>NC_045542.1:168476635-168805802 GCF_009769535.1 Thamnophis elegans | reverse complement strand
CATTCCATGCACACCTTCAGTTAGAGTCGGTTCTCAGATTACTAGAGCAGGCTTGTGAGGTGTGCACCTCATTGGAGAACATGATTTATGACACAGTCTGAGGAGAGGGAAGAAACAGGGACAAAGTTCAGCCATAATTTAAATGAGGTCAGATCTAACTGCAATGGGGTATTGCCAAAATGATGTTCCTATTAAATGACTGGATTTCTTTTGAAACTTGGCTTGAGGCTCATGAATTAATTAGGGCATCTTTCAGAAACCTGACACATTGATGAATAAAGTAATGCTCAAATGGGAAGTGGAACAACGTGCCACAAACTCACTGCGGCCAACTCACCATGGCCAACTCACAACAGGCAACTTGCAGCTGGTGAACTTGCCACAGCCAACTTGCTGAAAAACAACTCATTGTGGGACAATTTAACAATTCTATTTAAAATAAATACAAATAAAAATTATTTTAATTTTTGCCATTCACATTTCATTCTGTCCCTCCTTTAGCATCCTTTCTTTAATGATTCTATTCCACCATATCTTTGATATTAGTGTAACTCTTGTCCTGCAGTGAGTTGTCCTCTAGCGAGATGGCTGTAATGAGTTGGCCATGGCAGGTTGGTCATGGTGAGCTGGCTGTGGCGAATTGTCATAGAAGCTGGTCAAATAGCCTCCTTATAAGTCATTTGAGTAAGGGCAATATGAACCAGCAACTCCATCCTTGTAAACTTAGTTGACTGATTGTGGTCAATAAGCAAATCAAATACTATCCTTAAGTGCAACATCACATGGCTGTGATTTGCGATTTCCTGCTGGCTTCCCCATTGACTTTGCTTCTCAGAAAGGAAGATTGCGGATGGCAATCACATGACCACAGGAATTCTGTGATGGCCACAACTTTGAGGTCATAAGTCTTGTTCTGCACTGTAGTAACTTCAAAAAGTTGCCGAATCAGTGGTCATTAAGTGAAGAGCACCTGTATTGTTGCCAAGATAATTACATGGGACACCTAAGTGAAGTCACCAGGAGCTGAATGCAGCTCAAGGAGCTTTTTTTTTTTTTTTAGAGGAAATGAAGCATTCTAAATAAGAGGGGTAATAACTCTGTGAGTGGGGAAGATGCTAGCAGCTCTACTTGGGGGTAAGGGGGTGGAGTGTCCTATCCCTCCCTGCCAAGGTACACAAAGAAAACTTTTGACAACATAAGGTGTATGTTTAAAAAAATGCAGGGGACTTTGCAGTCCATAATCCCAACCTCTGAATCATGTTAGTGGCAGTCCTCGACTTACGACCACAAGTGAGCCCCAAATCTCTGTTGCTAAGTGAAGCTTTTGTTAAGTGAATTTTGCCCCATCTGGCGACCTTTCTTGTCATAGTTGTTAAATGAACCGCTCCAGTTGTTAATTTAGTCACATGGTTGTTCAGTGAAATCTGGTTTTTCATGGACTTTGCTGGTGAGAAGGTCACAAAAGGGGATCACATGACCCCGGGACACTGCAACCGTTGTAAAGGTGAAGCAGTGGTGAATATCTGAATTTTGATCATGTCAACTACAGGGATGCTGCAATGTTGTAAGTGTGGAAAACGGTCATAAGTCCCTTATTCTGAGTGAAGCAAACAATTCTTTGTGGACCAAGAAGGCCCCATTCTGAAGAAGGCCTCACACTAGAAGACTTGATACAAGGGGAAAATGAAAACTCTCATATTCTGGGTTATTTTGTAGGTTGACTGCTTTTGTGCTGAAGAGTTTCACTCAGGCGGCATCCTTCATCTCCATGGACCAAAAACATATCATTGATGCTCAGAATTTATTGGCAATCAGGCAGTTGGCAGATGGTTCCTTCCTAAAAATGGGGTCACTGCTGAACAACGCACTAAAGGTACAGAGGGTGGGGATATTTGTTGGATGATAGTTTTAAGTATGGTTTTGCTGGAAGTAAGGTCAGAGCAGGGGTGGGTTCCTGCCAGTTCTAACCTATAGAAGAGGTTCCACAAATCTACAGTGCCATTCAGAACCGGTTCCAGCTCCCTCCCCCCGCCCGTCTGCACACCATCAAGATGAAGAGCAAGAGAGGAATTCTGGGAAGTCCACAAGTCTTAAAGCTGTCAAGTTTGAACACCCCTGAGGGTGGGGGGTTCTAAAGGGTTAGGGGTGCAAGGATCTTGTAATTTGACAGCTTTAAGACTTGCACACTTCAATTCTAGAATTCCTGAGCCAACATGACTGGAGGAGGGATTCTGGGAGTTGAAGTCCACAAGTCTTAAAGCTGTCAAGTTTGAACACCCCTGGTTTTTTTCTAAAGGGTTAGGGGTGCAAGGATCTTGTAACTTGACAGCTTTAAGACTTGCACACTTCAATGCTAGAATTCCTGAGCCAACATGACTGGAGGAGGGATTCTGGGAGTTGAAGTCCACAAGTCTTAAAGCTGTCAAGTTTGAACACCCCTGGTTTTTTTCTAAAGGGTTAGGGGTGCAAGGGTCTTGTAACTTAACACCTTTAAGACTTGTGGATGCCAACTCCCAGAATTTCCCATATTGCCTAGGCAATTCTGGAAGTTGAAGTCCACAAATCTTAAAAGTTGCCAAATTTGGAGATCCCTAACAGTATGATTGTGCAAAACACATCATTTGCATAGAGCAGAAGTTTCTTTTCTAAGTTTTTTTTTAATGCTGTTAGGTAAGCTCCCCATTGGGAGAGCGAGTGCATTCAGAGAAACGTTGTGAGAGTTGTGCTGGAGGACACACAAACCAGCATACAGAGACACTGCAGTTTAAATAGGCTTTTATTTTCGTGGAAATAGAGGTATCAGAGTCCATCAAACAATCCAAGTCATACACGGATAAGACAGTCAGTCATCAACGTCTTTCAGTTGGGATAATCCAAATAACATAGTCCAGTATCATATAATCACTTCAGTACTCAAAGTTTGCTAACAGTTGTAAAACTTACAATAACTCACAGCACTTTCTAACAGCCAGCTTCCAAAACACTCAGATCAGATCAGCCTAGCATCTAACGAACAGAGAGCTAACAGTCATTCTGGCTCCCTCTTATGGTTGATTGAGAAAAACAGCAACCAATCACATTTTACAGTATGATTTAAAGAAACAGGTACAACATTGTTACATGGTTTATATATTGCCAACCCAACTGTTAGATTATATTCCTAACAAATGCAATGAGTGGACTGCTCCTCTCCTACCCCAAGACTATTAGGCCAACATATGTGGGCTGAAAAATTCCCAATGACCAGTAGGTGACAGCATAGAGCATGGAGTTCTGCATCCCTTATGGCAATGGTCCCCAACCCCCGGTCCACGGACCGGTGCCGGGCCGTGGAGTACCTGGCACCGGGCCGCGCAGCGGCCGGGGGCCATGATCGCTGCAGCGGCCGGGGGACATGATCGCTGCAGCGGCCGGGGGACATGATCGCTGCAGCGCAAAGGCTCCTGGGCCGTGCGCAAAAGCTCCTGGGCCGTGCGCAAAGGCTCCAGGGAAGAGAGCCCCGCGCTGGTACGCATGTGATATATAAACAATCAATGTGTCGTCGCGAACAACGCCCCCCCACCCCTGCGCGCGCTCAGCGGGCCACGGTAAAATTATCAAAGGCTGACTGGTCCGCGGCAATAAAAAGGTTGGGGACCACTGCCTTATGGCTTAGCCAATGGCCTTAATTCACTTAGCTATGTTGTAGGAGCTGTACCAGAAGGCAGAAATGGAGATTTATACTGCCCAAAATAAGATGAAGCTTCAACAAAAGGTGGAGACATGGGAGGAAGAGTAACAGCACAGCATTTAGACTTATATACCACTTCATAGTGCTTTACAGCCCTCTTTAAGTGGTTTTACAGAGTCAGCATCTTGCCCCCAACAATCTGGGTCCTCATTTTACTGACTGTACTGGAAGGATGGAAGGATGAGCCAATCTTGAGCAGGTCAGGATCAAATTCCTGGCAGTGGGCAGAATCAGCCTGCAATACTACATTCTAATCACTGTGCCACAATGGCTCAGGGAAGATGGAGATTGGAAATGTCCTTGGATGGTAGCATCCACATAGGCCAGGAAAAAAAACTTGCCTTTGTGTGAGTGTGATGGGATACAGATCTTGGAGAGAGGACTAGAAAGATAGCAGAAGGGCTGATATCTGCTTGTCTCCCTTCTTCCAGGGTGGAGTTGATGACAGTGTTTCTCTTACGGCCTATATCACCATAGCTTTGCTGGAAATGCCTCTGCCTCGCACGGTAAGTAAACATCCTCTGTTAATTTGAATGGGATTCAATGGCTCAGTGGCTAAGACGCTGAGCATGTCGGTCATAAAAGTCAGCAATTCAGCAGTTTGAAGCCCTAGCGCTGCATAACTGAGTGAGCTCCTGTTATTTGTCCCAGCTTCTGCCAACCTAGCAGTTCGAAAGCACATAAAAATGCAAGTAGAAAAACAGGAACCACCTTTGGTGGGAAGATAACAGCGTTCTGTGTGCCTTCGACGTTTAGTCATGCCAGCCATATGACCACAGAGACGTCTTCAGACAGCACAGGCTCTTCGGCTTATAAACAGAGATGAGCACTGCCCCCTAGAGTTGGGAATGACTAGCACATATGTGTGAGGGGAACCTTTACCTTACCTTTAAGTTAGTTTGACACAAATCACTAGTATCTTGTGGTCAAGAAAAGTATTATCATTTGTTACATTTCTGTGCCATGTGTCTCATTGGGGATCTATTCTTAGCCGCTTCCAACAATAAAAAGGAAGACTTGAAAAAGAGTATGAACAGAACAGAAGTAAGCTACAATCCTAAGCTACAAATATTCTCCATTATTAGAAGTAAGATAATGGAACAATAAAATAAACGAGGGGTTTCTAAACTTGACAACTTGAAGATTTGTGTTCTTCAACTCCCAGAATTCCTCTGCCAGCAATGCTGACTGAGGAATTCTGAGAGTTGAAGTCCACAAGGCTTGAAGTTGCCAAATTTGGAGACTTCCTGAAATAAACTCTGAAATGCTCCGACTAAACTTGATTCCTGCAGAACGATCACTTAAAAATGAGACAGCAATGTGCAGCAGCAGCTAAAAAAAAACCTAATACCATCCTTAGTTGTATAAACAGAGGCATAGAATCGAAATCACATGACATATTAATGCCGTTTTATAAACCTTAGTGAGACTATACCTGGTGTAGTTTAGAAAAAAGAAAGGCATGGGGAATATGATATCAGTGTTCCAGTATTTGAGGGGCTGCCACAAAGAGGATGGGGGGGGGGGGGTCAATTTATTTTCCAAAGCACCAGAGGGCAGGACAAGAAACAATGGAGGGAAACTAATCAGGATAGAAACAACCTGGAATTACGGAGAAAATTCCTAACACGAGAACAATTACCCAGTGGAACAGCTTGCCTCCAGAAATCATGGGTTCTTCATCGGTAGATGTTTTTAAGAGATTGAGCAACCATTTGTTTGAAATAGAATAGAATAGAATAGAATAGAATAACAGAGTTGGAAGGGGCCTTGGAGGTCTCCTAGTCCAATCCCCTACTTAGGGAGGAAACCTTATAAATGGTTATCCAATAACTTCCTAAAAACTTCCAGTGTTGTAGCATTCACAAGTTCCGGAGGCAAGTTATTCAACTGATTAATTGTTCTAACTGTCAGGAAATTTCTCCTCAGTTCTAAGTTGCTTCCCTCCTTGATTAGTTTCCACCCATTGCTTCTTGTTCTACCCTCTGGTGCCTTGGAGAATAGTTTGACTCCCTCTTCTTTGTGGCAACCCCTCAGATATTGGAACACTGTTATGTCTCCCCTAGTTCTTCTTTTCATTAAACTAGTCACACCCAGTCCCTGGTATGGTATAGTGTTATATGTATATAATGCTATAAGTTTTTCTGCTTGAGCTGAGGTTTGGACTAGAAGGCCTCTAAGGTTCCTTCAAGATCTATTCTGGTTGAATTATGAGCAGGGAGAAAGATCTGGATGCAAAACGAACCAACTTTTTTTTTTTTTTAGTGTTCAAAAGTTTTATTTCTTTTAAGACAAACATTTCATCATTCCTCAATCAGTAAGACATCGAAGTACAATTTTTTGTATGTCAAAATAATTCTAGTTTACCACCAAATTCTTGTCTAGCCTAATGTATACCCCTCCCTCCCTCCACCCTCCCCCCCAACCCCCCTCCTCCTTCCCCCCACCCCGACTTCCCAGAACCCGTGCACGGTATGGATTTTTAACAAACACAGTCTAAAATCTATTGAAAAAAAGAAATAAAGAAATTAATGACATTGTACATTGACCTTAGCTTCTTCTTGCTGAACTAACTTTAAACAATTTAAATCATTTCTGATCTTAAGCATCGGCTAACTGGAATTTCTTGGTCCCATATTTATTTTGTATATAGTCAATCCATTTTTTCCAGTCTTGTTTATATCTCTCATTTGAGTGATCTTTAATATATGCCGATATTTTAGCCATCTCGGCTAAGTTTGTAACTTTCAATGTCCATTCCTGAGTTGTAGGCAAGTCTTCCTTCTTCCAGTATTGCGCCACCAACAGTCTTGCTGCCGTTATTAGGTGCAAAATCAAGTTACTCTCTACCACTTTTGAATCTCTTCCTGTTGAAACACCTCCTTCCCTCTGTAAATCAGTTTAGATATATTTCGAGTTTTCCTTTTTTTCCTAATCTGATAAGCTAACCATCTGCCAGGTTTGTTTGCGTTACAAAAGGTATTGAACCAACTTTTGTGAACCCATCAGGTTTTTGTAAATTGCCTGCCTCATGTTTCTCCCCCACGGCAGAACTTTTTGGTACAAAATGCCTTGCGCTTCTTGGAGACAGAGGCCCAGAAGGAAGAGATCCACGTTTACCTTCGGGCTCTGATGGCGTACGCCTTTACTCTGGCAGAGAACGAGGAGAAGAGGCAAGAAATGTTGGACTCCCTTCAGAAACTAGCCGTGAAGGAAGGTAAGGATTGTGGCCCGACAGCTGCCAGAGAAGCTGGCGGCAGACTCAAATGAAGAGGAGGTTGGGGAGGAACTTGGGCCAGTCCTGGAGTCTGGGGAAGGCTCTGATGGGTGCTCTGCATCAGAGGCAGAGATGGGTCCAGAGCTGTCCAACATTTATCCGCTACCTTCGGAGTCGGAGATAAGTGAGGCAGAAGAACAGCTGGAGCCTGTTCCCGATGTGTGTATGCGTAGAGCTGTCAGGAGAAGGGAACAATTAAGGAACAGAGGTCGACTCGGGAGTAAAGGCACAAGGGGACATTCAGTGTCCCCTCCCATAGAGAATAAATAGGGGAGCAAAGGGGGAGTGGTGTTTGCAGGAGACAATTAATTTGCTTATTATTGTGAAGATTTGCTCATCTGAGCTTGTGCCTCAAAGATCATAAAGTGAGGCAGAACTCACTTAGCAACAGTCTCACTTATGGTCATAAAGCAAGGATTATGGGAAGAGGTCAAAAAAGAATGAACTCATGGAATTTACACATGAAATATGTAACATGCCCCCTGCACGTTATTTTTTGTTGTTGTTGTTGTTTATCCAGAATCATTTTAATCTGCTTCTCACTAAAACTATTCCCACATTCCTGGCATTACAAGAAGTCCCTCTGATCCTCCATTAAAGGATTCCAGATGTGGGGAAAGGAGTGGATAATGCAGAGAGTAAGAAGGATAAGCGGGACGTGGTGGATCAGTGGCTAAGATGCTGAACTTGTTGATCGAAAGGTCAGCAGTTGAGTGGTTCGAATCCCTAGTACCGCATAATAAAGTGAGATCCCATTACTTGTCCCAGCTTCTGCCAACCTAGCAGTTCCAAAGTATGTAAAAATGCAAGTAGAAAAAATAGGAACCACCTTTGGTGGGAAGGTAACAGCGTTCCACGCGCCTTGGGCATTTAGTCATGCTGGCAGCATGACCACAGAGATGTCTTTGGACAGCGTTGGCTCTTCAGCTTTGAAACAGAGATGAGCACCACTCCCTAGAGTCAGGAATGACTGGCACATATGTGCAAGGGGAACCTTTACCTTTACCTTAAGGATAATCCTGATGGAAATATGCAAAAATCATTACTCAAGTAAAAGGGACTGAAACACTTTTTAAATCCAGAGCAATGAGACAACATTTGGAAGCAGTCTGGACAGACACTGCCCTGATTCACTGGAGGTAAGAAGAGGAGAAGCACAATCAGACTTCAAAGATTATGAGGGTCCTTGGTGCTCTACCTTTTCTTGCAGAAGTTTCATTATCATAATCACCAGATTATGTAATTGGAGCCAGCCTCAATATAGATACTTTTAGCTTTCCTGTGGAGTTGATTTCCTGGTCTGATCTACATGCTGGGCTAACAAATACTAAAATATTTGGAGGGCTGAGCAATTAATGGTGTGCCAAGCTTCAGCTATGGTACTTAAGGATTGTGGAATAACACAAAAGAAGCAGTGGTTGGAAACTAACCAAGGAGGGAAGCAACCTAGAACTAAGGAGAAATTTCCTGACAGTGAGAACCATAAACCAGTAGAACAACTGGTGAGTGCTCCATCACCGGAGGCTTTTAAGAAGAGATTGGATAGCCATTTATTTAAAATGGTATAGGAGTTCCTACTTGAACAAGGGGTTAGACTAGAAGATCCCAAAGGTCCCTTCACTCTATTATTCTGTTATTCTGTTAAGTGCAATAAAATGTCCTTGAGAAGCCAAAGATACTTGGCCAATGTTGGAGGCCTCTGGTGTAGCCTGAATGGGGCAACCCAACGCTAAAACCCTTCATTCTCTTTCTGAAGAGGATGGCTCCATCCACTGGGAGAGACCTGAGAAGCAAAAGAAGACACTCGATCTCCCATACTACCACCCCCGTGCTCCCTCTGCTGAGGTAGAGATGACCTCCTACGTTCTACTTGCTTACGTGGCCAAAAAACCATCCCCTTCCCAGGAAGAATTGACGACAGCAACTACCATCGTCAAATGGTTGACCAACCAACAGAATCCCAATGGAGGATTCTCTTCTACACAGGTATGTTGTCTCCCCACAGATTCTCGGAGGATACTTGGAAGATGCTCTAATACTCCCTGCACCAACTTCGTGGACCTGACGTTTTCCCCGCTGTGTCCTCCAGTTGTACTGAGTCTTAATTCCCAGGATTCCAGCTGTGGTGTGTGTCATCCAAGAAAGATGTCCTAGCTTTGCGTTCTCTTGCAGGATACAGTGGTGGCTCTCCAGGCCCTCTGCCAGTACAAGACAATTACTTATTCCAAGGACGGAGCTGGCGCCAGAGTGACCTTGAGTTCCGGAGATGTTGCCCTGAGAAAATTCCATGTAGACAGCACCAACTCTCTGCTGCTCCAGTGCCAAGATCTGCCCTCAGTGCCAGGGGACTACACGGCTGAGGTGACCGGGTGCGTCTTTATGCAGGTGAGTCTCCTGAGCCATCTGCTGGAGAAGAAAACTGCTTTCCCTCGCCTGTAAAGATTGCTTGGACAGATTGAAAAGGTTTACAGGGGATCCTCGACTTACAAGCATTCATTTAGTGACCATTTGAAGCAGTGGTGGGTTTCAAAAACTTTTGGAACTTCTTCTGTAGGTGTGGCCTGCTTTCCGGGTCCACTGGTGGAACCTCTTCTAACCTGTTCAGTAGATTTGAGGAACTGGTTCTACCGAATAGGTGCGAACTGGTAGGAACCCACTTCTGATTTGAAGTTACAAAGACACTGAAAAAATGTACTTATCACCGTTTTCCACACTTGTGATCATTGCAGCTTCCCTGCAGCCACATGATCAAAATTTGGTTGCTTGGCAACTGGTTCACTTTTACGACCATTGCAGTGTCCCAGGGTCACATGATCATCTTTTGCAACGTTCTGACAAGCAAAGTCAATGGGGAAGCCAGATTCACTTCACGGCCATGTTGCTAACTTAACAACTGCACTGATTCGCTTAGCAATCGTGGCAAAAAAAGTGCCTGAAATGGGGCATAATCCACTTAACTTGCTTGTCTTGCTTAGCCACAGAAATTTGAGGCTCAGTTGCGGTCGTGAGTCGAGGACTATCTGTATAAATAATCTGAATAAGGTATCAATACAGAAGATTTTGGACCGGAAGGAGATACAGCAAGAGCACCTAGACTTATATACCACTTCACAGTGCTTTACAGGTCTCTCTAAGCGGTTGACAGAGCCAGCATATGGCCCTCAACAATCTGGTTTATCATTTTACTGACTTTGGAAGGCTAGAAGGCTGAGTCAATCTTGAGCCAATGAGAATTGAACCTCTGGCAGTTGGCAGAGTTAGCCTGCAATACTGCATTCTAACCACTGTGCCACCATGGCTCTGATATGAAGATTCTTTGATAGCCTTCCCACAATCCTACCCAGAAACTGGAGCTTGAAGACTCAGCCTTTTGGTGGGGCATCTCCAAGTCCTCTGTTTTCATCCTTGTGAGCACCACACTTGTGGCCAAAAGCTGTAACACCTGATGCCCTCAAGAGTAAAGATCATCTGTCTCTGGGCGACCCAGTTTAGAGGCTTAACTTCAGACGAATTCCGGTGGTGCTTGCTGTAGGTTGAATAGCTCCTGGACCTTGATCCCTGCCTCTGTGAAGTGATGGGGTCTCCCACTCTACGGGCCCTTCACATCTTATCATGCATCTGACTCACAGCAGCCATTCAGAGATAGACACAAGTGTGCTGTTTCCTTTTCAGACCAGCTTGAGGTACAACATCCAACCACTCCGAGAGGATGCACCATTCAATTTGCTTGTGCAGACGGTTCCCCAAAATTGCACAGGACCTAAAGCCCACCAGACCTTTGATATTGCTATCAACGTCAGGTAATGGGTCAATGCTGAGTAGGTGGGCATCTGCATGGGGCTATCTAGCCAGTACTTCTCCTTCAAGGATGGGCAACTTCTAAGGGTTCAAAGGCTGCAGCTGGGCTCTTCCACCTTCTGAAAAGCCAATGTCCTGCACTCCAGAAGTTCCATTCAGTGGGAGAATGGGATGGAGGCACTTCATCAAAGCCTTTATGAACCCACAGCGTGTTGCCCTTAAGTTATGCACTTTTGCTTTAAAAAAAATGTGACATGGCTTTTTCCCCCCTTGTTTTCCCAGTTACACAGGCCAACGTGTGGTGTCCAACATGGCAATTGTCCAGATTAAGATGCTATCCGGATACATCCCGGTGAAATTCACTGTAAAGTCGGTAAAGACCTTTTTTGTCCCCTCCAAAAAATTACTGTTCTTGGCAACAAAACTGGGCATTAAGAGGTTAAGAATTACCCTTTAAATATTCAATAAAAGTAGTCCCCATTTGATGCTCCATTGAAGCATCAATTAGCATGTGGGATTCACAAACTCTGGCACTCAGACTGGCCACAAACAACTTTGATCAGCTTGCCCAAACAGCAGGAAGACTAATTGGTGTGATGACCCAGGGCACGGCATGGAGGTAACACAGGTAGCTGGCAGTTCAAACTGGCCCTTTATTGCTCCCATGTTTCCTGCAAATAGTGTAGCCCAACGCTGTGAGCACCACGGCTGCAAAGCAACAAATGCAGAAGGAATGCAAGGAAACCAGGGAAGTTCAAATGTTGACACTCAAAAATTCAACGTTTGTTCCCAACAGCGTCTCCTTAAATCTCAGTCCCCAGGTGTGCCTTGTGAGGAGGGGAGAGGCACTCTCCTCTCATGTAGTTGGGTCAGTCTGCGCTGTTCTCGCCTTCTCTCCACTCTCCATGCTCGCAGATCAGGAGGGGGTAGTCCTTGCTCATTGCCTGACCTCTGCCTCTCATGTTCACTGCTTAGCCTTGGTCATCCTGCCCCACTTCCTCCGTGCCTACCAGTCGTCCCAATCCTGAAAGTCTCTGGCGTGACTGGGCCTGCTTCTCCCCATTTTCCTTCCAAGCCAACGAAGCCACCCGCTCGATCTCCATCTGCTCCACTTCTGACTCATCTTCCTCCGCAGATTCAGGCTCAGATGGGGGCATGACATTGGCCTCATTCAGCATGGCACACAGCAATATATCTGTATTCTTTGGCATGTCCATAAAAAATTAGAATTTAATGATGTTCAGTATTTTGATCTTGGAAGTGGGCAGAATCAGTGGTGGGTTCCTACTGGTGTTCCTACTGGTTTTCTGAGTGCGCGTTTCACTGTGCATGCATGCACACTTGAAAGAAACTTTCTCGGAAAGCAAGGAAAACAGCTGAGGAGCGGCAATTCAATCTGCCGTCCCCAATCAGCTGGGCTTCAGAAGCTGCAATAAAGGTAGGTATAATAAAGGGATGGGCGGGAGGCCCACTTTCAAAGCAACAGAGAACCGGTTTGCTCTCTGCTTGGCAGCAGAGCTACAGGTTTCAAGAGAACTAGTGCAAACTGGTAGAAACCCACCACTGGGCAGAATTATCCTGCAATGCTGCATTCCAATCACTACACCACCACAGCTCTTAAGCTCTCAATTTTGAGAGAAAGTCCATTCCCCTTCCACATGGATAATGCCAGGTATGGTTTGGTAGTCCTCCATGAGGTCTCCCTTTTCTTCATTGCAAGCCAAAGAGTTTGAATTATGACCCCATCTTTTCCCTTTCTTCACCAGCTGGAATATCATCCTGCCATCAAGCGGACTGAAATTGCAACCACCCAGGTTCTCCTGTATTTGGAAGAGGTGAGTGTGTCTGGCGAACGAAAGCTGCGGTGGGAGAACCTTCCCTCCCTGCAAGAAGATAGGGCTCATGTGACAAAATTAGCTTTGGTTGCCATGATATTAAAAAGATAATGAGACTTTTGAGAGAAGAGCAACAAAGATGATTAGGGGACCGGAAACTAAAACATAGGAAAAACGGTTGCAGGAACTGGATATGTCTAGTTTAATGAAAAGAAGGACTAGGGGAGAAATGATAGCAGTCTTCCAATATCTCAGGGGTTGCCACAAAGAAGAGGGAGTCAAAACCATCCAAAGCACCTGAAGGCAGGACAAGAAGCAATGGATTGAGACTAATCAAGGAGAGAAGCAACCTAGAACTAAGGAGAAACTTCCTAAGAGTTAGAACAATTAATCAGTGGAACGATTTGCCTCCAGATGTTATGGATGCTGCAACATTGGTGGTTTTTAAGAAGAGATTGGACAACCATTTGTGTGAAACAGTATAGCATCGCCTGCTTGAGCAGTTGAGAAAGTGTAGGAACCCCCCTTTCTGCCTAAGAGGTGGGTGGCCTCTCTGAGGGACATCCCCGGGAGAGAGCTGAGGCTAGTCCCTTTCTTCAGAAATGTCCCTAGACAGTGTCCTGTAGTGGGATGCTCATTTTTTCTCTAGTTGGGAGGAAGTCAGCCAACCAGAGCTCCTCTATGAACATGGCCAAAATATGTCCTTGGTCTTGCGAGATCAGGTGACTCAGGAATGTGGAAATAGCCCCACAAGTAGAAGGTCCCCATTAATTTTCTATGCATGGTTGCACGCTTCAGAAAAGACACTTCTCCAGCCTGGCCACCTCTTGAATAATCCCATAATCTCTCTTGGTCTGCAGGTCAGCAATATTACCCAGAGTTTCTCCTTCAGAGTGGAGATGGAGACTCCTGTCCAAGGCCTGAAGCCTGCCTTGGTGAAAGTTTATGATTATTATGAAACAGGTGAGAAAGGGATCCTGGTGGCGAGAAGCCTGATTACTGTAGTTAATTCTACTGTTTTTCAAAATCCATCTCCATCTTCCAAGTTTATCCCAAGCTTCCCTTCCAAGGTCCCTTCCAACTCTGTTAATCTAATCTAATCTAATCTAAAATTCAAAGGTGTTGTCAAAGTGATAAGGGTTATTTAGTTGAAAACAATCTAATGCAGCCAGGGGTGAAATCAGGGGTGAAATCCTCCCGATTGGGCCTGGTTTGGCCATACCGGTAGGAAAAATTGTCCTTGATTCTGCAAACCAGTAGTAAAAAAAAAAGCTTCTGAGGATTGTGTGGATGGTTCCACCACAAAACTGCGCTCGACTAAACCGCGTCCGACTAAACCACGTCGCTGACATCATCAACAGGGCGACAACAGCGCAGAGACAGAAGCATGCTGTAAACCCTAAACCTAAAATTAACTCCTAAACCTAAACCTAACCCCCCTAAACCTAATCCTAACCCTAACCCTAAACCTAACCCTAAACCTAAACCTAAACCTAAACCTAAACCTCATCCTAACCCTTAACCTAACCATAAACCTAACCCTAAGCCTTAACCTAACCCTAAAGCTAACCCTAAACCTAATCTTTACCTTAAGTTGAATCGGCTTGCTTTCAAAGCGCTATTTAAAGTGCCCTTCTTTCTCCGCGCTGGCTGTTGTCGCCCTGTTGATGACATCAGCGACGCGGTTTAATCGGGCACGGTTTAGTCGAGCGCGGTTTTGACGGGTCACGTGTGTGGATCAGCTGTCAGCCATGTGATTGTTGGACGCTTTTTCCACGCTTTTTAAAGCATTTTTCCCTGAGCCGCGTGATCATCGGAAGCTTTTTTTTTTTTTTAGCTTTTAAAAGAGTTTTTTCTCTGCCAGTTTGCTTGGACAGGCAGGGAAAAAATGCTTTAAAAAGCTTTAAAAAAATAGCTGAAAGTGAAAAAAAACTGGCCACGCCCACCCAGTCACATGACACCCCACCCCACAAAGCCATACCAACAGAACTGGGGGTGGGGATGGGGTGAAATCTACTTACATTCATTACCGTTTCACAAATGTGAGCGCATGCGCGCCACCTCCATGCATGCACAGAGCATCAAAAATAGATTTGATGACGGCCAGGCGGGTGGGTGGAGCCTGCTATCCAGCGTGCCTGCAAAGGTAAGTAGAACGGGGGGGGGGGGGAATCTGCTGTGCCACACGATTTATATTAGCTAGAAAGCAGGATTTCCTGCTTTCTAGCTAATATAAATCACACATCGCAGGTGATCGTTGGAAATACTGCATTTTTTTACTACTGGTTTGGGTGAACTGGTCCGAACTGCTACCATTTCACCCCTGAATGCAGCATGAGGACTGAGGAAACCTTTGACCAAGTTAAGTGAGGCACTCTGACAGTTCTACCTCTTTTTTTGTGTGTTTTCAGATGATTTTGCCATCTCGGAGTATATCGCCCCCTGCAGCACAGGTGGAGTATAAACAGCAATTGATTCTTGCCAAAATTCCCAATTTCAGGCATTTCTTTTCTCCTCCTCCTCAGAGATCATCACAGGGCTGTTTTATTTTAACAAGAACTTCCAAATAATTCAGTTTCACCCCTTTTTTGCAAAGTTACAAACAAGCTCTTCAAAAAGGGTACTTAGGTCACTATGAAGCCCTTTTTTAAAAGTGAATTTTGTTAGAATGGTGTGGAACCCCACTTTGCAATCTGTATAGGGACAAAATCTGCCTGAAGCCAATACTTTGGGATCTTGCACTACAGAAATCAGCCTTTCTTGGGGCTGAGATGACCTCATAGAATAGTCTAGTTTTCCTATAAAAATGCTATGTTGACACCTCCCCCAATTGCCTTGATAAGAACCATTCTAGTTTTGCATCCAGTTTTGGTTGCCATGATATAAAGAACCGGGATGATGAACCTATGGCACACGTGCCACAGGTGGAACGCGGAGCCATTTGTCAGGGCACACAAGGTGTTGCCCTGTCAGCTGGCCAGCTGACTTCAGCTTTTTCTTTGAGGCCATTTTTGCCCTCCCCTGGCTCCAGAGGATTTATATAAGCCTGGGGAGGGCAAAAGCAGCCTCCCCACCCCCCTGGAGGCTCTCTGGAGACTTCCTGAACTTCCCTGAAGCCTCCTGAGCGCAAAAAACCCCGGTCCTACGGGCGAACTGGAGGTTCGGGAACTGACTTCCGGTTTGCTCGTAGGGTCGCTTGTTGCCCTCCAGAGCCTTTAGGGAGAAAGCCCTTGAAGGCTCCGGAGGGCTAAAACTGGCCCTACAAGCAAACCGGAAGTCGGTTCCCAAACTTCCAGTTTGCCCGTAGGGCTGTGTTTTTGGTTTTTGTTTTTTGTTTTTTGTTTTTTTTGCACTCCAGGGGCTTCAGGAAAGCTCCTGAAGTCTCCGGAGGGCCTCCGAGGGGGCCGAGGAGGCTGTTTTCATCCTCCCCAGGCTCCTATAAAGCCTCTGAAGCCTGGGGAGGGAAAAAAGCATGCAAAAAATGGGAGGGAGCGCTGGTCATGCGTGCATGCGCACTGGAGTCGCACATTGCATTATGGGTGTGGCACACCCACACATGATCCCCCCTGTGCTCCCCCCACTTTTGGCGCATGAGCCAAAAAAGGTTCTCCATCACTGCTCTAGAAAGAGTGCAGAGAAGAACAACAAATATGATTAGGAGCTAAAATATATAAAGAACGGTTGCAGGAATTGGACATTTCTAGTTTAATGAAAAGAAGGACTAGGGGTGACATGGTATGTTCTAATATCTAAGAGGTTGCTGCAAAAAAGAGGGAATCAAGCTATTCTCCAAAACACCTGAGGGCAGGACAAGAAGCAATGGATGGAATTAGAATTAGAATTAGAATTTAATAAATTTATATGCCGCCCAATCCCATAGGACTCCGGAAACTAAACTAGAACTAAGGAGAAATTTCCTGACAGGGAGAACAATTATACAATTAGTGAGCTGCAGTGGTACAGTGGTTAGAGTGCAGTACTGCAGGCTACCTCTGCTGATCACCGGCTGCCAGCAGTTTGGCAGATCGAATCTCACCAGGCCCATGGTTGACTCATCCTTCCATCCTTCCGAGGTTGGTAAAATGAGGACCCAGATTGTGGGGGGAAATAAGTTGACTGTGTAAACTGCTTAGAGAGGGCTGTAAAGCACTGTGAAGCGGTATATAAGTCTAAGGGCTATTGCTAGCCTCCCACACAGCCATTGAACATCCTCCTTCAAAACCCCAATCTTATGAGTGCAGGTAGCCCTCAAATTAGCCATCACAATTGAGCCTGACATTTATGTTGTTAAGAGAGAAATTTGTTACGTGAGTTTTGCTCCACTTTACAACTTTTCTTGCCCCAGTTGTTAAGCGAATTGGTGCATTTGTGAAACGTTAGTCACATGGTTGTTAGAAGGTCGCAAAAGGGGACTCTGGGACACTGCCACCATCACAAATGTGAACCAATAGTCAAGCATCCAAATGTAAATCACGTTACCCAGGGGATGCTGCAATGGTTGTAAGTGTGAAAAATGGTCATAACTCACTCTTTTCAGAGCCTTTCCAACTTTGAATGGTCACTAACTGAACTGTTGTAAGTCAAGGATTACCTGTGCAGGCAATCCTTGGAAAGAATTTTGGCTGACTCTTGTGTATGACAATTTTCATGCTTTTTCTTCGACAGACGAAGATGTCAAAAAACATTAAACAAGAAAATCTCTGGCCAGACCACAACTATTGACCAAGGAAGAGAATCAAGGAAGAATCAACCAAGTGTGCTGCCCTCCACTTTTTTTCCTATACAAAAACCCACTGAATGTTATGTGCCTGAATTATACTGTCTTCCAGGAGACTGGCTGCATACAGTTTCACCAGCGATGGTAACAGAAAACCGGGGTGTAGATCGCCAATGGAGATCTAGAGCAGAAATATTTTTTTCTTTCTACAATCATTGGATGAAATAAAACAAGGTTTTTGTATTCCCCCAGGGTTTCTCAAATGAAACTTTTAATTTGAGGGGTGTGGTGAGAGATGTTTGTAGGGAGAGTCGGTGTAATAAGAGGTTTGATAAGAGCTGCTCTCAACATTAGGGAGAACCAGGAAAATCATTGGAGTGGGGTGGGCTGGGCTGGGGCACCACGGTGGGGATTGAAGGAAGCCAAAGCAAATTAAGAGGGGGGGAAATCAGATACGGATTAATATTTTGTAGGGAGAATTGTCCCCCCTTTTAATATAAGAAAGCCCCCTTATTAGCAAAGAAATGCCCCCCAACTTCCAACAATTTAATGCTGTAAATGGATCAATGTATAAAATTAATATTTGGACGGTGAAGGTAAGGAACAGCACAGCATCCTTTCATATATACTGCATTTTTTTGGACTATGAAGCACCGGCGTATAAGACTCATCATGATTTTGAAGAAGTAATTTTTTTTAAAAAAAAGGGTTTTGCACTATACAGGCCTCCCAAACCCTCTGCATGCTTCATTTTTTGCAAAACAACAACAACAACAACAACAACCAAAAGGCATGCAGAGCTTCGGGTGCTGCACCCAGATTTTCACCCTCTTTTTTTGTGGGAAAAAGCTGCGTCTTGTACTCTGAAAAATACAGTACATTTACACAAATATTGAGATTAATATTCAAGTTCAGTCATTCTCAAACATACAGGAAAAGAATGGAAAATTATCATTCGAAAAGTCAACAGGGGAGCTCTACATTTCTCTGAAATTGAACTTTAATGTTTCTCAATTTTGGCGACTTCAAGATGTGTGCACTTCAACTTCCAGAATTCACCAGCCAACATGGGGAAACCAAAAATGAACTGTTATGAGACTCTTTCTTAAGGAAGCCATTTTTACAAATTCAATACCCCATTCTTTAGAATCACTTGTAATGAAAAGAACCTTCCTTTCCAATCCCATCTCATCCCATCCCTCTTACAATATTGTTTAGAATAATTTTGCCCAAAAACTAAAATCCTCAGCTCTTTCCTTATATTCTTTATATATTCTTCCTTATATTCTTACCTGTATATCCTTTTATTATTTTTGATTTGTTTTGGCTGAAATGAACTGATTTCGTACAGATTATCCCACCAAGTGTCACATTTTTCTTGCTCTAACCTCATTTCTGGAACTGCACAATTCACTATAATCAGTAGTGGAGAATTCTGGAATTGTTCGGTTTAAGATTGGGAGGGGTCCTGAAATCAGGGTTTAGTTACATAAAGCAAGCCATATAGAGGATGCTGAGGAAACACTTTCCATAGGTTGTAGCTATCACAATTTGGTTTCATTATCAGGAAAAATGTCCGGGTGGAAGAACTGAGGTTAGACATAGAAACTGGAACTAATTTAGAAATGCACACAAACATTGTTCTGCCAAACTAAACAGATTTTTATTGTTAGCAATGAGGAAGAACTTCCAGTTGCGAGTCTACCTCCATCTTCTGTAAGAAATTCAAGAGATCATATGAAATTATCCAGTAATCAACTGTGGAATTTCTAGCAATGAGGAAGAAACATTTCATGCTTCTGTTTCCCACATGCAGGGATCTTCCATTAAGAGCCAAATATACATGTATTTACAGAGCTTCCTGCGGTTCTTTTACTGTCTGAATGGCTCCCTCCATAATCCACACGTGTTAAATTCAACGACTGAGGTCTGTCATTTTTAAAAAATCCTTGCTTTATTTTTGCTTTGTTCCTTCTAGCTATCATCTTGGTCATCCTTTGTCCCTCAGTTACATCTGAGTTACGTCTTTTCCAACATAGGTCTTTTTCTCCCTCAGCCACTCTTGGTCCAGAGACCATCCGCTTCCTTGCGTGATCCTCTCTTCTTTCTACGGCATTTTCACATCCCAGTCCTGGGACAGCTGCAGCCATGTCAGTTCGCCCACAAAAATAACGCAATCCCAAGCACAGAGGTCTCTCTTCCAGACAAACCTGCCCCTCAGAAATCTTGACTGTAAGATCAGCTTGTTTGCAGGTCTTCTCATTGACCTAGAATAGTCCACGTATCCAATTTTGGGGTACGACAGTACAGAAAAAACATTTACAACTTTAGAAAAGGATAAGCAAGACATTAAAGATCTGGAAACCAATTACCAGAAGGAACAGCAGGGATTCTACCTGTTCAGACTGGTTCAGACAAACTGGTAAATCCAAAGATCAGCTGGGAGAGAACTGATTCGCTCCCACTAGCCTGGCTCCCCCTGCACTTTACCTACCGTTATTTATTCAGCTCAGTTGCGTGGCAGAGTGCCACGCCTCAGCTGTTTTCCGTCCCCAGCAGTAATCCAGAAGTTACGTCTTTGCTAAACTGCGCATGTGTGCAAAGCATGCGCTCAGTGAACCAGTTGTTAAACTAATAGAATCCCACCCCTGAGGAACAGTTAAAGGAACTGGGTTTGTTTAGCCTACAACAAAGAGAGTTGAAAGCAAATGCAATAACTCTCTACAAACATTTCAAAGGTTATCATACTTCAGCCATAGACTTCATCTCTGTTACGTAGACAATATAGATGAAAATTCAAGCTAAAGGATGTAAATAGTTGCTAGCTAGTGCAGCATGTGATGACTTCTTCTCTAAAGGTCAGGAGGGAAAGAAAAGGCAATTGCTTATTTTAGCATCTAATATGCCAATTTGCAGTGGCTCAGTGGCTAAGATGCTGAGCTTGTCGATCAGTAAGGTTGGCAGTTCAGCGGCCCGAATCCCTAGCGTCGCTTAACAGAGTGAGCTCCCGTTACTTGTCCCAGCTTCTGCTTAACCTAGCAGTTCAAAAGCATGTAAAAAATGCAAGTAGAAAAATAGGGACCACCTTTGGTGGGAAGGTAACAGCGCCCCGTGCGCCTTCGGCGTTTAGCCATGCCAGCCACATGACCACGGAGATGTCTTCGGACAGCGCTGGCTCTTCAGATTTGAAATGGAGATGAGCACCACATCCTAGAGCCAGAAAGGACTACCACGCATGTGCAGGGGAACCTTTATCTTTACCTTTGCCAATTTGAAGAAAGGTTGCTTTTTCAGAACAAATGAACCACTGCATAAATATTTCAGATTCAGGTGCCATCTTTCCTTTTTGTGGTCAGGTGGTCTTTTGTATTCAGATCAGGCCTTAGGATGATAATGTAGCACTTGGGGAAGAAGATGCAGACCAGCAGGCCACCGCTGGAGGCTAAGATGGAGAAGACCTGCACGACCACCATGGACTTCCCCTTGGTGCTCTGATAGGCAGGTACAAAGGACACCCAAACGCTGCAGAAGACCAGCATGCTGAAGGTGATCAGCTTGGCTTCGTTGAAGGCCCCAGGCAGATTCCTGGCCAGGAAAGCCACCGTGAAGCAGATGGCGGCCAGGAAGCCCATATACCCAAGGGAGACATAAAACATGGCGACAGAGCCTTCATTGCATTGCAGGGTGATCTCTCTGGGCTGGGAGTGCATGTCAGAGTCAGGGAAAGGTGGAGAGACACTGAGCCAGATGGAGCAAATGATTATCTGGACAGCAGAACAAGAAAGGATAATGGCGTTGGCAAAACTCTTCCCAAGCCATCTGTTCATCCTCTTCCCCGGCTTTGTGGCCAGGAAAGCCAGCACCACCGTGATTGTTTTGGCCAGGATGGAAGAGACGGCGCCTGAGAAGATGATGCTGAAGGCTGTTTGTCGGAGGAGGCAAGTGGCTTTGCTTGGCCGTCCAATGAAGAGAAAAGTGGACAAGAAGGAAAGCAGGAGGGAAGCGAGGATGATGTAAGAAACATCCCGATTATTGGCTTTGACTATCGGGGTCTCCGAATATTTAATAAAGATTCCTGAGATGAACCCAGTGATTAAGGATAAGAATAAAGCAAAGGAAACCATGACAATGCCCAAAGTTTCTCTGTAATGCAAGAAGTCTGTGATCTTAGGGATACATTGGTCTTTAGTTTTGTTTGGATACAGATTGTTTGGACATCGGAAGCACTGCTCTGCATCTGCAAAGGACAAGAATAACAACTTGAATTATTCTGCCATTCCCCCCCTATTCATTTTTCAATCATTAGCAATTAGCACTTCGACTTATATACCACTTCACACTGCTTTACAGCCCTCTCTGAGCAGTTTACAGAGTCAACCTCTTGCCCCCAACAATCTGGCTCCTCATTTTACCCACCTCAGAAGGACAGACGGCTGAGTCAACCTTGAGCCTGGTGAGATTTGAACTGCCAAATTGAAGGCAGCTGGTGATCAGCAGAAGTAGCCTGCAGTACTGCACTGCACCACTGCACCACCATGGCTCATAGAATAATCTTTGACTGGAATCTGTATTTACTCCCAGCATCTTACTTTTCTTCTTCTTAGGAAACAGCAAATTGAGATGGAGAAAAAGAGATGCCAGATGACAAAGCTAGCTTTAGAAAAAACTAAGGAGGCCTCAGGCCAGTGGTGGGATTCAGCCAGTTCGCACCTATTTGGGAGAACCGGTTGGTAACTTTCTAAGCAGTTCAGAGAACCAGTTGTTGGAAGAAATCTCATTTTGTTTTTTTCCACTTTACAGGGCTAATCCTGTAAGGAAGGCAGGAAGGAAACATTCTGGTGTTGTTTCTAGCCTAATCTTTATTGACCTGCTTACAGAAACTGCCTCTCCGGTTAACACTTAGTACATTGTAACAGCTAAGGCGAAGCATCCATCAATGTGAGTCGTGTTGAGTTGGCCATGCCCACCCAGTAACATGACCACCAAGCCCCACCTACCCTGCTGGTCATCCGGGCAGAGAACCAGTTATTATATTATTTGAATCCCACCACTGCCTTAGGCACAACCTGTCCCCTGTTATTTATGCTGTTCAGTCCCCAGGAAGATTAAGACCACTTGACAGGTTCACCAGGGAGGCCACACTTAATGACTCCAGGGGGGCTAGGAATTGGAACGCTTACATCCCAATGACTCTCTGCCTACTTGTTAAGCAGGAGTATTAGGCCTATTCAGATTAGGTGATAAATTGAGAGAATAAAGCACATACATGAAACCACACTGGAAGACATAAGAAGGCGGGGCTTAGCAGTGAGAAGACGGACTTTCAGGCATCTCCTGAATGACCATCTATACCGGAGTCTTTTTTGGAGGATTCGTTTGAATCTAAGCTGTCCCGTAGAGACAGTGACGTGGGGGGAACTCCAGTGGTCCCAGAGATGTTCGCAAAATCTCTGGGAACCTAAGGAAAGCCTTCCTAATCCAGTGACTTCCAGATCGGTTCTATGCCAACTGCAACTGCGATAGCCCAGACAGAGAGCTGGATATGGACATGTCGTTTGATGTGAGTTTTAAATCCTTTTTTCTTGTTGGAAAGAGAACACTCTAAATTTGGAAACTTAGTTTAAAATAAGGCTGATAAGTGAGAAAAGCGGCGGTGATAAATGTTTGCCATTTGGAAGTTTATTTTTCTGTTCCTTTTTTTTAATTCCTGGAAGCCGGGCTGGACTTTCCTGTAATTTGAATCGGCTTTTTGCGTTCCTTCTCTTTGTTGTCGATACCTTTAACTTTGAATCAAATGGGGCACTAAATCTCAAACCTAAAGTGCTTTGAAGATCTGGTTTTTTGTTTTTTTCTTCGTTGCCTTTTAGCCCTTTTGATGTTTTTTTTTTAACAATTAGTAATTAACAAATGCCACGATGGACTAAAACAAGCTGTAAACTACAAACTACAAGCCAACACTGCCATCTTGTGGACTCGAACTTTGTTATTAAAATCCCCCCTGTAATGCATTTGATTTATGTGTTTACGCAGCTGGGAACCTGTGAGATAAAACAGCAAAGCTGAGAGTGACCTTGGAGAGACTCTTATCTTAGGGGGGGGGAAAAAGAGTCCGGAAAAAATCATTTGTTTTAGCTTGTTGGCATCCTTTCATCTCCCAACACCATTCTCATATTACCGGCTGTGGAGACATCGACATTGAATTTTTCTTTTTTGATCATCACCATCGACCTTTTGATCTTTTACATTTTTTTTTCTTTTCTGTTTTGATTATTCCTTTTAACCTTTGGATCACCTCTTGACTATTTACATTTTTTCTGCTTCTTTCTTTTCTCACTTGTAACTGAAACACCCCTTCTCCCCTTTTTGGAGGGGGGGGGGTCTTCCTTTTCTTTTTTACTATTTCATATTCTCTTATTTATATATATATATATATATATATATATATATATATATATATATATATATATATATATATATATATATATATATATATATATATATATATATATATTATTGCATTCTTACTGCATTTCATCTTTGAAACAAAAAAAAGTTTCCTTTTCTTTCCTTCCTCCTCTCTCCCTTCTCTCTTTTCCTTCCCTTTCTCTTTTCCCCCTTTTCTTATCTCCCCCCCCTTTCCTCTGTGTACTTTACGTACTTAATCCACCATACTTATAACCCTCCACCCTCTAATACTAATTGGCTATGAGTAGAAAAGCAGCTGCCTCTGGCTTTACATCAACCCCTGCCCCCTCACCTGCAGGAGGCTAGAGGACAACACAGACGATGTCCCATCAGGAAAAAGAGAAGGAAGCCAACTTTGAAACACTTATACAAATGATGCAGAAAATGCAAGCAGGAAACGATACCCTTGTAAAAAAAATGGAGGCAATGGAACAACAAAACCAAAGCATAGTGCAAAAAGTTGATAATATGGAAGGAAAAGTAGAAAGTATACACAACTGGATGCTGAAATACGAAAATAGGATTCAAAAAATTGAAAATAAGATTCAAGAAGGAGAGAAGAAAACTGAAAAGCTAGAGATCAGACTAAGTGATGTAGAAAGAGAGAGCAGTGGAATATTAAGATGGGAGATGGACAGGTCTGAATTTTTTTTAAGATTTCAAAACATAGAAGAAGAAAAAGGAGAGGACTTAGTTCAGATAATTTCAAATATTTTGATAGATGTTCTGGGGATGTCCCAGGACCAAATAAAAGAAACAATTGATGAGACTTTTAGAGTATACACAAGATATGCAATGAGAAATGCTCTTCCAAGGGAAGTGCATGTAAGATTTACTAAGAAAACAATTAAATCACAAATCTTACAGAAAATGAGAGATAGAAAATTAGAATATAAAGGTAAGGAGATTGTAGTACTCAAACAAATTCCAAGAGAGGTGAGAGAGAGGAGAAGAGAATATCAATTTCTGACCAAAGTATTGATAAAAAAAGGTGTTAACTACAGATGGCTCATACCGGAAGGTTTATTATGTACTTGGCAAGGACAAAGACACAGGATAGATACAACTGAGAAGGCAGAAGCTTTCTACGAAGAATACTTTAGAGAAACGGCGGAGAAAGCTGGGAAAGACGATGCAGTGATACAAATACTGGAACCACCTGTAACCGCGACCGAAAAAATAGAAGGAGCAGTAGGTGGAAGTGAGAAAGAAGGGGAGACAGGGAATGGGAGCCGCAAAGAAAAACGAGAACCTAGATCCACTAGAGCGATAAACCCTGTATATAAAGCATAAACATGGAAGAAAGAAAAATGATTACAATTAACATTAATGGACTCAATTCGGTAACTAAAAGGAAGAAAGTATTCCATAAATTAGAGAAATTACAACTTGACATAATCTGTCTGCAAGAAGTACATATTCAAAAGAAATATGAACATTTACTAACTCAACCAAAGCTTGGGAAAATGTTTTCATCATTGGCAAATTGTAAGAAAAGAGGAGTGGTCTTCTATATTAAAGGCAACATCCCAACAAAAGTAGTATACGCAGAGGAAGAGGGAAGAATTTTGATGGTGGAAATTATGGATACCAAAAAGACACTCCTAATTGGAATCTACGCCCCCAATGAAAAACAAGATGAATTCTACAAAAAACTACACAAAAAAGTTTTGGAACTAGACTATGCTGATATTTGTATGATGGGAGACTTTAATGGCATTGTGAATCAAAATATGGACTATAAAACACATAAAACAAAAAAATGATATAGGAAGCCTCTGCCGAAATCTTTTTTTAGGATGACAGATGAACTAAATTTAAAAGATATATGGAGAGAAAGAAACGCTAAAAAAGAACAATATACCTTCTACTCAAATAGACATTCTTCATTCTCCAGAATAGATATGATATGGGTCTCAGCGGAGTTGAGCTCCAACATAAAAGAAATTGAGATTGAAGCAAGTACCTGGGCGGACCACAATCCAATTTTAATTAAATGGAAAGGCCAAAGGGCAAGATCTAGATGGACACTAAATAACACTATATTGAAAGAAAAAGAGTTTGTACAAAAAATGGAAAAAGAGCTAGTCCTTTTTTTTAAAGAAAATAGGAAAGAAGATACGTTGTTGCAGAATCTCTGGGACACAATGAAGGCTGTTATCAGAGGTTTGACAATAGATTACACAAGGAAGAGAAACTCAAAAAAAAAGGCAAATGCATAAAGCTTTAGACAATGACTATAAAATACTTGAAAGAGACCTACAGAGAGCACCACAAAAAAAAGATGTTAAAATAAAAATGGACATAATTAAACACAAAATGGACCTATTAGAAAAGGAAGAACTGGCACAAAAAATTAGAGGTGCCAAACAGAATTATTTTGAAAATGCGAACAAACCAGGCAGGTGGTTAGCATATAAGATGAAAAAAGAGAGAGAAACAAAGAAAATACCTCAACTAAGAGATAAGCAAGGAGAAATTCAATATGGAAATACCGGGGGGAAAATATTATACATGACTACTACGTTAAACTCTATGAACAAGAGAAGGTGGAGGAGGGACGAGTCAAAAAGTATTTACAAGATGCCAATCTCCCCCAGGTACCAGATGAAACTAGAACAATGTTAGAAAGAAAAATAACAATGATGGAACTAACAGAGGCTCTTAAAAAACAAAATAATGGGAAAGCCCCAGGACCAGATGGCCTACCCGTGGAATTCTACAGAACATTTGAAGAAATATTGACCCTCCCACTCCTACAAGTCATGAATGAAGTGATGACTGAGAACCAAATGCCGAAGTCATGGTCAGAAGCGTATATCACATTACTACCCAAGGAAGAGACTGATTTAACACAAATCAAGAATTATAGACCAATTTCTTTATTAAACTCAGACTACAAGCTATTTGCATCTATACTAGCTGAGAGACTTAAAAAATACTTAAATGGCTTCATCCATTCAGATCAAAATGGCTTTTTACCTAAAAGACAAATCAAAGACAATATGAGAATAATTTTGAATACCTTGGAATACTATGAGGCCCACCCAGAAAAACAATTGGCACTGATGTTCCTCGATGCGCAGAAGGCCTTTGATAATGTGAATTGGCAGTTTATGTTTTTGCAACTGGAGCAGATGAACTTTGGCAAGAAATTCACTCAAAGTATACGAACGATATACCAGAAACAAGCAGCAAAGATAATGGTAAATGGAGAACTAACAGAACCGATTGAAATAAAGAGAGGTACAAGACAAGGCTGCCCACTATCACCGCTACTCTTTGTCCTAACACTAGAGGTCTTAAATAGAAAGATCAGAGAAGAAGAAGAAATAAGAGGAATGAAAATTAAGAGAGAAGAGTATAAACTGCAAGCGTTCACAGACGACTTAGTTTTCATTCTTGAAGATCCATTAGAAACCGCACCCAAATTGTTAGAAAGAATAGAGGAATATGGAGAAGTAGCAGGCTTGAAAATAAACAAAGATAAAACAAAGATCATGACAAAGAATATCCCAGCTACACAAAAGGAACAGTTGTCAGAAATGTTGCAGATTCAAAACGCAAGTAAGATTAAATATTTGGGGATACATTTATCACCTAGATGTAGCACTCTTAAAGAGGATAATTATACCAGATTAAAACGACAAATAGCAATCGATTTGGAGAAATGGGAAAACTTGCATTTATCAATGATGGGAAGAATTTCCACAATTAAAATGAACATTCTACCTAGAATTCTATATCTGTTTCAGACAATCCCAATTAGACTGGGTAAGGATTTTTTTCTAGACTTAAATAAAATAGTTTTGAAATTTATTTGGCAAGGGAAAAAAGCTAGAATAAAGCTTAAATTACTACAAGATGTTAGATCAAGAGGAGGTTTTGGTTTACCCGATTGGGAGCTATACTATCAGGCAGCAAACCTGATGTGGATTAAGGAGTGGATATCATTAAAAAACTCTAGATTATTGAACGTAGAAGGTCACGATTTGCTGTTGGGATGGCATGCTTTCTTCTGGTATAAGGGAACTAAACCACATGGTTATTTTAGAAGACATTATATAAGGGAGGCGTTGTTGTTAAATTGGGAAAAGATTAAAAAATTACATTATTTAAAAATTCCAATCTGGACATCAACAATTGAAGCATTCTCGTATCCGATAATACATAAAAAGGAACAAACAGTTAGATATATAGAATTATTGAATACAGAGGGTGAGCTCAAATCTAGTCAAGAGTTGAAGCAAGAAGGGATGGAAATGAACTGGTATTCATATGTACAGATACAATCTAGATATAATGAAGATAGAAAAACTAAAGGTCTCTATAATAAAATGACTGAGCTAGACAAAATTCTAACGGGTACCGATGAAAAAGTAATTAAAAAACTATATGGATATTTATTGGAGTTTAAATTCCATGAAGAACAAGTTAAAGAAACTATGATTGCTTGGGGGAAAATTTTTAAGTATGGGATTGATTTAGAGAATTGGCAGAAATTGTGGTCTCAAAATTATAACATGACAATGTCTACTGCATATAGAGAAAACTTGTATAAGATGTTTTACAGGTGGCATCTACCCCCGACCAGAATCGCAAGAATGTTCAAGAATAAATCAGAAAAGTGTTGGAAATGTCACCAGATACCTGGCTCATACTACCACATGTGGTGGACTTGCACTGAAGCCAAAAGATACTGGACTAAAATCCACATGTGGTTGGAGAAAATGATACACAAACAAATAGACTTTAAACCAGAGGTCTTTTTATTGGGAATTTTACCAGAAACCTACAACAAAGACTTAAAATATTTGATTGTAAATGTGTTAACAGCAGCCAGAATTGTATTTGCAAAAAACTGGAAAAATGAAACAACACCAAAAGAGGAAGAAATCATTCGAAAAATAATGGACTGTGCCGAAATGAGTAAATTGACATTTGAAATTAGAGAGCAAGAGGATGAACAATTTTATAAGATATGGGACTTGTTTTATCAATGGCTAAGGGGAAAAAAACAAAATTTTGGAAATGAAAAATGATACACTTATGCCTTAATTGGAAAAAGTAAATGATGATATAATTATGATGTGAAATAATTCAACAATGATATAAGGAAGTACTAATATAAGGTCTGGTGATATAATGTATAAGGTTAAGAACTTATTATAATGATATTTCGCTGCTGATAAGGCAATTCCAATAGGGGAACAAATGAAAACTGGTATATATAGGCAGCGATGCCTTGTTGAACAATGAAGGAATAAGATCTTTGTTTGAAGGTATGAAATGCAAGGTTAACAATGAATAGAAGTATATTCTCTGGGGGAAAATAATGCTAATGTTAACTGAATATATATTGTAGAAGGAAAATGAGACCTTTAGTTACATTAGAGGAAATATCTGAGATGGTAAACATTATTTGAAGATGTAGATGTTAAAACAACCGTAATCAAATGACATGGAAAGATGGTTTTAATGGTGGGCAGGATCACATGGCTTGAGTTCCTGAACAGGATCACATGGCTTGAGCTCCTGAGCAGAAAAGGGCAGAGATGCTGAGAGTCCCTGGGTTTTATAATCTCTGTTGGGCCCCACCTCTCTGTTTCCTGTTTCTGTGTAAGGAATGTATCCCATTGGCTCTCAGACTCCTGGGGGGTGGGGGTCTTAGCTAACTTTGTAGGCTGTTTTGAGACCCAAACTTGTTTGCCTTACTGGCTAATCAAATGCCATGTGGTGAGATGGGTAGAGGGTTAATTCTACCTTTGTTATGTAGAATATACTGTCTCAGGCCTTAAAGGCCCATTGACAAAGTGGGAGGGGGAGCAGAGTTTCTGTCTCTCTGAGTTTCTACTTTTCTTTTTAGGGGAAATATTCTGCCTTTTTAATATTTCCTGAAATAGTTCATGTTTTAGGAGTTTTAACTTGCTACACCTGGATAGACTGTGAATCTTCATCAACAACTTTGCACAGTGACCTCACCACCATTCAGGCTTTCCGCAAAGCCGTTAAGACCTGGCTGTTCCAGCAGGCCTGGGGCTGATGAGTTCCCAGCCCCACTCGAATTGCTGATTGTTGTGTGGTTTTAACTTGTCTTTGTATCCTGTCTTGTTCCGTTGTTTTCGTATCCCCCCCTTCCCCATATGTCTGTTCGCTGCCCTGAGTCCCTCCGGGAATAGGGCGGCATACAAGTCTAATAAATGGAATGGAATGGAATGGACTTCATCTCCATGCTCCATGCTCTCATGGAGGGGCCGCGTTGGGCCACACTTTCATACAACCACCAATTAGGAGGCACAGAAATGAGGTGGCAGAGATGGATAATAGGACTGACTGAAACCCCACCCCTCTAGAATCCTCACCTTTCTGAATGGAGATGGTCCCATCTGCACATGGAACACACTTGTAGCAGCAGACTGGATCTCCTTCTGGAACTAGCTTGACCCATCCGGGATAGCAGCTTTCAACACACCTGGAAGGGGGCATGGACTAAATAGAAAAAAAGAGATATTAATGAACAGGTCTTGGGGTTCTGCATCTAAGGAAAGGAAACTAAACTTGGTTTCACTAAAAATCACTATTCAACACTTTCTTCGATGAGAATAATTGCTGATGGCTTCTCGGTTAATCTCTTTCTATTATCCCCCTTTTTGTTCCTCTTGGTTGATTCCTAAGCTGTAAGTGTCTTAGGGCAAGATCCAGTTTGGGATAGTGGTTAAAGCATCTGCCTTTAAACCAGGAGATCCTAGATCCCCTCCTTAGCACAAATCCAGTTGGGTGACCTTAGGCCAGTTCCCCTCTCTCAGCCCTAGGAAGAAGGCAATGGCAAGCCACTTTTGAATGTCCTGCCAAGAAAACTGCAGGGGCTTCTCCAGGAGTCAACATTGACTTGTAGACACAAAAACAGACAAACAAACCAAAAACTAAGGCAAAATTTCTAAAAAGAATCTCAAAGGATTCTGAATGATCAATGCTAGCAGAACATGAGACCTTACTCGCGCCCTCGTGACCTCTAGGCTGGAATACTGCAACGTGCTCTACATGGGGCTGCCCTTGAAGAGCATCCGGCGGCTTCAGCTAGTCCAGAATGCGGCCGCGCGAGTGATTGTGGGTGCACCTCGGTTCGCCCACATAACACCTATCCTCCGCGAGCTGCACTGGCTACCTGTTGATCTCCATGTGCGCTTCAAGGTGCTTCTTACTACCTACAAAGCCCTTCATGGTAGTGGATCTGCGTACTTGAGAGACCGCCTCCTGCCAATCACCTCCTCTCGACCCATTAGATCTCACAGATTAGGCCTCCTCCGAGTGCCATCTGCCAGCCAGTGCCGGCTGGCAACTACGCGGAGGAGAGCCTTTTCAGTAGCAGCTCCGACCCTCTGGAACGATCTCCCCGTGGAGATTCGTACCCTCACCACCCTTCAGACCTTCCGCGCAGCCCTCAAGATCTGGCTATCCCGTCAGGCCTGGGGGTAAAGAGTATAATCCACCCCCACCCGAATGTTGAATGAATGTTGCTCGATTTTAATTATATATTGTGTTTATATGTCATCGTATGTTTCCCCCTCCCATACAAGTTGTTAGCCGCCCTGAGTCCCCTCAGGGAAAAGGGCGGCCTATAAATAAACTCAACTACAACTACAACTACTACTTATTTAGCAATAGCAATAGCAATAGAAGTTAGACTTATATACCACTTCATAGGGATTTCAGCCCTCTCTAAGCGGTTTACAGAGTCAGTATATTTCCCCCAACAATCCGGGTCTTCATTTTACCCACCTCGGAAGGATGGAAGGCTGAGTCAACCCTGAGCCGGTGAGATTTGAACAGCTGAACTGCAGAACTGCAGTCAGCTGAAGTAGCCTGCAGTGCTGCATTTAACCACTGCTCCACCTCGGCGCTTTTTAATGTACAGTGAATAATTGAAAAAGAAGGAAGGGAATGAAAGGGAGGGAGGGAAGAAAAGAGGGGAGAAGAGAGGAGGAGGAGGAGAGAAGAGGAGAGTGACGAGAAGAGCTAGAGGTATGAGAAAGGCTAGGAGCCTCCATAAGTGCACCAGCGTGCCTAACATCCTACTCTCTCCATTTATTTATACCAGTGTTGGGTTACTGTCGGCGTTACTGTCGATTTGCATGCAAATTCTTCTGCCCGTGTGCAGACCATTAAAAATGCAGTAAAAAACGCAACAGCATGTGTGACCAGGGAACCAGTTCAGGGGCTTGGCCAGCCTGCTTCCCCCTACCAGTTTGGCGACTCAGTCCCGGTTTCCACTACTGGTTCACCTGAACCGGTAGCAGCCCACCTCTGATTTCCTGTGTTCTTATTCATGTTTATTCTTATTCCTGTTATCTTGTAGATGAGTGACAAACTAACTAAATAAATAAAGAAGAGAAGAAAAGAAGTTTATAGATGCCTCCCTGATTGTAGTAAGTAAGGAACCTGGTAACAACGGTACAAACATTAAAGGTGACCAAACTAACAATGACAATACAATAACCCACCAATAAAGATGTTAAAGTGTTGGATAGATTCTACCTTTTAGATTAAAGAAACCAGCAAGTGACGATATACACCACAGATGGTAAGGTAGCAATGAAGGAATTGGAAAAGATATTCAGATGCTGCGTTGTGTCCTACAATCAACTGCCAGAAGACTGCTGGCAATGATGGGATAGGTGTGGAAGTGATATTCTCACCTGGTTAAGCCATTTTGGCCACACAATGGCTTCCTCCTTAATAATCAACTTGGACTCCAAGGATCCCTGTCCCTCTATGCTCCCAAAGATGACTTGATTGACAGATTTATTGGGAAACTTCACCCAGTAGATAATATCCAAGTCAGCTATTAGCTCTCCATCCTTACTTAGGTATACACTCTCTATGGAATGGTTGTAAAGCTGAGAATTTTGTAGAAAAGGGTGTAGCTAGAATGACAAATTTTAGAAAGTATATGCCACCATTTCACTGATATTAGTGTAACTCTTGTCCCGCATTGTGTTGTCCCACAGGAAGTTAGTCCTAGAGCCCACAAAGGACAGGTGACCCTTGGCACTTGGCAAAATGTGTCACAGTGAATACCAGAAGGTGCCAACAAGCTATTTCTTAAGGGAGTCAGAAGGCTCAGAGCAAGCCAGTGATAATTATGAGTGGAAATTATGTGCGTTCTTCTCAGATACCCTGTTTTTCTTTACAAACGAAGTGTCATTGGTACTCTCTGGACTTGGTTGTTTAAAATAGAATAGAATAGAATAACAGAGTTGGAAGGTACCTTGAAGGTCATCTAGTCCAACCCCCTGCTTAGGCAGGGAACCTGATACCATTTCAGACAAATGGTTGTCCAATTTCTTCTTTAAAACTTCCAGTGTTGGAGCAATCACAACTTCTGGAGGCAAACTGTTCCACTGATTAATTGTTCTAACTGTCAGGAAATTTCTCCTCAGTTCTAAGTTGCTTCTCTCCTTGATTAGTTTCCACCCATTGCTTCTTGTCCTACCCTCAGGTGCTTTGGAGAATAGCTTGACTCCCTCTTCTTTGTGGCAACCCCTGAGATATTGGAGTACTGCTATCATGTCTCCCCTGGTCCTTCTTTTCATTAAAAAAAGACATATTCAGCTCCTGCAACCGTTCCTCAAATGTTTTAGCCTCCAGTCCCCTAATCCTCTTTGTTGGTCTTCTCTGCACTCTTTCTAGAGTCTCCACATCTTTTCTACAATGTGGCGATATAGAAAACTGAATGCAGTACTCCAAGTGTGGCCTTACCAAGGCATTATAAAATGGTATTAACACTTCACAGATCTATCCCTCTGTTTATGTAGCCTAGAACTATGCCGGCTTTTTTGGCAGCTGCTGCACACAGCTGGCTCATATTTCAATGGTTGTCCACTAGGACGCCAAGATTCCCTCTTACTACTATTGAGTTGCTACTATTGAGCAAGTTATCACATATACTGTATAGTCTGTCAAGATCCTTCTGTATCTTAAGCCTATCTTCTGGAGTGGTGGCTATTCCTGCCAGCTTGGTGTCATCTTGGTGTCATTTTTCACAGAAGTTTCATTACCCAAACTAGGTAACATCATTGGTGCTAGTCTGCCGATGATGTTAAATGGGTTTGGATAATGAAACATCTGCAAGAAAATAACCATTCTCAGAGACTACCAAGGACCTCTCATTTCAACCCTGAGTTACAAATATTCTCCCTTATTGCAAACATTCCACAGTTGACTTTTTGCAAGGTGATAATTACAGAGACAGAGAAATCAGAGTCGAAAATAAAATACCTGCCAAGGCTGCAGCGTTTGAATTCCCGACTCCTTCCCACTTTTCCTCCTCCTCTGCTTGGATCTGGAGGCAAAGGCAGCGTTTAAGGCATGGGCCACAGCCCAGATGGTCTTGTAGAGGCGGTAGCCATTGAGGGAAAGCACCCTTTCGATTTGCTCCTGGGGCAAAGACCTCCGATTCTCTCTCTCTCTGCATCTTATCCAGCCTTTCACAGACAAGGCATGTTTAGAATACGAACATCGAAATGCTCGATAAACATACAGCTCCACTGAAGCATAGAAGAGAACCATGTCATCATATTTTATCTTCTTCTCGGTCCGGAGGTAGAAGGAAAAAAAGCCATAGGTGTACTGGAAAGACAGAGAAGAGTACTTCAAGTCAAGGATGATATTCCTCATTGCTGTAATGATCCAGATTTTCCCTTGTTTCGGTTTTATTTCCTCCTCAAAGACATTTTCTATAAGATGCATTCTAATGAAGTCAGAATTTGTCTCCACCAAGAAAATATAGACATTGATTTGTTTCCATTTGAGAAAGATATCAGAAGGGATATCCACTTCGTACCGATTTATCCCTGAGAGGGTTAGTGAGAAAAGGACACAAATGCCATTCGTTTCCAGGAGTGGCGTCAACGTTTTCAGAAACACCTCTCCTTTCTCTGTGTCTGGAGCAACGAGGCCGATGGAGGTCCACCTGAAATAAAGTAGGAGTTTGACCATCCCTGAATATTGGATTCCCTCTGCAGGCACCATCCGGTAGAAAAATGGGAATAGGTGTCTACTGCTCAACACTTGAGAAACAAAAGCATAAGATATCTGGAATGAAAAGAAGGGATTGAATGAAAAGAAGGGATTGCAGATGAGTCATGTTAACCCTGTAAAACCTCTCTGGGGACATGTTGTTGTTGTTAGTTGCAAAGTCATGTCCAATCCATTGTGATCCCATGGACAACATCCCTTCGGGCCTTCTTGTCCTCTACCATCCTCTGGAGTCCATTTAAGCTCACTTATCACTTAAGCTCATCACGCCTGGTGATTCCATCCAGCCACCTCATTCTCTGTTGTCCCCTTCTTCTTTTGCCCGGAATCCTTCCCAATCTTTCTAAGAACATAGGTAAGGTAAAGGTAAAGGGTCCCCTCACACATATATGCTAGTCGTTCTGACTCTAGGGGGCAGTGGTCATCTCCGTTTCAAAGTCGAAGAGCTAGTGCTGTCCGAGGATGCCTCTGTGGTCATGTGGCCAGGATGACTAAACACAGAAGGTGCACAGAACTCTGTTACCTTCCCACCAAAGGTGGTTCTTATTTCTCCACTTGCATTTTTACATGCTTTCGAACTGCTAGGTTGGCAGAAGTAACAGGAGCTCACTCTGTTAGGAGACACTAGGGATTCGAACTGCTGATCTTTCTGATCGACAAGCTCAGCGTCTTAGCCACCGAGCCACTGCAAATTTGCATATTAGATGCTAAAATAAGCAATTGCCTTTTCTTTCCCTCGTGACCTTTAGAGAAGAAGCCATACAGTCAGTCTTCAATTTACAATCTTAAGTTTTCAGGTGGCATTTTAAGGGAGAAATGGATAGTTTTCAGTTTTTCCAGCTTTACCTGTGGGATTTTGTAGATGCCTAAGAGCGTTGAAATCTGGATGGAGATGTCAGAGTCTGTCTCATCAAGAACAGCCAGCAGGTTCTCCTCTCCTCCACACTTATAATTGGGAATGTTGGCTTGTCCAAAAGAAAGAAGGTCTAGCAAGGCTTCAGAAGTGATTTCTTCACTGCAATAAACATCATGGACGTTGTAGCCCAAAGTGATATTCGATAAGATACTTGGGCTCTGGTTGATCTCTTGGATGGTGAACAAGAAGGAAAGGACATGCCATAGTTTTTGTTTGTCCCTGCAAAAAAGAAATAAGATCACACTATCATCCTCCATTTACCATATTTTTCAGAGTATAAGACACTCTGAAGTATAAGACGCACCTGGCTTTTGGGGAGAAAAACAAGGGAAAACAAATCTGCCTCTGTCTCCCAGCAATTTTCTTCCTTGCAGCAAACAGCAAATAGTACAGACGATATACACTGTTTATGGTGTTATATCTCAGACCATACTTGTACAGATGCTATTAAAATTGATATGGCTTTCTGGAAGTATACATTATTCTCTGCTATTTAAAAGAAGATACAATAGCACTGGGCCTTTTCAGATCAAGCATTTATTTTAAAAAGCTTCTTCATTTTGTTAAGCTGTGTAGAACAATAATAAAGCAGTCTTTAAAAAAATAAGTGTAATACTGTGAACATTCTATAGGCATTTATAGTTATGACTTACCTCCTTGCAACAAACAGCAAATAGCCTGTTTCAGTTTAGCCTGAAATTGCCTCTGCCTTCCAGCAATTTGCAGCAAACAGCCTGTTTCACTTTTAGTTCAAGCACGGGCCTCCTGATGATCAGCTGTTTCAGACTGCAGGGATTGCCAGAGCTTATGGCCGCCCCACAAGCACCATTTTCCGGTTTTTTGCAAGGAGGTAAATTGATGGGAGGCACAGGCAAAGGGGTGGGGGGGGGCTGTTGGGTGGGAGGGGCTCATCTCAGCTACATTCAGTGTAGAAGACACACCCAAATTTTCACCCTCTTTTAGGGAGGAGTGCGTTTTATACTCCGAAAAATATGGTAGCTTCTGTGTCATAGTATACTCTCTGCTTCTAGGAGTTTCCAGTGAAATCTATGGCAGACTAGGCACTTTTGAAGAAAGGGGGACATCATTACAATGGAGATGGGAACTCTGAATGTTAGTACTAGCCCCTGAAATCTCTCCAAATAAAGCAAGATCAGAAGATAACCCACTTGTTCTCCGAACAGCTGCTCCCCATAAATAAATGACAGGAATGAATGAATGAATGTTGAGTGGCTGGGAGGTATAAGATATGCTCACACAGATATGTTGTAGCTTATATGGACATTAAGCCTTCTGAACTTCATTTCTAATGACAATAATTTTTCAAGAATGTATTCATGAAGACCAATGTGTCCTGTTACCAAAAAGACAGTTAAAGGACAATGTCTGGTTTGGTTCTGCAACTCAACAAGACAGACACAGACTTCAGAGGATAATTACAACTGCAGAAAAAACAATTACTACCAACCTGCCTTCCATTGAAGACCTGTACACTGCATGAGTCAAAAGAGGGCTGTGAAAATATTTACAAACCCCTCACATCCTGGACATAAATTGTTTCAACTCCTACCCTCAAAACGAGGCTATAGAGCACTGCACACCAGAACAACTAGACACAAGAACAGTTTTTCCCCAAACACCATCACTCTAAACAAATAATTCCCTCAACACTAAATCTGCATTACTATTAATCTTCTCATCGTATCTATCACCCATCTCTTCCCATTGATGACTGTATGACTGTAACTTTTGTTTGTATGCTTACAATTTATCTTGAATGTTTCCTAATATGATTTGCTTGCATATTCGTATCCTATGACTATCATTAAAAGTTGTTCCTTATGATTCTTGACCAATATATATTTTCTTTTATGTACACTGAGAGCATCTGCACCAAAGACAAATTCCTTGTGTGTCCAATCACACTTGGCCAATAAAGAATTCTATTCTATTCTATTCTATGTTAACATTTGTGTTAGACATTTTAGAATATTTTAAACAACATACTGAAAAATAAACTGCATAGATTCTTTTAGATGCATAGAAGCCTTTTGACAGGTATTTCTTATTTAAAGTTTGGGAAGATATGAATTCTGGTGAAAATTTTACAAAATGGGCAAAGAAAGCCCATTTACAGAAAGCACAAATTATTGTTAGTAGAGATCTAACAATACCAAAGTAACCAGGCATGGCTGCCCTCTGCCCCCTTTTCTGTTTATTATAGTTCATGTAATACTGAATAGAGACATAGGACCAGAATTTTGGGAGTGAAAAATTAAAACTACACTTACTTTACAATTTAAAATCTTTTGCAGATGATTTGGGGCTGATTTTGGATGATCCATTAAAGGGAATCAGAGTGTTAAAATAATTTGGTCTATTAGCAGGTTCACAACCAAACTGAAACAGAAGATAAAGTAGAAGACAAAATCCAGCTAGAAAACCAAATCTACGAAAACACACACACACACACACACACACACACACACACACACACACACACACACTTCGTAGATTTTCATGTTATCAAGACAGCCTTCAACACTGACCAAAAAATAGCCAACATCTTAAGAAACCCCAAAGACAACATCCAGCTAGAAAACCAAGGAGTCTACGAAATACCATGCAAAATCTGCCCTGCAACATACATAGGACAAACGAACAGGAGAATAAATGGACGCATCGCAGAACACAAGAATGCAGTAAGAAAAAAAGAAAAAACTTCCTCCCTTTTCCAGCACCTTAAAGCTACAGGACACGAAATTGATTTTGAAGGAACCAAATTAATCTCCAAAACTGAACACTTCAACAAGAGAATAATTATGGAAGCTATTGAAATAGAGAAACACCCCCACAAACGAGCCCTATACATACATACATACATACATACATACAGACAGACAGACAGACAGACAGACAGACAGACAGACAGACAGACGTACGTACAGATGTACAGACGTACAGATGTACAGACATACAGACATACAGACACATTCACATACACATACATATACAAAGGCAAAGGCAACAAAAGCAACAGTAAAAATAATGGCTTTCTGTCTGGATGGTCTCTTGTGATGAGCCGATAGACAGAGAAAGGAAGCAGTATGCTTCCTCCCATATTTGGGCATAACAGGGGTTGTGACACAAAAATACATGCATACATACATACATACATACATACATACATACATACATACATACCAATATCATTCAAACATGGGAGAAAGATACATCTACATTTGTGTGGTAGGGAGAAAAAACATGAGTTAAATATAAGGTGTTACAGGATGAGAAAGAAAGGGGGGACTGGAGTTACTTGATGTGAAATTATACTTTGCAACTTGTTTAATTTGAATGAAAGGGTGGATATTCATGACATATAAAAGGACATGACAAGATTTGGGTGGCATGGATATTTATGTACAACAAAGATAAAATTAATGCATATTTTAAAATCCATTTTGTTAGACATGTCATACTAGGAATATAGAATTGATGGAAACATAGGCTGTGACTGAAAATACATTTAGGAAGGCACATTGTATAGAAGAGAAATGATAAGTAAAGACAAATGGCTAATTTATGATAATACACTAGAATTTTGTCAAGGGATAAGTTTTTAAAATTAATGTACAGTTATTTAGCAGTCTTAGAAGCAGGGAAGTTATCTTTTGATAGTTACAAAGGAAGCTGTGATGCAAACTGAGGAATTGAAGAAAGTGTGAACTCACTGGACTTTCTGCCCCCAAGATTTGTCACTTCCAGGAAATAAGAACCTTGAGAAACTTACAAACATAACTCAAACACAGGTTACAAGAGAGTCGGGGAGCTTTAATCATGCCTTCAGAATTGGTTACGTGCTATATTATGGACATGGTGTTCCAATTCAGAGCTGTGGTGAAATTCTATTTTTTTTTACTACTGGTTCTGTGGGCATGGCTTGGTGAGGGTGGCAGGGGAAGGATACCCCAAAATCTCCTTTCCTATCTCATTCAAGAGGAAGGATATTGCAAAACCTCCATTCCCTCCACACTCTGGGGCCAGCCAGAGGTGGTATTTGCCAGTTCTCTGAATTACTCAAAATTTCTGCTGTTCTCCAGACCTTGTTGAATTTCACCCCTGATTCAGAGGTAATTCAGAGTTCAGGAAGAACATTAATGCTGCTTTAGTGCATTGAAAAAACTCTAAATAAATAGATCACCAAAGTCTTTCCCAGAGATTTAAGAAGCACCCAGGGAATGAGTGCAGGGAATCCCTACTAGAAGTTGAATGTCGGTGAAATCAGAAGTGAATGAACTAGAAGCAATTCCACCCACTTCTTTGGACTCACTGGATGTATTCTTCGGTCGAGGGAGACACATTGAAATGGTAAAATGGGCGCAGAACCATATTTTCAGAAGCAATCCCACCAAGGATATAGTCTGCTGACTTGAAATCATGCACTCGCTGTGTTATACTCTCTTCCAATGTCAAGGAGCATTTGGTCTTCCACACCCCACAGGTTATCCGTAGAAGCAGCAGAAGCAGGGGAAACACCAGCAACATTTCTGGTGAGGATTAGAAGACTTTTCTCTGCTTCTCAACTCATTAGGACCATGAGGAGAAACTTTCCAAGTCTTCTTGAGCCTTTGATTCCTTTCCAGAAAGGATAGGAGTGGAGAAACCTTATGTCTTCTTCCTCTAAGTTGGACCTTGGTCAAAGTCCAGCCTCAGTAGACTACAGGCATTTAAGAGTCAGTCTATGCAGACTTGGATGGAAAACATCACCTGCTCACTTTTGATGCTCAAAGACAATCTTGGCAAAGGTCCCTGGGGTGATTTTTATGAAGAGAAAATGATGGTGATTTTGATAATCATAAAGCAAAGAACACCAGACCTGGTGACAGGCTCAATTCTCTCTGTGACCGGAATGCAGGGCCCGAGAAAACATGTTGACCAAAGGGTCCAGCTGTGGTCCCTCCCCCTGGGATGATTCACTGTCCAGACCTAGATAAAACTATTTAATGTAGAAAAGTCATGATATTTTTAGAAGTGTCTTTCTCAACTTTGACAACAGTAAGGATATATATATAATCATATATATATATATATATATATATATATATATATATATATATATATATATATATATATATATATATATATATATATATTATATATATAAATCTTATATATATATATGATTTTTACAACCCCCGGTATGCCCAAATATGGGAGGAAGGTCACTACTTCCATTCTCTGTCCTTCGGCTCGTCACAAGAAACCATCCAGGCAGAAACCCAATATTTTTACTATTGCCTTTTTGTTACATTTTGTTGTATTTGTGCTGATAAATAAATAAAGAGAGACTAGTATAGATCTATTTCAAGCTATTTAGCTCTCATCAGCTAGCCATACCCTTACTGGGATTTGAAGGCAACAGTAAAAATATTGGGTTTCTGCCTGGATGGTCTCTTGTGATGTGTGTGTGTGTGTGTGTGTGTGTGTGTGTGTGTGTGTGTGTACGAAGAAGGAAAGGGCCATGATTCCCTTCACCAGGCACACCTGGGGATGGAGTTTAAAGGAGAGGAAAATGGGAGAGGCAATTGTCGGGAACAAACGCTGTTTAACTGCTTATCTGAGTTCCTGGCATCTTCCCAACTGGTTTGATTTACTGCTGTGCTACTTCACTTCTGGAACTCCTTATCTTGCTTGCCCTGCCGGATTAATTACCTTATCTGGCCCTGTTGGATTTATAGTTGGAAGTTTTCTGCTTACAACGTTTGAACTGAAGTATTTTCAGCCAAAGGCTTGTACAGATTTGTACAAGGTCAGAGAGTTGAAAGGGATGTTGGGGGCACAGTTGGCGTTAATAAAGGGACTCATACCGCTTCTCTGGCTGTGTTGCCATGGTAACGTGTCACATTACCCTTCTAAATGTATTGTTCAATTGCTTGTTGTAGTTTCATCCTTTTCTGCAAAACTTCCAGTTTTACAACCATACCACGGATGGTATATATTTGGACAAGAACGGAGTCCTGGCAGCTGACTTTGACCTCATCTACTGGATAAAGTTTCTCAATGGCTCTGTTAAGAAAGTAACCTTTGGCAGTCTAGAAAAATGGGGATCCCCAGAGCCCGAGTTTATCATCAATGAGGATGCCGTTGTGTGGCCAAAATGGTTTAACCAGGTGGGTGAGCTGTTTTGAGTCCACCACCAGATCCCTGCTTAAATTCTGGTGGTTAGAACATTTTAATGGGGCTTCTCTCTTACGTTGTCTGCAGACCTCAGTTGGTTCAACATTTGATGCAGAGCAGCTGTCGTGAAATTGTAATCTTTGCATCTTTGAGGGTCTCTGCTTGAGCCAATTCAGAATCACAAGCTTGTTTCTTTTGTTCAAAATCCATCTTTATGTTAAGTTTTTTTTGTTGCCATCATTGTATAGGTTGCTTCCTAAACAATGAAAGTCTTCACTGCTACTCCACCAAGTGTTAGTGTGTGGCATATTTTTTGAATGCTAATGACAGTGGTCCATGTAAAAACCTCCAAATTAAAAGACTCCGAGATGCTCATCTTCTCAAAGATCTATTTTTTTAGATAGACCTGGCATATATAACTGAAACCTGGCTGGGCCAAGAGGGAGGAGTCCCCCTCTCAGAAATATGTCCAGATGGGTTTCAGGTGCTCCACCAACCACGACACCAGTCAAGGGGTGGGAGAGTAGCAGTTATCGTCCGAAGATCGTTAGTTCCTCGCAGGATCCCTGCCCCAGAGATTGTGGGGTGTGAGTCTCTCCTCTTGAAGTTGGACATAGGGGTTCAATTGGGCTTGCTGTTGACGTACCTGCCTCCCATCTGTGCCACGATAGCCCTGCCTGTGCTGCTAGAGGCAGTAGCCAGGTTGGCGGTGGAGTTCCCCAGACTAATAGTACTGGGGGACTTTAATCTGCCATCTCTCGGTGAACACTCAGACGGGGCACAGGAGTTCATGGCTTCCATGACAACCATGGACTTGACCCAGGTAGTTCAGAGTCCAACTCATAGAGCGGGACACACGCTTGACCTTGTATTTCTCTCGGGGCAGTGGAGACGTGATCTCGAGTTAAGGAGAATAGAGACCTCGCCCTTGTCATGGTCAGATCACTCCTTGCTGATGCTTGACCTCAGGATGCTACTCCCCCATTGCAGGGAGGTGGAGCCGATTAAGTGGTTCTGCCCCAGGTGCCTAATGGACCCGGAGGGATTCCAGAGGGAGATTGGAGAGATACCTGACACCCTTGTCCGCAATCCGGCCGAGTCTTTGGTTGCTGCCTGGAATGTTGCAGCAGATGAAGCATTAGATCAGATTGCGCCTTTGAGGCCTCTCCACGGCAGTGGATCCGGGAGGGCACCTTGGTTTACCGAGGAACTCCAGGAGATGAAGCGCCAAAAGAGACGCCTAGAGCAACACTGGAGGGCTAGTAACTCTGAATCTGATCAATCACTATTAAGAGCCTTTATCAGGACTTACTTAGTGGAGATACAGGCGGCAAAATGTACGCATTTTTCCGCTCTTATTGCGTCCGTGGAATCTCGCCCAGCTGCCCTGTTTAGGGTGACCTGCTTCTTCCTGAAAGGTGAGGAGGCGGGGGAACCCCTGCAGGGAAGAGCTGAGGAGTTCCTTCAGTTTGCCTCCTCGTCTAATATTAAATCCCGGACAAGGAGAGCTTTGTTCACAACCAACCTGGCATTTAGCAGCAACAACCTGAGACCAGGGCCCTGAACTCCTCTGCCACCAGGTCCTTGAGTTGAGCCTGAGGGGCCGGAACAAGGAATCGCTGTAATGTAGCGAGTCCTTCTTCCCCGGTAATGGCTAGCCCTACAGCTCCCGTCATATCTGCCCCTCCCAGTCGTAACTGAAATGCTCCGACTTCCCCGCATCCCTGTAGACCCTCCCCCCTCCCCCATGGCCCCCATTCTTCCCAGCAGGCCATGCGTATCATTCACTCCAGGACGGGAGGCGAGTCTGGGCCCCCACCCACTTCTTTTTTTTTTTTAAATATAATTTTTATTAAACATTATTACCTTTAAAAAACAGAAAAAACAATACAGCGACATAAATACAACGACATAAGCAAGACAAATCATACATAACAATATAAAGTAAAACATACAGATACAAATGCCGTTTTAAACATACAACCCCCCCCCCCCCACGGTGACAGTCATTCACAGCCCAGTTTTTCTTTCTTTCCTCATTATTAGGTCTCTAAGCCACATCTTCTCATTGCAAGATTCAGGGATCTATTACGGTACCTATGTTAACTTTCCCCATTTTAAGTCCCTGCTGTTCTCCTAGTCGCCCACATATACCATAGGTTCCAGCTAAGATAATGTTCTGTTTCTCCTTTGTCCCTCAGCCAGCCCGTCATTCTGTCCATTTCTGCACATTCGTAGATCTTTTTAATTAAAGCATCTTCCGGCGGTATAGTGGTGGATTTCCAAAATTGTGCATAGGTTATTCTTGCGGCCACAATTATATGCAGGCTCAAATGCCATATTGAACTGCTTATGTTATCTGGTTTGATGCTTAGTAACAGGTTCTCAGGTCTCCATTCAATGTTTGCCCCGGTAACCTCTTTTAACCATTTTTTAATCCTTTTCCAATATTTCGTGGCCTCAGTACAGAACCACCAAATATGGTAGAATGTGCCATCCTTTCTTCCACATTTCCAACACAATGGAGATAACCCAGGAAACATCTTAGCTAACCTCGTTGGGGGGAAGTGCCACCTATAAACCATCTTGTATATGTTTTCCTTGAATGCAGTAGATGTTGTAAGTTTAATGGTCTTACTCCATAGATCCTACCATTTGCCCATTTCAATTTCATAACCAAGGTTTCTCTCCCATACTGTTAGAAGGCTTTTGTCCATCTCTTCATTAGTGTCTTGGCAGGTCAAAAATTGGTAGATCTTCGATAACATTTTTTTGTCTCCACCAAACAAGATACGTAGCGGGGCTACGTATAAACAAAGAGAAGACAAAACTGTTAATTAAAAATATGACTCTGAACCAGAAAAGGGAAGTACAAAGCCTGTTAGGGATCAACATGGCCCACAAAGTACAATATTTGGGAATTTGGCTGACGGAGAGATGTTCCTCTATCAAGGTAGATAACTATATGAAATTGCTACAACAGGTATCCAAAGATATGACTAATTGGAGTAGCAAACAATTGTCTCTGATGGGCAGGATCGCGACAGTCAAGACATATGTATTACCAAAATTTTTGTTTTTGTTTCAAACGGCACCAACTAAATTGGACAAATTTTTTTTTAAATCCTTGGAGACAATAGTGACACAGTTTATATGGCAAGGCAAGAAAGCACAAATCAAAGCCCAAACTTTGCAAAAACGCAGAGAACTGGGAGGCTTCGGAGTACCCAACTGGGAAGCATACTATAACGCAGCAATCATGACATGGGTGAAAGATTGGGTGATGTTGAATAGAAGGCGCCTATTGGCTATAGAGGGACATGACCTCCCCCAGGGATGGAATGCCTCCCTCTGGCAAGAAAGAGACACCCCCCATAGGTACTTCATGGGACATTATATTCGGAAGATTTTGATGGGGGTCTGGGAAAAAATGAGGAAAAAATATTATCTTAGGGTTCCGTGTTGGTTGGCACCATTAGAGGCCTTAACGCATCCGAGTTTATTTAATTGGACAAGAAACATAACATATAAAGATATCATGACAGAAGAGGGCAACATGAAAACAAAGATGGAATTAGAGCAACAGGGCAGGAATTTGGAATGGTGGGAATATTTACAGGTTAGAAACAGGTTTAAATGTGATAAGGTACGTTTCGGGATCTACCCAAACCCTCAGGGGCTAGATAAGATCCTGTTTGGTGGAGACAAAAAAAAAATGTTATCGGGCCCCCATCCACTTCTGCTTCTGCACTCAGTGGAGGGGACTCTAGGTCACACTCCCAATCCTATCATACTCACCAATCAAACACTCTCTTCAGACACACCCCACAATAGTTATTAAAATACAAGAATACAATAATTAAATTAAAAGTGGGCACATTTTCTCTCACATTCATACACTCATACACCCAACAAACCAGCTAAAAAATGCCGTACCTAAATCGATGGTAATTAAAATAATTTAGGAACGGTAAAAAATTGGAAGTCCCGATCAGTGGTTCCGAACAGTCTTGTCCCCAGAAAGTCACTTAGTTGTAGCAGGGGAACCTACAAGCAGGGGGTGTTATCGACCGCTTGGGGGAGATCTCGGGCTGTCATCCTCCGGGTCTTCAGCTCCGGCACGGGGCTCTCCTCTGCTGTTTCCCGCAGCCTGGCCCGAAACTGGGCCCTTGTCCGAGCTCCGCAGGGAACGACCTTCGTCCGAGCCCCGCAGGGAAAGGCAATCAGCGCGAGTCCAAGGCGGCTGGAGCTGGTGGTAGTTTGGAGGGGAGTTCCTCGTTCTCCTTGTTCTCCTCCTTTTGAGAATCCATGTTTGAGAACATGGATTCTCAAAAGCCGTTTTTTCCCTTCTTCTCTGGTTGAAAACACACTTCAAAGGGACAGGAAAGGAGGAGGTTCCACTTGGATACATAAAGCTCCAATCAACAAAACCTCCCCACATTTGTGCAGCGTACCACTGTTAAAATGTTTCTTTTTTATGTCTATTTTGTATTTCAAATTAGAAAAAGAGGTCCAATCTTTAAATGAATTTTAAAAAATACCCGCAGCAATGAAAGAGGAAGATTTTGGTCTTTAAATCACAAAGAGTCACAGAGAAAAAGTAGAAAAAGAAGACTTAATCCATCCATTTTAAAAGGCTTGTAAAGATTCTATCCATAAAGATAGTATTTTAAAAAGTGAGATAACCACTGTCCAAAGCCATTGGAAGTTTAATTTTGCCACTTGATTCTTCTATTCTTCAATTTAAATCAATTTTTAAGTTTTTATAGGCAGTCTGTCTTTTAAAACAATAAAGATTCCTCACCAGCTGGAAACACTTTCACTTTCCATTCCTTCCGTTTTGGAACCACCCCGACCTCATCAGCCTCGGCTAGAATTTTTGTTTCTTTCTGAGATTTTGTGATATCCCCGAGATCAGCAAGACGTATTCTTCCTGTTCACTGTCTCTTCGGGACAGTTTAGATCCGTTTGGACTCCCTAGTGGCAAAACTGTCGACTGAGATCTCAGAGCATTGAGATCGCATGTCGTGTCATCACAACTTCAGCACCGCCTCTCCCTGCTTTTGTTTTTCATACAGGGCAGGCAGAATGGCCACTAACAGGGAAACAGTCAGATAAGAAATCTGAACCCAGAGCAAGAACACAATATGAATAAATTTATTAAGACAAACTTCTCTCCCTAGTTCTCACAAACAGGGAAAAGCACATTTAGATTGGCAAAATTCTGTTTCAATAATTTTACTGTGGCGCAGGGAGGACCCAGAGCCTGGAGATTCAGCTGACAGAGGAAGAGGCAGGGAAAGGAGAGAAGGAAAGTTCTCGCAGGATTTTTGGTGGGAAGACTTTTGGTGAGGGAATGGCTGGAATCTTAAAAGGTGAATGGGGGGGGGAGCATTTATTTCAGACAAGGTTAAAAATTGAGGCGTTAAATTTTTTTGTTAGAATAGCTCCGGAGCTTCCACTGAGGGAGGAAGAGGCAAGAAAAGGAGAGAAGGGGGGTTCTGTCAGGTTTTGGCAGGAAGACTTTTGGTGAGGGGATAGGCTGGAATCCTAAAAGGTGGTGGTGGGATTTACCTCAGACAAGGTTAGAAATTTAGAATTTTTAGTGAGAATAGCTCTGGAGCTTCCGCTGAGAGAGGAAGAGGTGGGGAAAGGAGAGAAAGGAGCACTGTCAGTTTTGGGCGGGAAGACTTTTGAGGAGGGAATGGGTCCTGAAAGGAGAGAGGAAATGGCATAGGTGAGCTAACCCAGAAAATTGGGCCACTCAATGACCACAGGGGCCACCAGACATGATGGAGGTGAACTGACCCAGGCAAGTGGGCAAGAGTCCAAAGGGATTGCCAGATGTACCAGAATACAGTGGAGGCGAACTGACTGAGATGAGTCTGTGAGGCAGTGACCAGAGGGGGCAGGTGATTATAGCAGGGAAGAGTCTGGGTATCTGTAAAAATGGCATAGAAGAATCTGGACTCTAATGGCCCTTTCCAGAGTGACATTACATTACAATAAGAATAGTTGTAATCTATTGACATTCATACTGCTTCTCCTTGAATGTCATGAACATCAGGAAAAGCACAATTACTTTTGCTCAACTGGACCCGATCTATTCCTGGCAGGTGCCAATTCTGGAAATACAAATGGGGGCTGGTCAATAATTCTAACTATGATTGTGGGAATGTGGGAATGTCCCCGGAAACTTTACATTATATTGCGACGCAATGCCCCCTCAGAAGGTTCTCTGGATCTCTGTAAGAAATACATCATCTCAAGGGTGAGCTAGATACCTGGTCTAGCCATTCTAGTCCCCGCTTGTACATAATTTATCCATAGTTTTATTCATCATTCATTCAGTGCTTTTTTAAGATAATTCACGTTACTGGTGTTTTCTATTTTGATACACATTTATATGTTGTTTTGGTGTGTTTTATGCACTCATATTGTATTAACAGAGTTGGAAGGGACCTTGTAGGTCATCCAGTCTAGCCCCCCACTGAAGCAGGAGACTCTACACCATTTCTGACAAATGGCAATCCAGTCTCTTCTTGAAAGTCCCAAGTGACGAAACTCCCACAACCTCTGAAGGCAACTTCTGTTCCATGGGTTGATTGTTCTCACTGTCAGAAAATTTCTCCTTATTTCTAGTTGAATCTCTCCTTATTCAGTTTCCTTCAATTGTTCCTTGTCTGGCCTTCAGGTGCTTTGGAAAATAGTTTGACCCCGCTCCTCTCTGTGACAGCCCTTCAAATATTGAAACACTGCTATTGTGTCTTCCCTGGTCCTTCTTTTCATTAGACTAGCCATGCCTGTTAGGGATGTAATCCTAGTCTTGGCTTGGCAATGTATATATATATATATATATATATTTAAAGTCACAACCCCTGGTATGCCCAAATATGGGAGGAAGGTCACACTTCCACTCTCTGTCTTCGGCTCGTCACAAGAGACCATCCAGACAGAAACCCAATATTTTTTACTGTTGCCTTTTTGTTACATTTGTTATATTTATGCTTATATATATATAAGCATAAGTCATGATTGTAGCAAATGTATCTGTTACTTTAAATGTAAGAGAGAGGTAATTGGATGCTATTGCTTTGAGCAGCCATATAAGGAAGTAGGAACTAGTACGGAGCTCTCTCCCTGATGCTCCCTGATGCTCCTGATGTTTCCTGAGTTTCCTGATTCTTCTGGTTCTCCTGATTGTTCCTGATAGTTACTGACTGTTACTGTATGAGCTTAGTATTTGGAGAGAAGACTGTGTATTGGATGGTAGCTACTCTGTATGTTAGTTACCTGTCTACATGGTGAATTGTTAGTTGAGCAACTGTAACTTCAACGTATTGTAAATAGACTGTTTATATGCTTCAAGACTGCTTATAGTCTATTTGAAGACTATTCTATTTTCGTTGTGCAAGTAAAGCTGTTCTTTGTTTTACCTTCGGAGGCTGTGAGTGACTATTCAGCGCCTTATTCGTTACTAACTTCTGCTGAGCAACTCTAGTCTCCTAACGGGGATAGACTTAACAATGCCCAGTTCCTGCAATCTTTCATCATATGTTTTAGCCTCCAGTCCCCTAATCCTCTTGGTTGCTCTTCTCTGAACTCTTTCTAGAATCTCAACATTTTTCTGGTAGTGTGGTGATCAAAACTGGATGCAGTATTCTAAGTGTGGTCTTACTAAGTCTTTAAAGAGTGGTATTAGTATCTCATGTGATCCTGATTGAATCCCTCTATTAATGCAACTTAGGACTGTGTTGGCTTTTTTGGCTGCTGCTGCACACTGTTGGCTCATATTTAATTGGTTGTCCACTAAGACTCCAAAATCCCTCTCACAGTCACTGCTATTAAGCCTGGTTTCTCCCAATCTATTTGTGTATTTTTGGTTTGCTTCTCCAGTGAATGCCAGTTAGTTCCACACTAGACTGATCTTTTTAGGATGTGTGTAATGGTAGCCAAGGGACGTAGTGGCTAAGACATTGAGCTTGTCGATCAGAAAGGTCAGCAGTTCGAATCCCTAGAGCCACATAACCGAGTGAGTTCCCGTTACTTGTCCCAGCTTCTGCCAACCTAGCAGTTCAAAAGCATGTAAAAATGCAAGTAGAAAAATAGAAAAATGGGAAGTTAATAGTGTTCTGTGCCCCTTCAACGTTTAGTCATGCTGGCTGCATGACCATGGAGAGCGCTGGTTCTTCGGCTTTGAAACAGAAATGAGCACCGCCCCCTAGAGTCGGGAATGACTAACACATATGAGCGAGGGGAACCTTTACCTTTAATGGTAGGCAACAGTAGAACTTCCTTAGGAATTCTTTTAGCTGATTGCTTGCTTCATTTGCACAAAGATCCTCACCTTTTGTTCAAATAGTATTTCTACAGGTGTTCTAAAATACCTTTTAAATTTACAAAACACAAATAAAAAATAGAATTTTATTAAGTTTCAAAAATTTTTAAAAAACAGTTTACATACAAAAAAATACAACCAAAACGAAAAAGTGACGTATGAAAAAAACAGGGAAAAATTTTAAAATAACTTTTTAAAAATCATGAAAAAGAACAGAAAAAAACGTACAACTTTTTGGGAGATGGATATAATTCCCAGACTCTTGTACTCTTTTAGTGCATACTTATTTTAAAAGATACAAAACTAAAATATAAAAATATAAAAGATACCACTATACATAACCAAATGATAACAATATATAATACCATAATCTCTTAGCCTAAATAAAATGCATAGCCCATAAATGCATGATAACATCAACACAAATACACCTAATATTATTAGATATTTCTATAATTAACTATATATAATAAAACATTCTGCACTTTAAACAAATATCTGAGAACCTAAAATAAAATGTAAATCTATTAAACTCCAATAATGCACATTGTACAATATATTGTATAATCAAATCATAGCTAATCATCAAATCTCCAAATCAAAAATTCATTTATTTTATTTAGAAATTTTGGGCTCAATTAGCATCACAAGTCAAGAACTACATGTAAATTTAACAAATAAGTAAGTCTTAATTTTATTTTTTACCTATTTATTAAGTACCTAATTACTAGCACTAAAAATGAACATTTTAAAGCCTTCCAAGTTTGCAAAGGTAAGTAGAACAGCGAGGGTGGGGAATCCGCTGTGCCAAACAATTTAGATTAGCTAGAAAGCAGGAAATCTGACAATTCTAGCTAATATAATCAGCGTGTCACATCATCGTCCAGCTGATCGGCGGAAATTACTGGTTCGGGTGAACCAGTCCGAACCGGTAGCATTTCACCCTTGAAATCACATCAAGATTGCAAGAAAATGCAAGTTATCACCAAAGGTGGGGCGGAAAGGATGTTAATATATGGGAGGGAAGGTGGGAATTGCCATAAGTCCATCAACCGCCTCCAGTGTGAAATTCCCCATTGGAGCCTCAAGCCAATTGGCAGAACTATTCATATTCTGGACTGAATTTCAATAACAACTTCTATACCCCGCTAAGGAGTTTCATTTTTTTCTTAATCTAGAGATAGCCTAGTTAGCACCTTTGTTCATTTCTCTGACAGAGACCAAGAAGGAAGAGGGAATCTGGTCATATCAATGTTGCTTGGCAACTGTCACAGTGTGCACAGTGTGACTACTATTTTGAGAAACCCCAGGAGCAAAATACAGTACAGAGAGGTTTTGACTTTCAAACAGTGGTTTATCTATAAGGCATCTATATATACATATATACATACATTCTAGGCAAATACAAGGCAATCAATCAATCTGCAACTATAACACGGAGGCATACAGGGAGAGCTACAATGGAGGTAGAACACGAGGAGAGAGAGATGCCCTCACATGGCCTCTCTTATATAGGCAGCTTCTTAAAGTGGCAGTAACCCTGCTGACTCATTCTCATTTCATCATCTCAGTTTACAGCCTTACAGCAGCTGGTCAGCTATTAAATCATTGTTACCTTAACAGCAACAATTTTTTTAATAGATATATATTCGAAATAAAGACGCTGCACTTTCTGAGATTCCAGGATCCTGGTTTCCTCTCTTCAGACCCTGTGACTCCTGCTTCAGCCAGTCAGCAGCCACAAAAGCTAATACAATCCTTGGTTGTATAAACAGAGACGTAAAATCAAACTGACGCGAAGTATTAGTACTGCTTTATAAAGCCTTGGGAAGACCCCACCTGAGATGCTGCATCCAGTTTTGGACATCGCATTACAAAAAAAGACGTTGAGACTTTGGAAAAAGTGCAAAGAAGAGCAACTAAGATGATTAAAGGTGTGGAGACTAAAACACACGAAGAACGGTTGCAAGATTTGGGTTTGGCCAGTCTAGAGAAAAGAGGGACGAGTGGGACGGATGGACATGGTAACAGTATTCTAGTATTTGAGAGGCTGCCAAAAGAGGAGGGGGGTCAATTTATTTTCCCAAGCACCAAAAGGCAAGAGAAGAAGCGATGGATAGAAATTAATCAAGGAGAGAAGCAACCTGTAACTGAGGAGAAACTTCCTAACAGTGAGGAAAATTAAGCAGTGGAACAGTTTGCCTTCAGAAGTTGTGGGTGCTCCATCAGTGGAGGTTTTTAAGAAGAGACTGGACAGCCACTTGTCTGAATCTCCTGCTTGAGCAGGGGGCTGGACTAGAAGACCTCCAAGGTCCCTTCCAGCTGCATTCTGATTCTGATATTCAGTCCTGGTTAGACGTCTCCAACTGCCCTGCTCAGGAGCTCCACCTTTTGAGCCACGGCTGATTCCTTTCTTGCCTGTGTCATATTGGCAGAGCGGCTTCCGGAGCCTTCTGGGACCTCCAGCTGCCACAGGATGCCTTGTGCTGCAAGGAGAGAAAATGGAGAAGTCAACCCACCACAGCCCCAATTTTATGTCAGTGTGTTTACTCTCCACCCCTTAGATCTCTCTTCTCCCCCCCCCCCCCCCGCAACCTCAACAGGTCAGAGAAGAAACAGCCAAAGAAGAGAAAAGTTTGCAGCTCTCCTCCACATCGACTCCTCCTGGTCCTTCCCCGAGAGAGGAACTCCTGGAGAAGAGTCCACATTGGCTCAGTCCACACAGAAAGACACACAAGGGTAGCTGTCAGAGGTTGCCTCTCACTCACCTCTCAGGAAGAGAATCCAAAGTCCCACGTTTATGGCGGCCACAATTGCCACAGGGATCCACCACATTGTAGCTAAAGGAGGAGAAATTCAGAATTTCTGATTAGACAAAGAAGACTGGGGTCCCTGATGGAGAGATGCTCAGCAACAGAAGCATTTCCCAACACACACCGACCTCCAGGCTGTGCTCCCACACGAAAGAAGCCAACTGTCTAACTTCTAACTGTCGGGAAAGTTCTCCTTAGTTCTAGAACCAACCTTTACCTTCTAACTGTCAGGAAAGTTCTCCTTGGTTCTAGAACCAACCTCTACCTTCTAACTGTCAGGAAAGTTCTCCTTGGTTCTAGAACCAAACTCTACCTTCTAACTATCAGGAAATATCTCCTTAGTTCTAGAACCAACCTCTATTTTGTAACTGTCAGGAAATTTCTCCTTAGTTCTAGAACCAAACTCTTATCTTCTAACTCTCAGGAAAGTTCTACTTAGTTCTAGAACCAACCTCCACCTTCTAATTGTCGGGAAAGTTCTCTTTAGTTCTAGAACCAAACTCTTATCTTCTAACTGTCAGGAAAGTTCTTAGTTCTAGAACCAACCTCTATCTTCTAACTGTCAGGAAAGTTCTCCTTAGTTCTAGAACCAACCTCTATCTTCTAACTGTCAGGAAAGTTCTCCTTAGCTCTAGAACCAACTTCTAACTATCAGGAAATATCTCCTTAGTTCTAGAACCAACCTCTACCTTCTTACTGTCAGGAAAGTTCTCCTTAGTTCTAGAAGCAAATTCTAACTTCTAAATGTCAGGAAAGGTCAGGAAACCCACCTCTGACGTGAACCCCAAAAATACAATGTGAGCGCCCCCCCGCCCCACACATGCACTTGTGCATCCCCCACATGTGCCACGTCCCCTGTGCATGTACGGCAGAGACCTGAAGACCAGCTGGCCAGCAGGAGGCGCGCGTGCATGCACTGTGGAGCTGGGCTTGGGTGACGGCTGGCATGCCTGCAGACAGGGCTCTGTGTGCCACCTGTGACACATATCCCATTGGTTTGCCATCACAGCCATATACCATATATATCAAGTGTCCACGAAAGAGATCGAAAACAAGATGGATCAATGATATCAGCAAGTATTGTGGGCCCAATTGGCAAAAGAAAGCTCAGGACCGTATGGGTTGGAAACATGCGGAAGAGGTCTTCATCCTGCAGTGGATCCACAATGGGTAAGGATGGTGATGATGATGGTGATGATGATGATGATGATGATGATGATGATGATGATGATGATGCTTTATCATATATTATATGTTTGGACCTTTTCTTTCAAGTTACTACTTGTACTGTAACTCCCCTGTCAGAAATCCCTTCTCTCCCATCACGAAATATAAGACTACATTTGCTGCTCTCCACCTGAGAACTTGAGATGGTGCAGCAGAAGTCTTTCCAACATTGGTGAAAAATAAACTTCTACACATCACAACCTCTCACCTGTTTTGTCCTGCCAAGCCAAGACCAGGGGCTCCTGCAAGCCCTCGTGCTCCAGGCGACACCGAAAACGCTGCCTCTCCTTGGGGTTGATTTTAGTGCTGAGCCGGACATAATAGGTCCCGTCTGAGTTGGGGGCCACGTTCCTATGCAGGGTCTCGTTGTTCCAGACCTCTTTGTCCCTCATCCAAGTGGCCTGGATCTCCTTCAGGTAGAAGCCAGAGGCCTGGCAGATGAGGATCTCCAGGCTGTCATCTACTTCCTTGCGAGTCACCTTCCCCACTGGAGGCTCTGCAGAAACAGCAACATCAGAGTTCCTGGAATTTCTAATATTTCTGTTAAGATGATTTAATAACTGGGAAGACCCCATTTGGCCATCCTCTCCCACTGCTCCCTCCTCCATGCTTGAACCTATGAGAGCCTCAAAGATGGGGCCTTGAAGCTCTTTAGATTTAGCTTTGAAAGATATCTGTGTTTTCCCCAAAATAAGACCCGGTCTTATTTTCTTTTCAGCTCCAAAATAAGTGCTAGGGCTTATTTTCAAGGGGTGTCCTATATTTTCCATATACACTTCTGCTTGCTTGCCACCACAAGGCAGGGGTGGGGGATGGGGCGACCTTATGCATCCCAAACTGGCTTATCTCAGGGCCCCCACATGCAGGCTACCCATGCCCCAACACTTGCCTCCCCTCGTGGCCATGTCACCAACACACTGCTCAGCCTCCTGCTCTGTTGTGGCTGCAAGCAAGCAGAAGCAGGTGGGCTGGTGGCAACATGGGCACCTGCTCAGTGGTGAAATCCAATTTTTTGCCCACCGGTTCTGTGGGCATGGCTTGGAGGGAGTCATGTGACTGGGTGGGCGTAGCCAACTTTTTTTCACTTTTTAAAGCAGTTTTTCCCTGACGGTTCGGGCAAATAGGCAGGACCAAAATGCTTTAAAAAGAGGGGGGAAGCTTCTGACAATTATGTGCATCAGCTGTGAGCCATGATCATGGGAAGCTTTCCCCCCACTTTTTAAAGCATTTTGTTCCTGCCTATTTGCCCGAACCGGCTGGAAAAAAATGCTTTAAAAAGGGAGGAGAAGCTTCCCATGATCATGGGGCTCACAGCTGAGCCACGTGATCCCCGGAAGCTTTTTTTACTACCGGTTTGCAGAACCAGGGACAATTGTCCCTACAGGTTCGGCCGAACCAGGCCGAACTGGGAGGATTTCATCCCTGCTCCTGCTGCTGACGGCTGCTGGTCCCGCCGCAGTGAGGCAGGTGTCAGGACATGAGATAAGCTAGTGCGGGACATGTGGGGCAGCTCCGGCCCCACCTCACAGCCATGGCACCACAAGCAACCAGACAGAATGGGCACTGCACAGGATCTTAAGTAGGGCTTATTTAGAGGCATAGGGCTTATATTAGGCGCACACATAAAATAATGTTAGGGCTTATTTTCAGGATAGTTGTTATTTTCGGGGAAGCAGGGTATACATAGAATTTGGGGCAAAATTTCTACTCTGAGTAAAATAATTGGAATGCTTTTGGGTTGAATCGAGTTTGATTCTCCCATCTACTGGAATTTTATTTGAATTTTAGAGATGGAAACACAGGTAGTTCGCCCCTGGCAGCCATTCATTTAGCCACCATGGTGTGGTGGTTAGAGTGCAGTTCTGCAGGCTCCTTCTGCTGATCACCGGCTGCTAGCAGTTTGGCAATTCGGGTCTTATTGGCTAAAGTTTGACTTAGCCTTCCATCCTTCCGAGGTCAGTAAAATGAGGACCCAGATTGTAGGGGGCAAGGTAAACCGCTTAGAGAGGGTTGTAAACATTGTGAAGCGGTATGTAAGTCTGTGTGCCATTGCTATTTAGTGTCCAATCAAAGTTACAACAGCACTGAAAAAAAGTGAATTATGACCATTTTTCACATTTATGACCGTTCCTGCATCCCCATGGCTCAAAATTCAAACTTTTGGCAATTGACTAATATTTATGACGGTTGCAGAGTCAGATTCATTTAACAACTGTGTTACTAACTTAACAACTGAAGTGATTCCCTTAACAATTGCGGCAAGAAAGTATGTAAAATGGAGCAATTGTTAAGGGAATTTTACAACTGTGTCTCTTAGGAACAGGAATTTTGGGCTCAGTTGTGGTCATAAGTCGAGGACTACCTGCACAAATCAAACCTATCTTTTGATTCTGTCCCAAATGCAGGACGTGGAAATTGTATTGCAATTTCTTCTGCTTTGCAAGATTGGAAATGGAACCAGATCTTGCAGCCTTAATCTCTTGTTCAATTAGATTCCTTATCTTTATCTTTGAAGAATTTATTTTGGGGGATAGTGAAGATTATTTCCCCATCGCTCTTCTGTAATCTGATGTGAGATACTGCCCAACCTTTTTCTGCCAAGCCCATGAAAGGTGTTTGGCTGTGTAGGACAGAAATAATATGGGGTAGGGGGAGAGGGTGGAAGGTACGAAAACAAAATCAACAAAATCCCCAGTTTGGGGATTGATTCAATGTTAACCTACCAAATTAAATGTGCTCAATGCGTCTGCATTTCCTGCGTCAGATGAGGAGAGCACATCTTTCTCTTTCTGTCCTGGCCACTCTTTACAGAGGGACGATTGAGAGTGTTTTAACAAACTGCATCACTCTTTGGTTTGGTGGCAGCAGTGACTCAGATAGAAAGTCCTTACGGAGGGTGATAAGGACAGCTATTCTATATTCTATTCTGTTCTGTTCTGTTCTATTCTATATTCTATTCTGTTCTATTTTTATTCTTATTCATTCTAATTCTTCTATTCTATTCATTCTTATTCTAATTATCTATTCTATAAATTCAATCTAGTCTATGCTATTCTATACTATTCTATGCTATTTTTATTCTATTCTGATTCTATTCTGATTCTATTTGTTCTGTTCTATTTTCTGTTTTATATTCTATTTGCAAGTTCTTCCACATAGAAATAAGGAACAAACTGATCTTTACGTCCTGACCCAATGTTAGTTTCATTTGTTTTGCAAGCTTTTCTCATGGAAATAGAACAGGACCTTCAGCATTAATTACTTATTTGAAGTATTTATTTGGGGGTGGGGGCATTGAAGGTTATTTTCAGGGGTGAAATCCAGCAGGTTCTGACTAGTTCTGGAGAACCAGTAGCTGAAATTTTGAGTAGTTCAGAGAACCAGTAGTGGAAATTTTGAGTAGTTTAGAGAACCGGCAAATGCCACCTCTGGCTGGCCCAAGGGGGTGGGAATGGAGATTTTGCAGTATCCTTCCCCTGCCACGCCCACTAAGCCATGCCCATCAAGCCACGCCCCCAGAACCAGTAGTAAAAAAAATAGAATTTCACCATTGCTTATTTTCCTTCTGTAATGTGATCTGGGATACTGCCTGACCTTTTTCTGCAAAGGGTGGATTGGCTATGTAGGGAAGAAATAATATGGGGAGGGGGAGCCTACAGAAACATGCTCAATGGAGACCCCCCTTTGCCACTCACCTGCCCTTTTTAGAGCATCCTTCCGGTAGGACAGGTATCTCTGCAGCCAAACAATGCAGGTCTTCTCCAGGAAGACATTTACTTTCTCAGACCACTCTGGATCATCATCCTCCTTGACCTTCTCGGCTTGAGGCTGAGCTGCTCCCAATCTGAGGGTCTCATTCTGGAAGCTGATGATATCCCACCTGTTGTAGCCATAGCGCAAAAACCCTCCTTTGTTCCCATCTTTCTTGATCTCGCAGCCCAAAATCGCCTGCAGGGTGTGAAGCCCTGGAAGAGTCCAGGAGAGAGGTGGGTGAGAAGGGCTGAGGAGTCCTCTCCTCAGCCCCCCTCCCCTCCAGGCACTGTTCCCTCTAAGGTGCGCGCCTGCGCAGCCGCGCACCTTGCAAGAAAGCCCCGCGCAGAGTTTCTATCTGCCGCGCAGAGAAACTCTGTAAAGGAAACGTTTTGCAGGCGGCCGGCTACAACTGGATCCGGCAGTGCTGTTGCCTGTTGGAGGAGGAGGAGGCAAACCAGCCTGCCTCCACCGGCCACAGCCAGCCCCGCCGCTCTTCCCGCCCCCTTCCCAGCCCCACAGTCCAGCGGACGCAGAAGAAGCAGCCCCGGGGCTCCGCTGCCATCCCAGGGGAGGAAAATCGTGTTGGACCAGCAGTGGCTGCAACAGTGAGGAGGGAGGAAGTGGGGGATGCAAATGCCCAGCTGTCCGCAAGGCATAGAAATCCTCCCATTCCCCACAATCCTGTCAGAGCTGAAGAAGCTCTGTGCAAAAACCCCCCTTTGTTCCCATCTTGCCTGAGCTCAAAACCGCAGCCTTTAAAGGAGGCTCAGCGTAACGCGGAGGAAGGAAGACGTTTCCTTCTGGGGAAAGAGCTGGAGGCCGGGAGAAAGATCCAAATGCAGACCCTGGCTATCTCCCACCACCACCTCCTCGCTTCCAGGAACTCTAACAATTTTATTGAAATTATAAAACAGGCAGTGACATTTTAATAATTTGAGACAGAGTTTACAGAAAGCAAAATTGATTGGGGTTATTATAATTCCCCATTTGTTACCAGAGTTTACTTCTGACAAAAAACAGGAGGAAGCCCTAGGAAGGGCTATTTTACACATTCCTTGAGGGGCTTAATAGTTAAGGCGCTGGACTAGGATTTAAGAGACCTGGTTCAAAACTACCCTCAAGACACAGCCACTTTTTTTCGCAGGAAGGGGGAGTTGAGCTGGTGCTCTGCAGATTTTGATTTTAGAAAAAGAAAATAAAGGCTTCTTGGTCCACATGGACCGGAAAGTCAAAATCCAGAAAATTAACCTTGTTTAGGAAAGTTTTGCACTGATGGAAAAATAGTGTTTTCCAGTGAAAGTTTTTTCCCTACTTTTCCTTGTTTGCTTTTTTGGCCTTCTCTTCTCTCCTCTCCTCTTTTCTTTCTTCCTTTTTTCTTTCCTTCCTTCCTTCCTTCTTTCTTCCTTTCCTCTTTCTCTCTCTTTCTTTTTTCTGCCTCTTTTTCTTATCCTCCCACCCTCCTCTCCCCTTTCTTTTTCTCTTTCTCCTCTTTCCTTTTTTGTCTCTCCCTCTGTCTCTGTCTCTGTCTCCCTCTCCCTTCTTTCCTTCCTCCCTCCCTTCCTCTCCCCTCTTTGTTTGCTTCTTTAAGTGCTCCAATTGCTAATCTATATCAGTTGGTAATTTATTCATAACTTGATAATATCACTGCAGACTATTGGATAGTAAGGGGGAAAGTATAGTCCTCAACTTACAACAGTTCACTTAATGACTAAAGCTACATCAGCACTGAAAAAAGTGAATTACAGCTGTTCTTCACACATGATCATTGCAGCATCCCCATGGTCATATGATCAAAATTTGGATCTTTGGCAACTGCCTCATATTTATGACGGTTGCAGTGTCCTGGGGTCACCTTTTGCAACCATCTGCCAAGGAAAGTCTGACTTAACAACCAGGTTACTGATTTAACCGCAGTGATTCACTTAACTGTAGCAAGAAAGGTTGTAAAATGGGGCAAAACTCACTTAACAAATGTCTCCCTTAGCAATAGAAACTTTGGGCTCAATGATGGTCGTAGATTGAGGACTACCTGTATAGGGAGATTTTGTTACTTAATGGATATTTACATGGTAGAATTGAGTTTCAAATAACACTAAGTTCGTTGTCTTGGGTGACATCTATGGAAAAAATCCAGGTGCTCAGGTATGAAAATGTGCTGCTCAAACACTATACTTTTCCGCTCACACGGAAAAAAAATTAGAGGGAACATTGCCTCCAGGAGGCCCATTAAGAAGTCTCAGGCAAATGCTTATGGAGATTCTCAGTCTCCATCCAGGTCACGATTGTCTCAAAGGCGCTTTTTTTCAAGAGGCAACTGGACTTCCTGTTTTTTCTCTTTGAAAACGTTTCGCTTCTCATCCAAGAAGCTTCAGCTCTGACAGGATGGTGAGGAATGGAAGGATTTATAAAAGGATAAAAGGATTTATAACAGCTGGTCATTTGCATTCTTTGAGACAGTTGTTGAGGCCGCTTGGAAGTTTATCTGTTTCATCAGAGGGTGTCAACAGAGGGGAGAAATAAGACACCATCCATCTCCATCTTTCAACAGTTCCAAGAAGGCTCCACACCCATCTGTACTACTCAGGTGACCCTGAGGACAGAGATAAACCTCCCGGTGACCTCAATGACTCTCTAAAAGAATGCAAATGACCAGCTGTCTGCAAGGAATATAAATTCCCAACCATCCACTCAGAGCTGAAGAACCTTTGTGGATGAGAAGTGAAACATCTTCAAACAAAAAAACCAGAAAGTTTAGTTGCTTCTTGAAAAAAGCCCTTTTTGGACAAGTCTCATGCAAGGAGTCTTGTCCTTATCTGGCCAATCTCTCCTTCCCCTCTTCATCCCACAAGGATCAAAGCCTTTCAGTGGTCAGAGAGCATAATGTGGGTGGGGCCAAGCCGTGAAGAACTTGAGGGAGAAAATTGGTTTTGTGGGAGTCTTTGTGTTTTACAGGGAATAAAATCCCACCATGACGGCTCCTGAATCCATTGGAGGCCAAAGGTGGTGCTGCCTCTGCTCACCTCCAGCCCTGTGGCCCAGTTTTGATAACTTCTCCAGGTCGGCCCTGAAGACCGACTCAAAGGGCAGAAAGGTCCCCTCCTCCACCTCCTTCACCCAGGACACCAGAGGCTCCATCTTCCTGGTGTGGCTGTCAAAGCGAGAGATGGGCTGGTCATCCAAGTAGCCCCCAATGAAGGACTGAGGCGGCCCCTGACTGGGCTCTGACAGATGGAGGTAGGAATAGCACAGGGAGTGTGAGAGAGAGCCTGGATAGGGAGGAAGAAAAAGGATAGAATTAAGGAGTTTACACTCCATCCCCGCCAACATTTCACTATCCACCAGCATCTCCAACAACTGGCTTGCCCTCTTTCTGCTCTACTTGGAAAGGCTTCTCCATTCATACCTGAGGAAGAAGCCCCAGCATCCCTTGGCTGAGCTTAAAAACACCTGGGCAGAGCCACACCTGATTAAGGTTTCCCCACCCCTAGCTCCTCTGGGCCTCCCTGGGACTCCCAGCCAGCTGCTTATGCCCCTGACTCGGATCACAACTCCCCTGCCAATTGCAGGGAACTGACAGACCTGGAACAGGACTGACCACATGATTGACTAAATAATTGGCAGTTAAAATTGCCTCCCCCTAACACAGCTCACTCATTCCTGCATCGGCTAATAATGCATCTTCCCAGAATAACAGAGTTGGCAGGGACCTTAGAGGTTTTCTAGTCCAACCCCCTGCTCAGGCAGAAAACCCTATACCATTTCAGACAAATGGCTATCCAACATCTTCTTAAATATTTCCAGTGTTGGGGCATTCACAACTTCTGGAGGCAACTTCTGTTCCACTGATTAATTCTTCCAACTGTCAGGAAATTTCTCCTAAGTTCTAGGTTGCTTCTCTCCTTGATTAGTTTCCATCAGTTGCTTCTTGTTCTGCCTTCAGGTGCTTTGGAGAATAGCTTGACTCCCTCTTCTTTGGGGCAACCCCTGAGATATCAAACAGTGCTATCATGTCACCCCTAGTTCTTCTTTTCATTGAATTAGACATACGAAATTCCAGCAATCATTCTTTATATGTTTTAGCCTCCAGTCCCCTAATCCTCTTTGTTGCTCTTCTCTGCACTCTTTCTAGGGTCTTTTTTACATCGTGGTGACCAAAACTGAATGCATTATTTCAAGTGTGGCTTTACCAAGGCCTTATAGAGTGGTATTAATACTTCACATGATCTTGATTCTATCTCTCTGTTGATGCAGCCTAGAACTGTGTTGGCTTTTTTGGCAGTTGCTGCACACACTGCTGGCTCCTATTTAAACGGTTGTCCTTTCTTTCATGATTTCTAACACACCATTCCTGCGTTCAACAACTCCATTCTCTCCTGGAGTTTAAGAGTTCATTTTTCTATGGGTTATTCTTTTTCTTCTTCTCAGCCATTGCTGAAACATGTTAGACATGATCTCTGTTTGTAAGTCTGGTTATAGCTGGCAAACCCTTTGATTGACCCATAGCTTCCTTGTTAGAGACCTGGCTACTCTCCAGAGAATCAACCCAACCCTTTCCCAGCCCTCCAGCCCTTCCCAGGTGACTCAGTTTTCTGATAAGGTGGACTCCATAGCAGGTAAGCCCGGGAAGAGGAAAGAGATGGATGAGGCGGATTGAGTTCTGTGTTGGAATAATAAACTCTTCTACAAACAGCCCCCCCTTTTCTCTGCCTCTCCTGTCAACCCCCCCCAACTCTCCTGCTCCAACCTCTTTGCCCACCATCTGCTGTCCCTATCCTCCCCCCCCCCTTACATATGTAAATCAGTCCCAGGATAATGTATAAACTCCACCCTGGCTGTTGTTTTTGCTGCCCAAATTGCCCATTGCTCTCTATTTTGATATTTCCCCAGAAATACCAATGGAATTGATTACAAAGAAACACCAAATGTTCTTAAACGAGGATTGGTGAAGCAAGAAGGAAGGAAGATGTTTTCTGTCTTGTAAATCTTTCCTTCCTCCCTCCCCCCTCCCTCCCCCCTCCCTCCCTATTTGTCTGGAATAGTATATAAGGTCTCCTGCTCCAGCAGGGGGCTGGACTAGAAGACCTCCAAGGTCTCTTCCAACACTGGAGACATGATATGAGTGTTCCAATATCTCAGAGGTTGCCACAAAGAAGAGGGAGTCTAGCTATTATCCAAAGCACTTGAGGGCAGGACAAGAAGCAATGGGTGGAAACTAATCAAGGAGAGAAGCAAATTAGGAGAAATTTCTTGACAGTTAGAACAATTAATCAGTGGAACAGCTTGCCTCCAGAAGTTGTGAATGCCCCAACACTGCAAGTCTTTAAGAAGAGATTGGCTAACCATTTGCTTCCTGCCTAAGGAGGGGGTTGGACTAGAAGACCTCCAAGGTCCTTTCCAACTTAGTTATTCTATCCTGTCCTGTCCTGTCCTGTCATTCTGTTGTCACAATGGGTCTTTTTCAAGATTTTCTGGTTTTTCTTTGAAGATTCAGCCAAGAAGCTTGGGAGTTGAAGAAGCTTCTTGGATGAGAAGTGAAACGCCTTCAAAGAAAACCCAGAAAGTCCAGTTGCCTCTTTGAAAAAGCCCCTTTGGGACAACGGTGACCTGGACGACTGAGAATCTCCATAGACTGTTATTCTGTTATAAATGAGCTTGGAGGGGGAGAGACACAGAACTAGGTGGCTCAGTGGCTAAAACACTGAGCTTGTCAATCAGAAAGGTCGGCAGTTTGATGGTTCAAATTTCTAGTCCAGGTCTCCTGCGAGAGCAGGGGGTTGGACTGACTAGATGACCTCCAAGGTCCCTTCCAACTCTGTTACTGTTCACGGCTCCCCCTCCTTTTCTGCTCCCCCCTCGCCTTCCCCGTCCCTCAGGTGGCAAGTCCTTTCAGGAACTCACCGCAGCAGGTCCCGGGCACGAAGGCCCCCAGCACCGCTCCCAGGAACAAGAGGGGCGCCCGTTGCAGAGCCATCGCCCTCCAGCCACGTGCGCCTCTCCACCCGCAACTCGGGACACCGGATTGCACCCAACAGCCCAAACCATCAGCCGAAGGAAAACCCCGCCCCTTCTGCCCCCGCCCCGCCCTTCGCGCTCCAGAGCGATGAGTCTCCGGGGCTGAAGTTCTCCACTCCCCCCTCCAAGGTGCGCAGATCTGCGAAGGAAGAGAGGAAAGTGAGCCGCCCTTTTTCTGTCCTCCGACGCCCAGGAAGGGGGAGCGGGGACCTAGGCGGTCGCTGCCCCACGACTCATTGGGATTCCCTTTAGAACAAAGTTTAGGTGAGGACCTGCCAAGTTTAGCACAGGAAGGCGATCTGGTTACGTGTGAATGCAGCCACAGGGATGCCCTCCGAAGAGAAGTCCGTGTTTGTTGGGTAGACTTTTGGCGAAAAGTGAATTCCTTTCCTTTCTCTTCCTTTTCTTCCTTTCCTTTCCCTTTCTTTCCTTTCTTCCTTTCCCTTTCTTTTCTTTCCTTTTCCTTCCTTTCCTTTCCCTTTCCTTCCTTTCCTTTCTCTTTTCTTCCTTTCCTTTCCTCTTTTCTTTTCCTTCCTTTCCTTTCTCTTTTCTTCCTTTTCTTTCCTTTGTTCCTTTATATGTTCAAACTTTATTTCAACATATAAATAACAATAAAAAAGTCAAGGAAAGTATCTTCTGCTTGAGCAGGGGGCTGGAGTAGAAGACCTCTAAGGTCCCTTCCAGATTGTGTTCTATTCCATTCCATTCCATTCCACTATTTTCTATTCTATTCTATCCTATCCTAGTCCATTCCATTCACCTATTTTCCATTCTATTTTCTATCTATTCTATTCTCTGCTATCCTATCCCATCCTATCCCATTCCATTCCACTATTTTCCATTCTATTTTCTATTCTATTCTGTTCTGTTCTGTTCTATTATGTTCCATTCCACTCCACTCTTCCCTATTCTTATCCCCATTCCACCCATCCCATTAAAGAGATGTTGTCCCGCCCTCAGTCTAACCCCAACTGACATAACTGGAAATTGAGCCAAGAGCCTCCTGGCCATGATTACCACCTGATTTTCAAACACCTTCCACATGGGGTTTTGTGTGGGGCAGGGCAACCCCATCCAAGGATGGCCTTGTCCTCGAACTGGAGGTCCCAAGACCCAAAACCACAATCAGTCTTGCCAGGCTCCAGCTGAAGCCTCTTAGTCCACATTGGGACCCTAGCAGCCTCTAGGATAAGACAGATGCTGCATCTGGAATGAGCATCACAATGAGAATGTATTTTCCAAAAATAAAATACAAATACAGAATGAAAACAAAACAAGAATTACAGAAAGACAGGCATGTACACACACAAAAATGTTTTCAACAAATATAAAATTAACAATAAACATATTACCTCCGTCCTAGTTGAATGCTGTTTAGCTGTATGTCACACAAATCTAATTGGTTCGCTCACTTGCATTGTGAGTCTACACAGTTACACATTTTTCTTCTTTTAATTAATATTTTTATTGCATGTTTTTTTTCATTTTACCTCACAGTTTCAACTTTGCAGCAACGATATACTGATTATATCAGCAACTTGTAAGATATACATGATGTTATATATCCTAATTGTGTCCATTTTTCTCTTATTCATACAATATAGTCAACATAAAAAAGAATAAAAAATATAGGAACTTGCATACGACAAACTTACATCTATTGTTTCCATGGTTCTAACATAGTTCTCTATACATTTATCATTCTATATATTTTAATTTACACTTTTGTACATTCTGGTAATAATATTGCTTACAATACGTATTCTTCTATATAACTTTATACCTGTATTTATTTCTGGTTCGTTAATCATCTTTCATCATTAGCTTTCTAGACTTTGCATCTATCATCTAACCAATTGTATCATAAGTCCCATATTAAATAATGGGACTCTCCTTGTTCTGCCCCGGGCAATGAGGTTCTGCTCGGGCAGCCAGATAACTCCACGTTTGGGAATCTCTTTCAGACCACGTTTATTATCAGGCATCCTTAATAACAACACTTACAGTTCAGTGTTAAGATTCTTCTGACTTTCCATGATCTGTCCCATCACGTAGTGTAAAAAGATGATGATTTTATCCCTATGTTGAGTGGAGATGTAAAATGCTACTATTCCGGTTCACACAGCCATTTAAACTGCCCAGTTATAAACTTTGCATGTGGGCAAGATGCCCCGGTGGCCAATCATAAACAAAGATGTGATCACATGTTATGGAACTACATTTCCCATAAGGCAGTCTCTGCCTGCATTTACCATGAGGTAGTTTCTTAAAGGAGACAGTTCTTAATTCCTACACTAGCTAGATACAAGTGATGAAAGACCCAAAAATCTCTCCGGGCTCCAGCATGCAGGAAGGGCCTGAAGGGCTCCTCCTGAGAATCCGGCCTAATTCAGAAGGAGTCCGATCCCATCTTCTCTCCTCTCCCCTCATGCTGGGCGTCTCCCCTGCAAAGAGGAGGGAGGAAGTATCCAAGGGTTAGTTGGATCAAGACAGTCAGAGCCTGAGAGGTGCCAGAGGATCAGAGTTTGGGGGCAGGAAGACCCCTCCTCCAAGCCCCCTCCCCCAAATTCCTTACCTTCCAGTGTTTGAGGTGAATAGGAGAGAGAAGAGGGATTCCCAAAGCATCTTCACTCTCACTTGGTCCTTGGACCCCAAAGGCCCCCTCCCTCTCACCCAATACGGCCCCCACTGAGGCCACTCACCTGCAAGGGGGCTGCTAAACCATCTGGTTGCTCCCTGGATTGGAGAGAAAGACACAGAAGGAATCATGTCTGGATCCTCTGAGGAGGAGAAATCTCTCCCTTCACCATTCAACCTCTTCAGCTTCCCAAACTTCTCAGAGAACATAAAGCTTTCTATTGATTTCTTAATTAAATTTCCATCCCACCTATCTCATTAAGGTGACTGTAGGCAGCTCAAAGTAAAATTCAATAAAATGCCACGCAGAATATTTAAAACACTAAATGAAAACCAAAATCTCCCATCAGATCCTGTTGCTTTTGGTCTGAAAAGAAGATCGTGTCCAGTGTGTGACCTCTGTCTCCAGTCGGACCCTGGATGACAGCCATGAACTGCTGGGCTGCTTCGGAGGCCAAACCCAGGGATGGCAGATTGAGGTCTCCCAGGACCATAATCCTGGGCAACTCCATGCCAACCCTGAGATGCCCCCAGCAGCTGAGGCAGGGAGCTGGCCATGCATCAGGGAGGCTGTTACAGTAGCAAAACGCCCAACTGGTGAGCCCAGAGTCAGAAACAGGAAATCACCACCAGAATTGTAGGGTGGGAGCCTCCTGAGTGCCAGAAGAGATTCTCCGATGACCCCTGTAACCCCACCAACCCTGCCTGGGGTCTCAGCTGGGATCCCTAACCCTGAACCCATCTGGGCACATCTCTGAGAATGGAACAACCCCCCATCCAGAGTCAGCCAGGTCTCAGCTATGCCACCAGAGGAGTCTCTAACCACTGGGGATCATGGCCTCACTGGTGCTTTCCCTATTTCCCCTCTGTGAATTGAGGCCCTTTTCCTCCAAGGGGGCCAAGGCTCCACCATGCAGACTCTGGGCTGCCTCCCCTGCCTGAATCCAACAGGGAGAGTTTCCCTTCTCCTCTGCAGAATGAATGGGGAGGGGGCTTTTAAAAGTGGGGGCTCTCCCTCTTTTCATCCCCTCATCCCCCCAAAGTCTTCCAAAGGGAGAGAATGGCTCATGCAGCAGCTGCTCCCTCCAACTTACCCTGGTCTGAACTGCTGGATCCTTTGTCACTTGCTGGAAAAGGAAAGTAAAAGGGGATGAGGGAGGATGTCTGTCTGTCTGTCTCTCTCCCTCCCTCCTTATAGGAAGTTCAGCTCTTTCTGACTCCAGCTGCCTCCCTCCCTTTCTCTCCCCCACACAATAAAAATGCAGAAATAACACGGAGAGAGTTTGGATCAAACTGCTTTGGTTAAAAGGCAGTGGAAATAATTATTAAAATTTATTATTTCTATCATACAAAGCCAGAAGGCAGAGCTGGCCTAAAAAGATACAGATAGATTCAAAGTTTATTTTTGTAACCAGTTGTGAGCCTTTGGGACAGGAGACCAAGAGGAGATCCAGCTCCTTTTCCCTCAAAATGCCCCCTTTTCATCCCTAATTTTATGGAGCTTCTGACTCTCATTTGGCCAAGCCTTTCCTCTAGGCCTACTTGGGAAACAAAGGATGTCCTCAGTCAGAGGGACCTTCCACCACCTGTGTCTTCTCCTCTTCTTAAAGGTTCCTTCTCCCAGATGTTTCTCCTAGAGGTCTCCACTTCTACTAATAGCCTGGCTGTAATGAAAAGGGGGCCCAACTCCCCCAGCCTGGTTCTTAGGAGGAAGAGTAAGACACATACACACACCCCTCTCAAATAATGGTGTCCCTGGTCCCTGCTCTAAGTTGGAGAATACATGTAAAGAAGACAATTCACTCACTTGGTGCTGCTTTGTAGTCATCTTGACGTTTTTCTGCAAAAATAAAAACCAGTGAAAGCTCAAAAGAATCCACCAGAGATCATCCAAACTTTCCCTCTGTAGGAGGAAGAACCCCAGGAGATATTTTACAGAGTTTGTCCCATCGATAAAGACACAAAGATCTTCAAAATACAAATGAATCTCCTGATTTGCCCCAAGAGAAACCTGCTGCCTCCGAGATGGATGGATGGGAATTGGGGGAAGCAGAAGGAGCTGCTGGGAGGGGAGGGAGGTTTCCATGGAAATCCTTCTCTGCTGCTCTCTGACCAAAGCCTTTGAAAGGGACAAAGGAACTGGGATGCCTCTTCCCAACTCAGAAGGAGACAGGACTGCCTGAATCTCAGACTCAGCTGAATAGAAACTGGAGTCCCAGCAAGAGGCAGAGATTTCAGATAATCCTCAAGAGGGCTGGGAAAACAGGACAGAAGGAAGGCCAGAAGAAGCTCCCCAAAGGGGGAGACATGGGGGGAATCTCCCCATCTTCCTTCCATCACCCCCCCTCCCAAAAAAAGATACTTACTGAAGAATACAACAATTCCAGCAATCACACACACCAGGACAAGGGCAGCCACAACACAGCCAATGATGAGCCCCAGGTTGGATTTTGAATTGGTTGGTTCTGAATTGGGAGAAAGAGCAGATCATTGAAGGAGAACCCCAAACAATCTTCCCAACCAGGGAAGAGACCTAAAGAGGTGAAAGCTGAAAATACCCCAAATTAAAAACTCCATGGGCTCATTTTTGGGTCCTTCTCAAGGTAACATGAAGGAGCCTTGCTATCCATTGTTAGAGGACATGTCCTCAGGATGCTGCCTTCTTCTCACACCAGCCCAGCATGAAGGCAACTGAATTCATCTTTTTCCACTCAAAAACAGCCCTTTGCCACCTTGTGACTCATAGCAGCTTCCCAAACAAAAACTTCTCCAACACAATAAAACAAACATTTGTTAAACAAAAACATTTTTGTTCTTTTTATAGGCTGCCCCAATAAGTCATGACTCTGAGTGGAATTGGGCAGCTCTGTATGTTTTTTACTTCAGTTTCCTTGTTTGTATTTTATTATTTGAAGTAAAATAGGGAATTTCATCAGGATCGGCCAAGTATTGGGATGGGATTCTGTCCTTTCCATCACCCGAAGTCAATTCTACGGTCTGGTCCCTGCAGCTTCTCCAGCCTCAAACACTGGAAGGACCAACGGATGAAAGCTCAGCTATGTTGACATCTGGACACATCTGGGTCAGATTTCTCTCCCACCACCCTCCAGCCTGCCAGAGAGCCCAGCCTTCCCCTCCCTGCAGCCTCTCACCCTTCAGCTCCAAGTCCAGAGGCTCCTGCAGGCCGCCGTGCTCCACGTGGCACCGATAGCGGCTCCTCTCTTTAGGGTCAATCCGGATGCTGAGCCAGTAGTGGTAGGTCCCATCCGCATTGGGGGCTACAGACCCATGGAAGGTCTCTTCAAGCCATTCTTCCCCATCCCTCCTCCAGGAGGCATCGATCTCCCTCGGGTAGAAGCCATCCACGCGGCAGACGTGCGTCTCGATCCCATCCTCCACCTCCTTCCTGCTGCTCACCGTCACCTTTGGGGTCTCTGCAGAAACGGCATCCCCAAAATTAACTCTGAGCCCCTCCAGAGCCTGGAAGGTGTATGGGAAACTTGGAGGGGCAGGAAAATCTCCCACCACTTAGTTTTAACCAAAAGATTCACATTCCTCACTTGCAGCCTCTCCAAGAGTTTTAGGAAATTATCCAGATCTGGAAAAGGCTCAACCAGAAGAACTCCTGATATTGAGCCCATCCCAGGGACTCAGCCTAAAAAACCTCTGGCAGCAAATTGAGTCTCCAAGGAAATTCCTCTCTGGCTGCTTTGAACTCTGAGTGATCTTGGGCTGCTCCCTTCAGGGGAGGGAAAGTGGAGATGGCCTTTTAGGTTTCCTTTCAAGACAACAACCACACAGAAGATTCTCCCTTCTTTTTGCCTCCTCTTCTGCTCCCCTGAATCTGAGGCTGCTCCAGGCCTCTTTCCAAGGGACACAATCCCAATTTTAAGAGGAAGAGAGATCAAAGGGAATCTCAGAAAGGGGATCAATTGGGAAAAGGGGTTTGTCTCTGAAAGTGCGGGGGGGGCGGGGAGAGGTTGATGCCAATGGAAGAGAGAGGGTCCTCCCCAGACAGGGAGGGGCTGTGGGCAATCATCAGTAGAGGGAGGGATTCTCCCATTGATTCTATTCTCATCCAGCTGATCCTGGAGGGATGAAGGATCCCAGGGGGGGAGGGGTAGACCTAGGGGAGAGGGGTGGTCTACATGCAAGAGGGGCTGGAATAGGAGGAGGGGGATTCCCACCAGGGCAAACAGGCTAAAGACCAGGGACCCAAAAGGTGCCGAGGTGACGCAGTGGTTAAATGCAGCACTGCAGGCTATTTCAGCTGACTGCTAGTTCGGCGGTTCAAATCTCACCGGCTCAAGGTTGACTCAGCCTTCCATCCTTCCAAGGTGGGTAAAATGAGGACCCGGATTGTTGGGGGCGATATGCTGACTCTGTAAACCGCTTAGAGAGGGCTTGAAAGCCCTATGAAGCGGTATATAAGTCTAACTGCTATTGCTATTGCTAAAAGGGCTGAATATGTACAGGAGATCCAGCCATAAAGGAGGAAAGTCCAGCCTGGATCCAGATGCTCACCTGTCCTCAGCAGGGTGTCCTTCCCATAGGACAGGAACTTCTCCAGCCAGTCAATGCAGATTTCCTCCAGGTAGACCTTCTCTCTCTCATTCAATCCTGGAAGCGCATTCAATTTCCTCAGGGCGATCTGGGCCTGGGGGTCGTGAGCCACCCAGGTGAGGGTCTCCTTGTCGAAGGTGATGAAGGTCCTCCCTTCGTAGCCATACTGGATAAACCCTCCTTTGCTCCCGTCTCCTCGGAGCTCACAGCCAGACATCTCCTGCAATGTGTGAAGGCCTGAAAGACAGACAGGAGGATGGTTTGGGGAGTCCAGAAGATAGACAGAGACCCCCCTCCCTGCAGTGACCTTGACACTGGCACTAATCCCTCCCCCATTTCCTCCCAAGCATTCAAGGGAAAGAAGTCCCCATCAGTAATTGCCTTTTTCCCTTCCCTCGACCAGCATCCCTGCATTTTCCCCCCAGGATGGAGCCCCTGAATCTCCCCAGGAAAAGGGAATCTGGAAAAGCGAGCAGAAGATCCCAAGGGAGATTGAGAAAAGGAGTCGCAAAGAAACGGAAAGACGGAGACCCTTCCGTCTTTCCTTCTGCCATTCCTCCGCAGGGGGAGGAGGAAGGGATCCAAGAGAGGGAACAGTTGCCTGAATCTGCGGCTGCAAAAAGGGAATGAGAATCTTGTGCCTCAAAGAGGATCTGCTCGATCTGGAAAAAGCTTGCAGGTATCTCTGTGACCATAAATCATGCTCTGTGTTGACAAATAGCACCAAGTCACAAGGCCTGGTTCCCACTTTGGGCTAACCAGAAGCAAACCATGGTTTAGTACAATGTGGGAATGAAGTCTTGAAGAGCCCCAAAGGAATATTTCCCTCAGCAACAGCAGCAAGTGGCCCAGTCTGATCTGGAGACCCAAAGGGTTATTGACCTTTGAAATGAAGTTTGAAGCTTACAGGCTCTGGAGGGCCCTGGAGAAGATATTTCAACTTCAAGTGAAGAGATTCTTGGATTGAAAAGAAAACCAAAAGGAAATCCTGAATGGTTTCTACTCCTGTGTGGGCTTGAGAGGGAGGAAGGACGCCAGGAACCCTCGAATCTAAGGGAAAACCACCTGGAAGTAGAGTTGAACTAAACTGACCAGTCCTCTCCTTTCCTCTCCACACCCAGGAATGACAGGTGAGGGGATCCTTTCTCTGCATCTTCTGCTCAGCCAGAGAACTTCCCTTTGGAGGAAGAGGAAGATCCTTGGGAGATCCAGTTTGATCCTTCCCCCGAGAGGAGATTCCCTGATCTCCCCATGGGAAAAATAGTTCTGGATTTCTGTCCAAGAAGAATCTCCTGCCATTCACAGGAAAACACTAAATATTTGGCTGCAGTTTTCAACTTCTAAGAACAAATTCTGTCATTTCAGAAGCATCGAAAGCTAAGACAGAAATTGTCTTCTTTCCCTTGAAGATGAAATGTGTTCTTATCTCAGGTTTGGCACAGAATTGAATATTTGTGCAGCAAAAAGAAAGCACAGGGATCCCATTGAAAAGGCAAGTTTCATTTTTGATGTTCAGTGTAAGAACACTATTAATGCATCTCTACAGGTCTCCGCATGAGACAATTCTGGCCCATCTCTGAGCCTGGATGTTCAGGGGGTTTCCTGACATCTGAAAAATAGTTCAAGGGATCCTCCAGGGTCAAAAGCTTAAGAAAGGAGGCTTTAGAGGGGCTAAAATATATTTATGTTTATAACTGCTGTGAAGTTATAAACTTTCCTCTCTCTCCTTTCCTTATGTTACTTTCCATTAGTTTTTATCTTTTTGTTGAAAGGTTTTAGTAAAAATCAGGGCTGACAGGGATCATTAAAACAGTATTGAAAACACAGGAGAGGCAAATGTCACACAGCCTCTACATGAATCAAGGCAGAGCAACCACATCTGGAGTATTGGGAGCAGTTGTGGTCCAAAGGCCTCCGAAAGGAGAGGAGGGAGCCGGGGAAGGTCCAGAGGAGGCGACCCAGGCGATGGGAGGGGGGAAGCAGCCTCCCTTGGAGGGAAGGTTGGGACCTTGGGGGCTCTTTAGCCTGGAAAGGAGGCTCCCCTCCCCTCCGGCCGCTCTCCTCCCTCCTTCCTCCACCAGGGGGAGCCCTCTGGGCCCAGCTCTGATCCCCTGGGAGGCCATCAGGGAACCTGGAGGGATCTGGGGGGATCCTGGGGGATCAGGGGCAGGACTGGCAGAGCTCTTGGGAGGAAAGGAGGGGAAATGGGGGATGTTTGTGGAGAAGGTTTTCCTCAGCCAAAAGGAGCCTTTAGCTACACACACATTTCCTTCCATCCCTTTTCCTAAATGAGGTTCCTTGGAGGCGAATCTTCTCCCTCCAAAGGTGGCAGAAGAAGGGGGGCTATGCTGAGGAAAGAGCCCCCCCACATCCAGGGCAGCCCCTCCAAGAGGGCAGGGCAGGAGTTCAGCCTGAGGGACCAAGGAGGGGAAGCCAGGAAGGCTCCGAGGGACTCAGGAAGGGCCCCAAATGGAGGCTTCTTCCTCTCCTCTCTTTCCCCCTCAAGACCATCGGGAGGATCCTGGACCTCTGATCCCCCCTCCAAGAGCTCCCACCCCATTTGGGCCTCCCGGCCTCTCCTTCCAACTGGAGGATGAGGAGAAGCCCCTGGTGTTTGGGCCCCCCTCATTGCCCCCCAAAAAGGGGGAGAAGGAAAGGGATCTAGTCTCCCCAGGTGGATCTGCATCAGATCCCTCGTTTCTCTGGGGTGGAAACAGAGAGAAGGAGGAGGATCTGCTTCCCCCAGGATCTCCTTAGGATCCACCTGCCTTCTTTTTTCAGGGAGGTGAGAGGCCTGTGATCCCCTTCCTCCCCCACAGCAGGAGATCCACCCAGGACCCTCCAACTGTCATGTGGGGAGGGGAGATTTCGGTCTCTTTTTACCTCAGTTTATATCAACATCCAGAAAGAGAGATGGAGAAATTGAAAAATGTTTCCATTAACTGCAATTGGCAGAAATCGTCAGCAATGGAGACAAGGACAATCTTATATTGACTAAAGAAAAGAATAAACATATAAAAAAGGCTTTTTAAAAGGTGTGGAAGGAGCCTTTCCCTTTGAAGGGACCCCCCCCTTTCTTCCCCCTCTGGTTCCTGGGGAGGGGATTATGGTGCCGGAGGAGCCACCCGACCCATCACTCACCTTCGCTCTGATTGTAGAGAATCCTCAGAGCCTGCAGGTTTACTCTGAACAACTCCTCATAGCCACGAAATATCTGTGTCTCTCTGTCCCAGTACTGGGGATCCTCCTTCCCCACCTTCTCCATCCAGGAGACTCGACGCTTCATCCTCCGGCTGTGGCTGTCGTAGTAACTGAAGACCTGATCATCCACGTACCCCAGAGAGACAAAGTGGGGCAGCTGCCCCTGACTGGGGTCTGAGATGGAAGTGGAGAAAAACTTCATGGAGTGGGAGGAGGCACCTGGAAGGGAGACAGAAGAGAAGAGTTAGGGGGCTTCAGTCAAGGACCCGGATCCCATGGAGGCTCCCATCTGAGGCTCTGCGGAGGAAGGAGGAGGAAGAGGAAGAAGAAGAGAGCTGGGGGAGGAGGAGGAAGGGGGGAAAGGAAGGGGGAGATGGGAGGAGAGGAGGCAGGAGGGGGAATGAGTGACTGAGAGGGAAAGAAGAAGCTTCTGGGGGGCCTGAAGGGTTGGAGGGCAGGGAAGGTGAAGGATGAGAGAGGAGGGGAAGGTCGGGTCCCCCAAACTTCACCTGCCCCAATTGTGTCCTCCCCCCTTCCAGCAAAGCCTCCCTCAAACCCCTTCTGGATTGCTCAGTCTCTGCCCCAAGGAGGCTGCAGTGACCCCGCAGGTAAAAGAGGGGATTCCACCCCCAGAAGCTCAAAAGCAGAAGGAAACCCCACCTGGTCACCCCAACTTTCCATTTACATCACTGGGGGCCAAAGTTAAAAGCTGCAGATGTTATAAAATGGGAGGGGGGGAATCTGGGTGAGACCAGAGGCCAATGTGAACCCTCACCCTAACCTCAATATGGGGAGGCAAAGAGGGCAGAGAAGGGAGCAGCAATGAAGCCACGTAGCCTCCCAAATCTTCCTCCTGTCCCTCTCCCACCGCCCTGGAAAATCCCCCCTCCCCTCCCAGAGTTCAGCCGTCTGAGCAGGAATCGGCCTTGAACCCAGGACTCCGAGGGGCTCCCCCTCCTTCCACAGGGAATCTCACTGGGATTATCCCAAGATTTCTTCATCTCAGCCACCCAGTTAGGGCCCCGGAACCATCATTCCCGGAGGCTTTTCCTCTGAATCTCCCCCTTCCCTTTCCCCAGAAGCTGCTCTGACCCTCGTCCTCCTCTGGGGCTCATCCTGCACTTTGTCAGCCCAAAGAAAGGCAGAAACGCCCCTCAGCCTCCTCGGGAGGGGATTGGGATCCTGCTCTCCAACCCTTCACAGGATCAGAGACTCTCAACGTAAAGGCCTAAATCAGAGTTTCTCAGCCATTTGGACTTCAATTCCCAGAATTCCCCTCATTCCCAGAAATCCATGGGCCTCTCCACCCCCTGCCCCTTCCCCCCCTGTCCCCACTGAGGCTGCTTGAGTTCCTGCTGAGACCAACCATGGGGGGTGGGAGGGGGGCTCAACTGGGAAGAGACTCTAAGGCTGCCCACTGAAGAGAAAAACATCAACTTTTAACCAGGTGACATGAATAAATAAAAAATAAAATGAATAAAATGCAGCTGGGAAATCTGTTAAACTGGAAAATCCCCAAGGCCCCTTTTTGGTCTCCATTCTGAAAGCTCTTCAGATGAGAAATTCTTTCACCAAAGATTTGAAAGATCATTTTCAGGATCCTTCATGGGACTTATTTGGGCAGAACCTGGGTCTCCATGGAAAAGGGCAGGACCTCCAAAGCCCAGAGAAATAAACACAGGGAGTCCTCGGCTTATGACCATCTTCGAGCCCACATCTTTTGTTGCTAAGTGAGACATTTGTTTTGCTCCATTTTACAAATTTTCTTGCCACAGTTGTTAAATGAATCCTTGCAGTTGTTAAATTAATAACCTGGTTGTGAAGTGAATCTGGCTTCTCCATTAACTTTGTTTGTCAGAAAAGAGGGTCACGTGATATGGGGAGAGTGCAACCATCATAAATATGAATCAGTTGCCAAGCATCCAAATCTCAGTTATGTGACGATGAGGAAGCTAAAATGGTCATAAGTCTGAAAAATTGTCATTCTGTCACTATTTTCAATGACATTGCAACTTTGAACAGTCACTAAATGAACTGTTTTAAGTAGAGGACTGCCTGTAGTCCCACTGCCCATTCCCTCCAGTATGGCCTCCCAGTCCTTCCCAGTTCAAGGCAAAGGCCTGGGCCTCCCCCTTCCTGCTCCTCCCCACAATCCCGGAGGCTTCTCAGAGCTTTTGGGGAAAGGGAGCCCCAGATCCACTTCCTGCTCTGGGGAGATTTCAGGATCCAAAGGGATCGGAGCTTTTCTCCAACAGAAGGAGGGGGGATCGGACTCTCCGTGATCCAGAACCCTTGTTTCTTTCCCTTGTGGGGCTGAGCATTGAGGAACCCTGAAGTCTGCCTGAGAGGAGAAACGTCTGAATGGAACTCGGGTTGGACATCCTCACAGTCAAGAAACCCCTTCATGTCAGTTTGGGCCTGTCTGTCTCCAAGCAAGCCCTTCATTTCATGCTCCCCATCCAGAGGTTCTTCTCTTCTTCTGCCTCCAACCAGCCTCTTTAACCCTTAAGATCCTGACAGATTTTCTTTCTGTCTTTTGAAAAGCTGCCCCATTCATAGGGTAGTTTCTCAGAGCAAACAGCCAGGAACCCCCCAAGGCCCCTTCCTGATTCCTAAGGAATAATAAGGACATTTTAAATATTTTGGATTCTGCAAACTGACCCATGCTGAGAGCTCCTGAAATGGAAAAAGGAGGATTTGGGGTGGAAACATCCCTGCCTGTCCTAGAGAAAAGCTCTGGGGATTTTGGGGTTTAGGACGGAGGAGAAAGTGAACATAATAAAGGCCGATCTTTAGAAACCTTATTCAAAAGGAGCCTTTCTCTCTCTTCTCCTGCTGCATCCACAGGGCAGCCTTGTCTCAAAGGTTCAGTCTCGGCGTTGGACAAAACACCAAACCGATTCCAGAAAGGAGCGGGGTCTCCCCAGCACCAGGTGCCGCCAAGAGCCACCAAGCCCCCCAAAAGGCAGGAGAGGCGACCCAGGCGGAGGGGTTAGTTAGAGGAAGGCAGGCCAGGAGGTCCGTGAATTGTCCCGATCACGTGCAAACGCGGCTTTCCCACAACCCTCACTTTGGGGGAGGGAAAGAACTGAGCTTGGGGGCACCCAGGTAGACTGGACTGAGCTCTGGAGGGGCCACCCTTGTCCTGCTCCGAGAAGGGCTCTCTTGGGGAAGTGGGGGGGGGGGAGGTAGGCAATAGTTCCATCCACGCCTTGGGGTCCCTTCTGAGAGTGGCCAGTGGGAGAAGGGGCGCGGACTAGAAAGAGGATCGAATCAGGATCCTCTTTCTGGGAATAACCTTTTTTTGGGGGTGGGGGGGGGAGATTCCCTGAATAGATTCCCAACAGTAGAAAAAGGGGAAGCCCTGACGCCCCCTTCCAAAGGGACTCACCGAAGCAGCTCTCCCGCAGGGTGACCACCACCACCACCAGGGACAGAGAGCGCAGAGCCATCTTAGCTGCGATCCTAAGCCTGCGCTCAGGGCTTCCGAAGTCGCAGGCAGAGAAAGACGAGCCCCGCGTCACCAACAAGGAAACAACCCCGAGCAAGCCGGCGATTGGGCAAGCTCAACCAGTAGAAAAAAGATATCCCTCAGTCGTCATTGTTGCTAGGCAGACCTCCAGGCGCAACCGGCCCGAGAGGAGGGGAAAGGAAAGCGAAAGTTGCTTTACGAAATCCCCTTCCAGGCATTCCGCCTTTTGGGGGGGGGGGCGGAACGGGGGGGGGGGAGCTGGAAAAAGCAGGAGGATTCCGTGAATCTGGGGGGAGGGCCGCATCCAAGGGGGAGGGGAGACCTCTCACAACCCCTCATAGTGGGAGATCAGGTGGATTTGCCAAAAAAGCTAGCATAGTTTTGTGCTGCATCAACAGAGGAAGAACATCAAGAGAACAGAGAAATGATCATTCCGGTTTATCCTGCAGAAGTGAGGCCACTCTTGGAGTGTTGGCTCCACTTCTGGTCTCCAGGATTCAAAAGAGATGCTGAGACCCTGGAAAGAGAGCAGAGAGGAGCAACAAAGACGCTAAAGGAAGGTTGGAGGGTATGGAGGACCATGGAGAGAGCTCGGTATGCCAGGCCTACAGAAGAGAAGAAATGCGGGGAGGGGGTTTGTGTGTGTCAGGATAACTGACTTCCAGCACTTGAGGGTTTGTCCCGGAGAAGAAGGGATTCAGCTCTTCTCCAAAGCCCCAGGCAGCAGGACATGGAAGCAACTGGTGGAAGCTTGTTAAAGAGAGATCCAACCTAGAAGTAAGGAGAAATTTTCTAACCATGAGAACAATTACTCAGTGGAATAACTGACATCCTGGGATTCTGAGTGCTCCTTCACTGGAAGCTTCCAAAAACAGACTGGAGAACTGTCAGAGTGGGATTGTATTAGGTCTCCTGCCTGGATCTGAGGGGTGGACTAGGAGACCTCTGAGGTCCTTTCCAGTCCTATGATTCTGTGTTTTACCTCAGACGCCCCAAATGATTTTTTCTCTGGATAAAAATGCACAAAGGCTTTTTTGTGGCATCTTCAAGGCGAAGATATTTCTTTCTAGGAAAATGCCAGAGGTATCAAATATAATATATAAATTCCCTGTTTCCTTTTCTTCTCTGGGGAAGCCATAAATCTTTAGGAAGCTCCAAACTCTTCTCTTTTCCCACAATAAACTAAGATGGCTGCTCTCTCCTTTGGCGGCTCTTCTGGAGGCTCCTTGGACTAAAATAATAAATTTCTCTTCCGATTACAGTTATTATGATTCCCAAATTCAGTAGATTTTACATTTCCTATCATGAACAAAGTATGAGAAACATCCAATGGTCTTTTCAGGGCTTGAATCATCTTTCTTCTGCAGTCACCTTTCCACAGAGCATGTACAGAGTGGAAATTAGGCCCTGTCTGTGGGAAAGAGGAGGGGATAGCTTCATAGCTCAAAAATGTAAAATATAGAACACAATATATGTTCTATATATATAAAGAATATAAATCTATGAAAATGTGTCAGATCCAGAAAGTCTCAGCAAGGCAGCCCTAAGAATTTCTAGAAACACGAATGAGCTGGAGATTGGCGCCCCCTGCTGGCCTTTGCCGGTTCTCCTCTCAATTAGCAAAGAAGGGAAGGAAAAACCATCCCATCAGAAGAAAAGGTCTCGAATACTGTTTTAAGCAACAATCCAACTAGAAATTAACCAAATCATGTAGAAACAAGCCAGCGAAAGATGGAACTGATCCAATTAGCTGCTGGATTGTGTAAGCTCCCTTTCTCTTTACTGGTTTCTTTGTGAGACAGACAGACAAACTACAGACCTGAGACAGGTGATTCCTGACAATGATAGGATAGGAAGGTTTCACTCTCTTAAGTAAAACAAATGTAATTTTGTGCCCCAAAGGACAAATGTAATTGAGCACATGTGAACACTCATCCTGTGAAAGAATTCACATAGATTGCTTGTAAATATAAACTTTCTGTGTGAATATCTGAGCCGTATTTTACACAACATGCTAGATTTGGACCTCTGTCCCAAAGGGGAGACTCTCTATTTCTGCAGAAATAAACAGCTGAAAGCTTCTTCCCTCCTTCCAGCCTGACTTCTTGGCTGCCCTTGCAGGGAAAGCAGAACCCAACGGAGGCTCTGGCTGACCGAGGGACCTTCTGCCTCTTTTTCACCCGTCTGTATTTCTACCCCTGAAGAAAGCTGAGGCCATTAGGGGGACCTTCCGATTCCTGGTGGGTCCCTGGAAACTGGCCGTCTGCAGGATGAGCCTCCCCTTCAGGTCCTCCCTTTTATCTCTGGGTTCACAGCAGGCAAAACCTTCATCTGTTTTAATCAACTGGTCGGTTTATGATGCAGCATCTCATGCAAATGGGATCCACAGACAATACACACAAGTCCCAGAAGGGAAAATTCCCCAAGGTTGCAGGTAACCCAATGTGAGGAGGTTATAGAAATGTATCTCTTAGGTTCATGACTGACTCAGTTGCATCCGCTGTGTGAATCTGGCCTTTGTGGGTCAGGAGAATCCTTGGCAAATGAGAGGCTGGTTCCTGAGCCAGGATTTTGGAAAGGGGCCAAACAGGAGACGGACTGAAGCCGCTCAGGACAGACTTTGCCTGTGGAAATCAGAGGAAGGGGAGGGAACTGCCCTGCTCAAGCATTCTGGGGCCTCTTTCTCCAGGCACAGCCCTCCCCCACATGCCTCATCTGGGGAGGACCCTGGTTGACCCAGATGTGCACCCCCTGCCTCTCCAGACTCCTTCCTTAGGGAGGCCCAGAGTTTATTATATTAGTCAAATGTATATAACCAACCCGGGTGGACTACTCAAGTGTCCTCTACATGGGGCTGCCCTAGAAGAGCATCTGGAAGGTTTCAGCTAGGACAAAATTGGTGATGTGGGCAGTTATTATGCACCACAAGAACGACACACTTGACACCTCTGCTCCACAAGATGCATTGATTGCCAGTTTGCTTCTGGATCAAATTCAGGCCCCTGTTTTTGACCTTTGAAGCCGTTCGTGGAATGAGACCCCCTCTTCCAATCACATCCGTCCACCACACCAGCTCTAGCAGAAGAGGCAAGTTGTGGGTCTTGGTTGTTAAGAAGTCACATGTAGTGGGATCCAGGAGAAGGGCCTTTTCTGATGTGATAACCATCCTTGATATCTTTCCAAAGGTCCTTGAAAATAATGGTTGTGTGAATAGGCTTGGAGATCTCAAGGAACTGGGGAACTAGCAATGGGGCTGCATTGCTGATCACATCAAGTCATTCCTTCCTGTTGATTAATAATAAAATGATTTGTTAAAAATTGCACAGAAATTTAAAATATTGGAGTGAGAAAGATTCATAGTTTAATACACAGGATTCTCAAAAGGAATATAAAAATTCCGGAACCAGAATTCCGCAACCGGAAGCAGAAATTTTGAGTAGTTCAGAGAACCAGTAAATACCCCCTCTGACTGGCCCCACCCCCATCTATTCTCCGCCTCCTGAGGCCCAGCTGATCGTGAGAGAATGGGGATTTTGCAGTATCCTTTCTCTGCCACTCCCACCAAGCCACTCCCATCCAGCCACATCCACCACACCCCGCCCTGCCACACCCACCAAGCCACGCCCACAGAACCAGTAATAAAATATTTTTGAATCCCACTATTACTGACTTAATCCCAGGGGAGTTGCCTTTTCCCTTCCGGCTTGCCAGTAAAAGCCAGGAGAAGCCTGAAAAAAAGCTTCACCCGCCCAATGTGAGGATTTCAAGAAAAGTCTGAACAATCAGGGTCTTCTCTGGAGTCCTCCTGAAGGAAACAGGAGCCCTTGGTTTCTCCTTAGCTGCTTGTTTTGCAATCTGGCAGAAGCCTATAACCAGTTACAACTTGTGCTCTGTCCCTGCCTTTCGCTTGAATACGAATCTTCAAAAAGAGGGGGGAAAGTTTTCTAACGGAACGTCTGTTCTTGGCTTCTGTCAGGGATCTTGTTGCTGATTTAAATTCAAAAGGAAAAGAGTTTCGAAATGGGGGAAGAGCATCTGTCAGAAGTAGAGGTAGTCCTCGACTTACGACTACCACTGAGCCCAAAATTTATGGGGCTAAGTGAGACAGTTGTTAAAGTGAAGTTTGCATCATTTTAACATCCTTTCTTGCCGCTGTTGTTAAGTGAGTCACTGCAGTTGTTAAATTAGTAACACAGATGTTAAGGGAATCTGGTTTCCCCATCGACTTTGCTGGTCAGAAGGTCGCAAAAGGGGATCCCATGACCCCGGGACACTGCAACCGTCATAAATAGGAGTCAGTTGCCAAGCATCTGAAATTTGATCACATGTCCCAATATTTCTGTTGGGTATCATCTCCAAAAAATATATCGTGTTTCCCCGAAAATAAGACAGGGTCTTCTTTATTTTTGACCCCCGAAATAAACACCTGGCCTTATTTTCAGGGAGGTCTTCTTGTTTTTGAGGTGCAGGAGGAGGAGAGCATGGTCACCTCATGGCCGCTGCTGTGTTGCATGTCGCTGGGCCTGCGGCTCTTTTTGCAGCGGCCATTAGCGTGACAGGAGGAGCGCGGTGGCTGGGGTTGCAGGAGCGGCTGTTAAGTAAGGGTGTGTGGGGTGTATGGGACATGTTTCCCTCCTCCTTTCCCCCCCTCCAGCCTCGCCTCACCTCCTGTTGTTTGTGGGGCAACCAATCAGAGGAAATGGCGGGAACCGGCTGCACATGCGTTTAAATATTTTGGGGAGGGCTTCTTTTAAGGGGAGGGCTTATCTTAGAGCATGCGCTCAAAAGCCCGATTGGGCTTATTATCTGGGGAAGTCTTATTTTCGGGGAAACTACATGCGTTAATGATGCTTACAATTATATTTGCGCAACATTGGAAGGGTGTGGAGATCCCTACAGAAGAGAATAAAATACTAGAATGTGCAGAAATGGATAAACTAACGCTTGAAATGAAAGAGAAGAAAAACACTAAAGATTTTGAAATATGGGATTTGTTTTATCTATGGTTAAATAACAGAAATTGTTGCTCTTTCTACTTATAGCAAAAAGAAATCAAAATAAATAGGAGTCAGTTCCGAAGCTTCTGCAACAGTTGTAACTGTGAAAAACGGTCATGTCCTTTTTTTCAGTGGTTTGTAACTTTGAACAGTCACTCAGTGAACTGTTGTAGCTCGAGGACTGCCTGTAATTTAACCTCAAACATTGGGATAGATCTGTCCGTGGGAAAATGTCTTTCCTTTTGCACCCGGGTCAAATCCAGTAGGTGCTCACACATGGAGCTGTAACTCAGTTTCCATTGGTGGAGCAGGAACCAATCCCCACTGCTGTTTCCCTTCTAGCTCCGCCTTTGCCAGCTGCCGTGGGGGGCTCTTCACGTTCACCATCTCCCAGATGGTCATCCGGACTCGCAACTTACTCTTCTCTGGTGCGGCAAGACCTGGCCTTCTTCCAGGAGGTGAAAACAGGTGAGGTCCTAAACAGGAAGCTGCCATGGTGGCGCAGTGGTTAGAGTGCAGTACTGCAGGCTACTTCTACTGAGGTAGCATATGTGCTAGACATTCCCGACTCTAGGGAGTGGTGCTCATCTCCCTTTCAAAGTCGAAGAGCCAGCACTGTCGAAAGACGTCTCCGTGGTCATGTGGCTGGCATGACTAAATGCAGGAGGTGCACAGAATGCTGTTACCTTCCCATCAAAGGTGGTTCCTATTTTTCTACTTGCATTTTTTTAACATGCTTTTGAACTGCTAGGTTGGCAGAAGCTGGGACAGGTAATGGGAGCTCACTCCATTGCGCGGCACTAGGGATTCGAACCACTGAACTGCCGACCTTTCTGATCGACATGCTCAGCGTCTTAGCCACTCAGCAAAGAGCATCCTCTTTGCTGTCATTGGATACCGTGTCAAGGACTCGGCCCTCTCCTTCCTGGGGGGACTTTCTCCAGAATCGCCCTTCCTGTGTGTGGCATTTGTTGAACAATGTCTCTTTGTCCATAGGGGTGCTGGCCTCCTGCCTTTCCAAAGACACAACTATGATGAGCCGCTCAGTGCCGCTCAACACCAACGTCTTCCTGCGCACCCTGATCAAGGTTGGGCTCTACGTATTCATGATCGGCCTGTCCTGGCGCCTGACGCTGCTGATGCTGATCGAGACCCCACTCATGATGGCCATCCAGAAGGTCTATGATGTCCGTCGTCAGGTAGGGATCATGGAGGCAGAGGGCGGCCTAGAGGGAATGGTGGACACTTCTGGGTTTCTGCGGCCAATTGCAGGCGGGGAAGGAGCCCCAACTTGGGTGAGGGAGGGAATGGGCCAGTTCAGAGAAATGAGAAAGAAGCCAGAGGGCAGAAGAAAAAAGAGACTTTAAGGGAGCTGAGCAGCACCAGAAGACGGTGGCATCTCCAGGAGGCCAGAAAAGGCAAGATGGCGGCCATGTGATCCAACCCCACTCCTTTGTCTGTGCGGCTTGCACAAAAGGAGGAGTTGTTGGTTGTGTAGCCTGGTTTCCCCTTTTCCTAGGCTGAAAGAAAAGGGATTGTGCGTGTGCACCCCTATCATTGTCCTCAAGGGAAGACAGGAAAAGGAGGAGGTTACTTCATGCCAGTAGCTACAAGAAGGAACAGAGAAGTAGCTGAAAAAGAGGATGAGGAAGCCAATTTGAAGGCAAATAGAACAGTGGTGGGTTTCAAATTTTTTACTACCAGTTCTGCGGGCGTGGCTTAGTAGGTGTGGCATGGTTTGGTGGGTGTGGCTTGGTGGGAGTGGCAGGGAAAGGATACTGCAAAATCCCCATTTCCTCCTGATCTGCTGAAACTCGGAGGCAGAGAATAGATGGGGGTGGGGCCAGTCAGAGGTGGTATTTACCGGTTCTGTGAACTACTCAACATTTCTACTACTGGTTCTCCAGAACTGGTCAGAACCTCCTGAATACCACCTCTGAAATAGAAATATAGGGAAAAAGCAGATGACTGTCTTGTTATGATCCCAATTGAGACCAGAATTGGTCACTGAGCGAAATGGTTGTTAAGGAACACTCTTTCATAATTGTTTTGGCCAATGGCTGCCCTCCAGGGACTCCCGATCACCACCTCTCAGGTCATTATAGGATGGAGCAAAAGAGCTGCCTGAAGTCTGGTAGCTGAAATCCGGTGAAATCATCTTAGCAGGCACCGCTTTTGCTTTCCAATGTTCCTAGAGGCTCCTGAAGAATTTCAGCTCCCCTCTGTGCATGGAGGGAAAATTCTCCAGTGGACTGTGGGAAGGAAGCATAACAGTGGGAGAATACATCTCCCTCTTTAGCTTCTCCTCTGGCATCCGGTTGGTCACAGGCGAGAAAGAAACGAAATCAAATGGGGTGGAGTGGAAGGAAGCATTTTTGGGGGCTTTCCTCTAAGAACGAGGCCACTGGACTTTGGTTTGGGTAGGCCACCACCGGCAGGATGCCTGGTCCAAGGCAGCTTTCAGGAGGCTGACTTTGCTGCTTCCTTCATGGTCCATCAAGGCTTTGCTGAAGGCCATCCAGGACTCCATGGCCTGTTCAGAGGAGGTGGTGCGTGAGGTCATCTCGTCCATGGAGACCGTGTGCAGCTTTGCCACCGAGGAGGAGGAGTCACAGCGTTACGAGGCATTCTTGGGGAACACTTGCCGGCTGAAGAACCAAAGGGACTTGGAAAGGATCGTTTACCTATTTGTTGTACGGGTAAGTTCTCGGGGACTCAGGGCTCCCCAACCTTGGCAACCTGAAGACTTGAAGACTGCATGGCTGGCTGAAGAATTCTGGGAGTTGCAGCCCACAAGTCTTAGAATTGCCAAGGTTGGAGACCCCTGACCTAGATCCTCTAATGACTGATTCCAGGGGTGGGCTTCAAAAATGTTAGCAAGGGATTCTCTGCCCGGTTGCTGCATGGCGGGGCCACACACAGCCTCCCAGGCTCTGTTTTGGGCTGCGAAAGCCTCCTGCAATCCTCTGCCAGTGAAAATGGAGCTCAGGGAGGCCGTGTGGCAGAGGGTTGTAGGAGGTCATCGCAGTCCGAAACAGAGCCTGGGAGAGCTGCGCATGGCACTCCTGAGCTCCCTTTGGGCTGGCAGAGGGCTGCAAGAGGCCAAAAACAGAGCTCGGAAGGGCCGTTGTAGCTGAAAATGGAGCCTCGATGAGTGACCTTGAGCTGGCCACGCCCACCCTGGCTACGTCCACCCGGCCCCCTGAGGTCAAACACAGCCCTGATGTGGCCCTCAATGAAATCGAGTTTGACACCCCTGGCCTACACGGTGCTTTCTCTGCTTTTCCTGTCTCTAAAACGGGGTGAGAGCCTCTGATTTTGAGAATTGTGTGGCTGACATGCAAAAATGCCCCAGACAATGGAGAAGGCAATGCCATTAAGGCAACTTTGGGAGCCACAAAACAGGTGCTTGAAATCTCCAAAGATGCCCAGCTGTTCTCTAGGGCAGAAGGGAGTAAAAGATGCACGGAATGAAAGGCTTCTGATTTCTTATGTTCCTTGATAAGTCAAAAGGTCCGGCATTCAGGAAATTCTGCATCCGTGGTTTATATCCTGAGATAAAAGTTCAGAATCTCCTGTGATCTATAAATGGGGCCATACCGTTTCTCTGGCAACAGTGTAAACAGATGTGATTTGTTTTGGTGACCTTCCTAGTCCAGCCACAGACCGGGAATTAATCCAGATGCCAACAAGGTCTGACGTAGCTTTTCAGAATCGGGTGAGGCTGGCTGGGTGTTGCCCCTTTGCTTCCAAATTAAAAAGAGGGGAGAAGAGCTCAGGGTCTTCAGTTGGGAGATGTGGGGAAACTGATGTCTGCATGTCAGATCCACTACAAGAAGGACTGGGAGGGACATTATAACAGTCTTCCGATATTTGAAGGGCTGCCAGAAAGAAGAGGGAGTAAACCTGTCCCAAAGGGGCTCTTTCAGGAGACAACTGGGTTCCTTCTTTTTTCCATTCCCCTCTGTACTGTCAGAGCTGAGGAAGCTCCTTGGATGAAAAGCAAAACATCTTCCAAAGAAAAAGCAAGAAAGTCCATTTCCCTCCTGAAAAAGCCCCTTTAGGACAACCGAGACCAGGATGACTGAGAATCTCTACAGGGAATCAGCCTATTTTCCAAAGCGCTTGAAGGCAGGACAAAAAGCAACAGATGGATATTAACCAAGGAGAGAAGAAACTTCGAACTAAGGAGAAATTTCCTGACAGTGAGGACAATTAATCAGTGGAACAGAAGTTGCCTCCAGAAGTTGTGATTGCTCCAACACTGGAAGTTTTTAAGAGGATGTTGGATGGGCATTTGTCTGAAGTGGTGTAGTAGGGTTTCCTGCCTGAGCAGGGGGTTGGACTAGAAGACCTCCAAGGTCCCTTCCAACTCTGTGATTCTGTGTTCTGCACCATAAGTGTCAACTTTGAGCATCAACCAGCCCCACTTTGGAAAGTGCTTGATGAGGAGGATGAGTGAAGTTTCTCCCCCAGCCCAGCCCTGTCCTGATCGGCCTCCCTGTCCAATTGCAGGTGGCCCTGGGGGGCCAGGAGCCCCTCCTGTTCTCTGGGTCCATCAGGGAGAATATCACTTACGGCCTACAAGGCTGCAGCCAGGAAGACGTGATCAGAGCAGCCAAAGAAGCCGATGCCTTGGATTCATCCGTGAACTGGAAGGAGGCTTTGATGCAGGTGGGCAAAATCCCCCCCTTGATTCTTCCCATAAAACCCCCATTTTCCTCCCGATAAACTCACCAGTCCTAATTCTTTATTCTTCTGAAGGGAAATCCTGACTCCTTTGTTGCAATATATACAGTAGTCCTCGTGTTACGACTATTCCTTCGGCTATCGTTCCAAATTACAGCGGTGCCGAACAAACGGAGGTTGCAACTAGTCCTTGAAGTTCTGACTTTTCCCCTCCCCCGCAGTCACCCAATCGCAATCTGGGTGCTTGGCCACCACTGCACTTAACCCCAGTTGCAGTGCCCCACAAGCACTGCATCCCCCTTTGGAATCTCCCTTGCTAGCTTCCCACAAGCAAAGTCAATGGGGAAGCCGGGGGGGGGGGGGGGGGCACAAGTTGCTGGGGGGAAACTCCCCCCACCTGGCAGGAATGACTCCAGTACCCACAAAGGGAGGCATGAGCTGCTTCGGCCATCCACCCACTCGACCTTGCTTGGCAGCAGACCTTCTGGGGGCTAAGAAGTGTCGTATGGGGCTGTGGCTGCCTGTGTCTCTTCCCTCACCAACCCACATCCAAACAGCCTCACCTGCATTGCTGCAACCCCCCCCCCCCCTCAACCCCTGACGTCAGCCACCTATTGCCTGCCAGCCTCCTTGTGAGCCTCCCAGGAGCTGCAAATACCTGCAGCCAACTGCCTGACTTTGCTTGTGAGGAGCCGGCAGGTGATGGCCAGGAGATCCTTGCCTAATGACCAGTGAGGTTGTCTTAACAATGGCCGTTGGGAAGGCGTGGATTGTCTTCACTAAGCAGTGCGGTCATAAAACATCAACCTTGCAACCACATCGCTTAGCAATGAAAATTCCTGACACAAAAGCTCTTGTAACTTTAGGACCATCTGTGAAGCTCCAAGTTACACCGATTATTTTAATTGTACCAATATCATTAAACCACTAATGCAGAAAAGATAATTCAAATAGCTGATTGCACCGTCAAAAATCACGAGTCCTAAAATCTCTTCTACCGTTGTTAAAAAGTGCAGGGGTCTTTTCCCCTCCTCTGGACTTTTTGCCCTGGAAATAAGAGAGCCAGCTGTCCAAACTGCATGTCTCCCTCCCACTTCAAAGAGCTTCAAGTTTTGCCTTGTTTTCCCACTGATAGCTTTGCCATCCCTTTAGGGCAACAAGATTTGGTCGGTCTGGACTTTGCTCTCGATCTCCTCTGTCTCTCTTGCTTGCCTTCTTTTAGAGGTGGGGGAAAAGGGGGACCAGCTCTCCATTGGGCAGAAGCAACGGCTGGCCATCGCCCGGGCCCTGATCCGTGACCCGAAGGTCTTGGTGCTGGATGAAGCCACGAGTGCCTTGGACTTCAAGAGTGACGATGCAGTGAGTGTGTGTGTGGGGTGAGGGGCTGGGAGTGGACCTTGGCTGGAGTAGTTTAGGGTTGCTGAAGGGCTTAATCTGAATGTTTGAGGGGTGACAGCATAGGAAAACTGGGTTTATTTGACCGGACGTGTCGTAATTTCTTCCAAGTTTATCTTGGTGATAAATAGACTTTAAAATCTGGCTGCCCTCTCCTGATTTAGAGTTCTTCTATTGAATTATCTTTTCTTTTATCAGCTTGTCTTCTAAGAGTTATTATGATTTGAATCTCAAGTCCTCCGAGAGCTACTGGCTTCTGTTCAGTGAAAACTATAGAACAATAGCACTATGTGAGCAGATAATATGGATCTAAATGCTTATTTGAACAGATGTACAGTAAATATATTTATTGATTTTACCAGCCTGACTTGACACTCTGGTCGTAAACCGACTCTGGGCTTCTCACACCTACCATACATCAAATTAAATCAGAAAATAGAGCCAAACAGCAAAGAGAATTACAGAATGAAATCAAATATTGGAATATTTTGTCCCAGTGAATTCTCACAAGATTGTGATGTTGGGAAGGGAAGGGAAAATGGGGGGGGGCAGCTTCTCCTCTGTGCTCCTTACATTCTGGTGAGAGGGAGTTCCCTGAGGAGAGGCTCCAGGTTGAATCTGAAAGATGAGGAGACTAAACTTCTGGTCCCGGTGACCGACCCAAAGTGGATGATGCCACATTCTCCTGAGACACCCAGACTTGCCTTCATTCGGGTGGCTTTTATTGGTTTCCAGACTGCAAAACCTTTGGGGCCAAACTGTTTGCAGAGCTGGAGAAACACTTTTCAGTGGGAATGTGAGGGAGCTTCTATCTAGAGCGTCGAAGGAACCCAGGATTTTCTCTGGATCACTGCTTCCTTTTCCAGATCCAGCAGTCTGTGAAGAGTGGAGGCCGGACGGGGCTGGTGATTGCTCACCGGATGCAGACGGTGGAGAACGCAGACAAGATTGTGGTGCTGGAAGGAGGGGAGGTTGTGGAGAAGGGGACTCACACGGAGCTGATGGGCCGGAGAGGCCCCTACTGCAGACTGGTGGAAAGGACCCAGGCGGAGGGACTTCTGGAGTTGCAAGGGGGAGCTCAGCCATAGGATCCACTGCTTTTGTAGAGGCCAAATGAACGATCGGCTGGGGAGATGGAGAACAGCCTTCTCTTAGGGAAAGAGAGGGACCCAGAAGTTGGTCTCTCTAGCAGCTTTTGGCCAGTCGAGGGTTGCTGAATTTCAGCCATTTGGAAGAGGAGGTCGTCTTTCTCATCTGGGCACCAATCATGTGGTCTTAAATAGCAACTTGGGCCCTGGAAACTCCACTGTGGAAAGGGCAAACTCCTGTTTCCAAGCCACTGTTTTCTTTAGTAAACCCACCAATGAATGCACCAATTTTTCCTTTGTTCAAATTTGGCCTGTGAGAACTTTTGACAGAACCTTCCCCTTTTACTACAGGCTTTAATATTGGTCTCCAGTGCAGCTTCACTTCCTCTTTGTTTTGTTAACTAAAGTACCTCTGTGATCCCTTCTAGTGCTTGTAAATCTGTATTTGGACGAAAGTCCCACGGATGGGTCTCCTTTAGCACAGTTAGAGAATGGCCACAAAATGGTTGCACCCTTCAAATTTCTCCTACTCAAATGATATTTCTGTGGAAAACAGGGAAATGGCTTTTAGTTCAATAGAAAAAGGCAGTGAAAAAAAATTAATTGTATATTTCTATCATTTTATTAATAAATTGAAGGAATATATTTGTCTCTCTCCTGTTCTTTGCTGTACTTCTTCAAAATGAGCCTCTTCTTGTTTTGAGCTTCTCTTGAAAGGAACTTTTCCCTTCCTCCATTTTGCACGCTTTCTATAGCTCCAGTGGCAATTCTTCAGAATTAACAGAAGAACAGAGTTGGAAGGGAACCTGGAGGTCTCCTAGTCCACCCCCTGCTCAAGCAGGAGGCCCTATAGCAATGATGGGGAACTTTTTAAAAACTGAGAGCCCAAACTGCAACCCAAAACCCACTTATTTATCGCAAAGTGCCAACATGGCAATTTGACCTGAATACTGAGGTTTTACTACCTAAAATAATGATAAACAAGGCAGAGTTCAGCTAATTGTTCTAAGAAAAACATGATAAATGCACTTTTATGCCCCTTCATTTTCCCCCTGCTTTTGAAATATGTTTAAGAACAACAAAACCTTTCTAATATCAACTTTTTTCCTTTCTCTCTCTTCCCCCCTATTTCTTTCCCTCCCTCTTTTCCCCCTTTCTCACCCTCTCTTTCCTCCCTCTCTTTCTTTCTTTCCCTCTCTTTCCCTCTCTATCCCTCTGTCCCTCTCTGTCTTTCCCCCCTCTTCCCCTCCCTTTCTGTCTTTCTCTCCCCCCTCTCTCTTCCCCTCCCTCTTTCTGTCTTTCCCCCCTCTCTTTCCCTCCCTTTTTGTCTCTCTCTTCCCCTCTCTTCCTCTCTGTCTATTTCTCTCTCCTTCCTCCCCCCCTCTTTCCCTCCCTCTCTCTCTTTCCCTCTCTATCTCTTTCTGTCTTTTCTCTCTCTCGTTACACCGGTAGGATCCCATCCCTGGGTATAGGTAATCTCATTTAACAACCAAAATCGGAACTGGCAACTCAGTTTTTAAACAAAGCTGTCAACGGTCCAACTAGCGAACCCCCAAAAAGGAACCCTCAGGGTCGTTGAATCCCCAAAAGTAAAACTTTATTGAATTCACCATCTCGGAACTGAAGAAGCAAAACCAGCTCTGGTTTTCCCACATGAAACCTTGGTCAGTTAAACAATAGATTCCCTTCTCCCAGCCCTCAGGTGTTCGCCTTGTCCAATTGTAAAGCTTTTGTTATGGGAAAAGTCCACTTCCCCAGCAAACACCTGCAGTAGTGACCTTGGCCTTTTGCAAGTTCTCACCCTCCCAGGACGGCATCTTGGCATCCCGTTTCCTCCCTACACATTCCACCCCTCTCGCCTTTCCATTGTGTGGGAAGAAATGTCCTCCTGGGTTCAGTTCCAACTGGGGGAAAAGACACTGGAAACATGGAGGCTGCTTGGAAAGATGGTTTAATGGTGGGGGGAAAAAGGTGATCACATGCTTCAATGTTGGGTGAAGAAAAGAGAGTGAGATGTTGAAAGTCTCTGGTTTTATGTCCTCTTTGGCCTTTGATCTTGATCTTGTATTCTGATTGGTTGCCAGACTCCCATGGGGCCATGCAGGGGCAACACTCTAGGCTGTGCTTTGAGTCCATGTTTGGTGGAGCATTGCTTCTTCCCAGGCGCCCTGTGGTGAAATGGATAAAGGGCTAATACTATCATCCCTTATCCCCATCACCCTGGAGCTGAGGGGGAGACCTTTGTTATGTAGAATAGACTGGCTCCAGCATTTTAAAGGCCCATTAACAAAGGTGGGGCTATTAAGAGTGAGTCTGTTTCCTACCTAAAAACATGTTTCTCCATTTCTGATCCAGGGAAATATAATATTCTGCCTTTTTAATATTTCCCAGGATATTTCATTTTTCTAGGAGGGGTGGGTTTTAACTTCCTACAATTTGCCAGTTGAATAGCGATAGAAGCTGGAAGGCAATAAAGCAATTCAATCTTGACAAAGTCATTAAATGTGTGGGGGGGAGGGGTTCCCAGGAAAGAGGCAATGAAGACTTTCACACAATTATTATTTTTTCTTTAGTTGTCTGCTTATAATTTTCCGATTCCTGAACCTCAATCCTTAAAGTCATCAAGGAAGGACATGACGAAGGCTCTACCACCAACCCACTGGGACATTATTTCCTTTGGATGTTAGATCAGGCTGAACCACGATGGCCTTTTGTGTTTCTTTCAGGCGTCCTTGAGATCGGGAGAGAGTGAAGCCCCTGAGTTTGTTCACATCCCACCTTTATCTTTTTCATGAAGAACTCAAGAGGGGAGGACATAAATAAGGCTCTTTCCTTGTCCTATTTTCCTCACAACAACCCTGTGGACACACGAAGACTGGTCCAAAATCACACAGCTGAACTCACTGCCTCCTGGTGTCTAGTCTGGTCTACTTACGACCAGAATTAAGCCCAACATTTCACTTAACATTTGCTCACGACTTTCTTGCCACGGTTGTTAAATGAGTCACTCAAATTGTTAGTAACACGGTTGTTAAGTGAAACTGGCTTCCCCATTGACTTTGCTTGTCAAAAGGACACAGGAGGGGATCATGGGACTCCAGGACACTGAAACAGTCATAAATATGCGTGACCCATCAAAACCGTGCTCGACTAAGCTGCGCCCAATTAAACCGCATCGCTGACGTCATCAACAGGGCGACAACAGCCAGCGCGGAGAAAGAAGGGTGCTTTAAATAGCGCTTTGAAAGCAAGCCGATTCAACTTAAGGTAAGGGTTAGGTTTAGGGTTAGGTTAAGGGTTAGGGTTAGGGTTAGGGTTAGGGTTAGGTTAAGGGTTAGGGTTATGTTTAGGGTTAGGTTTAGGGTTAGGATTAGGGTTAGGGTTAAGTTAAGGGTTAGGATTAGGGTTAGGGTTAGGTTAAGGGTTAGGGTTAGGGTTAGGTTTAGGGTTAGGGTTAGGGTTAGGGTTAGGGTTAGGTTAAGGGTTAGGATTAGGGTTAGGGTTAGGGTCAGGTTTAGGGTTAGGGTTATGTTTAGGGTTAGGTTAAGGGTTAGAGTTAGGTTTAGGGTTAGGTTAAGGGTTAGGATTAGGTTTAGGGTTACGTTAATGGTTAGGTTTAGGGTTAGGTTTAGGGGGGTTAGGTTTAGGTTTAGGGGTTAATTTTAGGTTTAGCGTTTACAGCGTGCTTCTGTCTCTGTGCTGTTGTCGCCCTGTTGATGACGTCAGCTACGCGGTTTCGTCGAGCGCGGTTTAGTGGAACGCAGTTTTTGGGTGGAACCATAAATATGAACCAGTTGCCAAGCGGCCAAAGGTTGGTCACACGACCACAGGAATGCTGCAACGATCACAAGTGTGGAAAATGGTCATCAGTCACTTTTTTTGAATCCTTTTGTAACTTCAAATGGTCACTAATGAACTGTTATAAGTCGAGGACTCCCTGTAGACGAAACTGAATGAATTTGTGTCGGCCTCGTTTATCCTTGGTGCTCATTTTTCTTTTGCGCATTATATTTATTGTCTTTTGTTCTTGTATTGATATTTTTATTGTGTTGGCTGACCAGAGCCGCTTATGTGAGCTGGACGGTCATATATTCTAATTAATAAATACATTTCTCAACGTTTTGAATCTGTAGAAGAGGCTGAAATATGCACTGAATTCTTGCAAAATGTTTCCAAGTTTTCCTTTTAAGCTTCCAAAGGTGGCTAGTCCTGAGGGAGGGGGAGGACAGGCTCAGCGGGGAAATGCTACCAGTTCAGACTGGTTTGCCTGAACTGGGAGCAAAAAAAGGCTCTCGGGTCGGGTGAACTGGTATTTCCCAGGATCAGCTGTGATATACGATTTATATTGGCTAGAAAGCAGCTAATCTAAATCTTGTGGCACAGCAGATTCCCCCCCCCCCACTCGCTGTTCTACTTACCTTTGCAGGCGCACTCGGTAACAGGCTCCGCCCACCCAGATGCCATCATATCTGTTTTGGACACTGTGCATGCGCGGAAGGCCCTGCGCATGCGTGGAGGTGGCGTGCGCACGCTCACATTTGCCAACCAGTAGCGAAGGTAAGTAGATTTCACCCTGGAGAGACCCCCATCCTTTTCACTCCTCCGTGCCCCCAAAGCAACCATTGTAATATGGGGGACATCTTTCCCATCAATCAGGGGTCTCCCCACTCTTGGGCCACTGCATCATATAGGGCAGCTGAGGAGCCCAGAGAGGATCTCCCAGAAGCAGGAGAAGCTGCCCTTCTGCAAGGGGACCAGGAGGGCTCTGGCTGGGCATTCAGCTCCCATCTCCCGAAGGGCCCCTGGGTGAGGCTCAGAGAGCAGCCACTTGGCCAACAGCCTGAGGCAAAGGAGGATCTGAGGGAGAGGCAGCCTCTCTTGCTGCCACCCCCAAGCCAAGACCAGGTAGCCCTTTTACACAAGATCAACTGGTGATGCTGGAGGAACCTCTGGACACAGGAGCAAAATGGCTGCCTCCTCCCCAAAGGAGCCCACAGGAGCCCCCCCAGTTCTTCCCCCTTCTGGATTCTGCTTTGCTTCCTCCCCCTTCCCATCACTCAAAGTGAAATTGGAATCGGGGTCTCTGATCAACAAGGAGGGTAGAATCCCTCTTAATTCCAACCTCCCCAAAGATACAGCAATCAAGTACGAGGAAAAGAAATCCTTTATTGATTTAAAGATTTAATCATTTAAAGATGTGCAATTGTTAAGGGGATAGCAGCCTGACAATTGATTTCATCATCCGTTTTTCTAAATCATGAAAAGCCATAAATGCCAATCTATTAAAAAATCACTGTCTAATGTTACACTCAGTATATGGATTGTCAAACTTTGTGTTATGAAATATATGGTCAAATAACCGTGCAACAATCAATTAAAAATACATTAACTAACTTAGCCACAAAAATCTCAAAATGCACACTTCTCTTAGCAATAGTTTCATCGAAGATCACATTAAACAGATAAAACTAACACAAGGAGAAAAAAAAAAGAAAACTCCACTTTCATCCCCCAAAAATATAATGAAAATTAACAACTTATCAATCTTTCTTAAAGTAAAACCAAGAAATTCTTCATCCGATTCCTCACTCCATTCTCTATAAACCCATCTCTAAAACATCACCTTTAGCCTCCAACCTCTATCCACTAAGACTAATCAGTAAAAGCCCATTAAGGGGGTTATGCAACCTATTTAAACCATTATCTACGAAACCCAATTTGAAATCTTTTGATTGCACAATTAGTAACACACAATATATTCTTTTCTCCTCTGCTCCTCAACCATAATAGAAACAGTTTATTGATTCAGTGATAAAAGCAGTGATGAAAGACCCCAAAATCTCTCCTGGTTCCAGCATGCAGGAAGGGCCTGAAGGGCTCCTCCTGAGAGTCCGGCCTAATTCAGAAGGAGTCCGATCCCATCTTCTCTCCTCTCTCCTCATGCTGGGCGTCTCCCCTGCAAAGAGGAGGGAGGAAGTATCCAAGGGTTGGTTGGATCAAGACAGTCAGAGCCTGAGAGGTGCCAGAGGATCAGAGTTTGGGGGCAGGAAGACCCCTCCCCCAAGCCCCTTCCCCCAAATTCCTCACCTTCCAGTGTCTGAGGTGAATAGGAGAGAGAAGAGGGATTCCCAAAGCATCTTCACCCTCACTTGGTCCTTGGACCCCAAAGGCCCCCTCCCTCTCACCCCATACGGCCCCCACTGAGACCACTCACCTGCAAGGGGGCTGCTAAACAGTCCGGTTGCTCCCTGGATTGGAGAGAAAGACACAGAATGAATGAATGTCTGGATCCTCTGAGGAGGAGAAATCTCTCTCTTCACCATTCAACCTCTTCAGCTTCCCAAACTTCTCAGAGGACATAAAGCTTTTTATTGATTTATTAATTAAACTTCCATCTCCACCTATCTCATTAAGGTGACTGTAGGCAGCTCACAGTAAAATTCAATGAAATGCCATGTAGAATATTTAAAACACTAAAATGAAAACAAAATCTCCCATCAGATCCTGTTGCATTTGGTCTGACAAGATCGTGTCCAGTGTGTGATCTCTGTCTCCAGTCGGACCCCGGATGCCAGCCATGAACTCCTGGGCTGCTTTGGAGGCCAAACCCAGGGATGGCAGATTGAGGACTCCCAGGGCCATAATCCTGGGCAACCTCATGCCAACCCTGAGATGGCCCCAGCAGCTGAGGCAGGGAGCTGGCCGTGCATCAGGGAGGCTGGTACAGTAGCAACAATCCCAACTTGTGAGCCCAGAGTCAGAAACAGGAAATCACCACCAGAATTGTAGGGTGGGAGCCTCCTGAGTGCCAGAAGAGATTCTCCGATGACCCCTGTAACCCCACCAATCCTGCCTGGGGTCTCAGCTGGGATCCCAAACTCTGAACCCATCTGGGCACATCTCTGAGAATGGAACAACCCCCCCCTTCCAGAGTCAGCCAGGTCTCAGCTATGCCACCAGAGGAATCTCTAACCACTGGGGATCATGACATTACTGATGGTTTCCCTATTCCCCCCTCAAAGAATGGAGGGCTCTTTCCTCCAAAGGGGCCAAGGCTCCACCACGCAGACTCTGGGCTGCCTCCCCTGCCTGAATCCAACAGGGAGAGTTTTCCTTCTCTGCAGAATCAACCAGTGCAAGGAAAGTGGATTTTGTGACATTCATGCATAAGGTGGGACTAGAACTCACGGTTTCACCTGTTGCCCTCACCACTAAGCCAAAGTGGCTCCAATTATTCTTATTATTCCACCAGAAGCAGCTTCAGAGGGAGCCCAGGGAGGATGAATTAGGGGGGGGCTTTAAAAAGTGGGACCCTCTCCCTTTTTCATCCCCTCATCCCCCCAAAGTCTTGCAAAGGGAGAGAATGGCTCATGCAGCAGCTGCTCCCTCCAACTCACCCTGTTCTGAACTGCTGGGTCCTCTGTCAGTTGCTGGAAAAGAAAAGAAAAAGAGGATGAGGATGTCTCTCTGTCTTTCTGTGTCTCTTGGCTTATAGACGGAGAAGCTCAGCTCTTTCTGACTCAGCTCCCTCCCTCCCTCCCTTTCTCTCTCCTACACAAATAAAGACACACAAATACACAGAGAGAGTTTGAACGAAACTGCTTTGGCTAAAAGGCATCAGAAGGAATTCTTAAAATTTGTATTTATATCACACAAGGCCAGAAGGCAGAGCTGACCTAAAAGTTTCTTTTTGTAACCAGTTTGTACTTGGAGAGCTTTTGTGATGGGAGACCAAGAGGAGATCCAACTGGTATCCCCCACAGCTCTTTTTCCCTCAAAATGCACCCTTTTGTTCCCTTAATTTTGTGGAGCTTCTGACTCTCACTTGGCCAAGCCTTTCCTCTCTGCCTACTTGGGAAACAGAGCATGTCCTCAGTCAGAGGGACCTTCCACCAGCCAGGTCTTCTCCTCTTGTTCAAGGTTCCTTCTCCCAGATGTTTCTCCTTGAGGACTCCACTTCCAAGAACAGCCTGGCTGTAAGGAAAAGGGGGCCCATCTTCCCCAGCCTGGTTCTTAGCATGAAGAAGAACACATACATGCACACATCCCTCTCAAATAATTGTGTCCCTGGTCCCTGCTCTTAGTTGGAGATTATATAGAAAGAAGACAAATCACTCACTTGGTGCTGCTTTGTAGTCATCTTGACGTTTTTCTGCAAGAATAAAAATCAGTGAAAGCTCAAAAGAATCCACCAGAGATCATCCAAACTCTCCCTCCATAGGAGGAAGAACCTCAGGACGTATTTCTCAGACCCTTTGTCCCATCAGTAAAGACAGAAAGATCTTCAAAATACAAATGTATCTCCTGATTTGCCCCAAGAGAGACCTGCTGCCTCCGAGATGGATGGAGGGGAATTGGGAGAAGCAGAAGGAGCAGCTGGGAGGGGAGGAAGGTTTCCATGGAAATCCTTCTCTGCTGCTCTCTGACCAAAGCCTTTGAAAGGGACAAAGGAACTGGGATGCCTCTTCCCAACTCAGAAGGAGACAGGACTGCCTGAATCTCAGACTCAGCTGAATAGAAACTGGAGTCCCAGCAAGAGACAGAGATCTCAGATGCTCCCCTAGAGGGCTGGGAAAACAGGACAGAAGGAAGCCCAGAAGAGGCTCCCCAAAGGGAGAGACTTGGGAGGAATCTCCCCATCTTCCTTCCATCAACCCCCTCCCCAAAAAAGATACTTACTGAAGAATACCAGGATCCCAGCAATCGCACACGCCAGGACAAGAGCAGCCACAACGCAGCCAATGATGAGCCCCAGGTTGGATTTTGAATTGGATGGTTCTGAATTGGGAGAAAGAGCAGATCATTGAAGGAGAACCTCAAACAATCTTGCCAATCATAGAAGAGACCTAAAGACGTGAAAGCTGGAAATACCCCAAATTAAAAACTCCATGGGCTCATTTTTAGGTCCAGCAGCTGAGGCAGGGAGCTGGCCGTGCATCAGGGAGGCTGGTACAGTAGCAACAATCCCAGAGTCAGAAACAGGAAATCACCACCAGAATTGTAGGGTGGGAGCCTCCTGAGTGCCAGAAGAGATTCTCCGATGACCCCTGTAACCCACCAATCCTGCCTGGGGTCTCAGCTGGGATCCCAAACCCTGAACCCATCTGGGCCCATCTCTGAGAATGGAACAACCCCCCATCCAGAGTCAGCCAGGTCTCAGCTATGCCACCAGAGGAGTCTCTAACCACTGGGGATGATGGCCTCACTGGTGGTTTCTCTATTTCCCCTTTGTGAATTGAGGCCCTTTCCTCCAAAGGGGCCAAGGCTCCACCATGCAGACTCTAGGCTGCCTCCTCTGCCTGAATCCAACAGCGAAAGTTTCTTCTCCTCCTCTGCAGAATCAACCAGTGCAGGGAAAGAGGATTTTGTGACACCCAGCCGGCTTTCCTGCCTAAGTAGAACTCAGAGTCTTGCCTGGAGCCCTTAGCACTAACCCAAAGTGGGTGCAGTTATTCTTATTATTCCACTAGAACCGGACTCAGAGGGACCCCAGGGAGGATGAATTGTGGGGGAAGGTCTTTTAAAAGTGTGGGCCTTCCCCTCTTTTCACCCCCCCCCCAAAGTCTTCCAAAGGGAGAGAATGGCTCATGCAGGAGCTGCTCCCTCCAACTCACCCTGGTCTGAACTGCTGGATCCTCTGTCACTTGCTGGAAAAGAAAGAAAAAGGTGATGAGGGAGGATGTCTGTCTGTCTCTCTCTCTCCCTCCTTATAGGAAGCTCAGCTCTTTCTGACTCCAGCTGCCTCCCTCCCTTTCTCTCTCCCACACAATAAAAAATGCACAAATAACATGGAGAGAGTTTGGATCAAACTGCATTGGTTAAAAGGCATTGGAAAGAATTATTAAAATTTATTATTTCTATCATACAAAGCCAAAAGGCAGAGCTGGCCTAAAAAGATACAGATAGATTCAAAGTTTATTTTTGTAACCAGTTGTGAGTCTTTGGGACAGGAGACCAAGAGGAGATCCAGCTGGCATCCCCCAAAGGTCCTTTTCCCTCAAAATGCCCCCTTTTCATCCCTAATTTTATGGAGCTTCTGACTCTCACTTGGCCAAGCCTTTCCTCTCGGCCTACTTGGGGAACAGAGCATGTCCTCAGTCAGAGGGACCTTCCACCACCTGTGTCTTCTCATCTTCTTAAAGGTCCCTTCTTCCAGATGTTTCTCCTAGAGGACTCCACTTCTACTAATAGCCTGGCTGTAATGAAAAGGGGCCCCAACTTCCTCAGCCTGGTTCTTAGCATGAAGAGGAAGACACATACATACATACGTGTCTCTCAAATAATGGTGTCCCTGGTCCCTGCTCTAAGTTGGAGAATACATGTAAAGAAGACAATTCACTCACTTGGTGCTGCTTTGTAGTCATCTTGACGTTTTTCTGCAAAAATAAAAATCAGTAAAAGCTCAAAAGAATCCACCAGAGATCATCCAAACTCTCCCTCTGTAGGAGGAAGAACCCCAGATGCTTCACTGTCACTTAGTCCCATCAATCAAGACAGAAATATAATGCAAATGTATCTCCTGACTTGCCCCAAGAGAGACCTGCTGCCTCCGAGATGGATGGAGGGAATGGGGGAAGCAGAAGGAACAGCTGGGAGGGGAGGAAGGTTTCCATGGAAATCCTTCTCTGCTGCTGTTTCCCAAGAGGGCTGGAAGAACAGAAGGGAGTCCAGAAGAAGCTCCCCAAAGGGTGGGATTTGGGAGGAATTTCCCATCTTCTTTCCATTACCCCCCCTCCCCCAAAAAGATACTTACTGAGGAATATCAAAGTCCCAATAATCGCACACGCCAGGACAAGGGCAGCCACAACGCAGCCAATGATGAGCCCCAGGTTGGATTTTGAATTGGTTGGTTCTGAATTGGGAGAAAGAGCAGATCATTGAAGGAGAAGCCCAAACAATCTTCCCAACCAGGGAAGAGACCTAAAGAGGTGAAAGCTGGAAACACCCCAAATTAAAAACTCCATGGGCTCATTTTTGGGTCCTTCTCAAGGTAACATGAAGGCGCCTTGCTATCCGTTGTTAGAGGACGTGTCCTCAGGATGCTGCCTTCTTCTCACACCAGCCCAGCATGAAGGCAACTGAATTCATCTTTGGCTTTTCCACTCAAAAACAGCCCTTTGCCATCTGCTGATTCATAGCAGCTTCCAAAACAAAAACATCTCCAATAATATAAACAAAATTTGTTAAACAAAAACATTTTTGTTCTTTTTATTGGCTGCTCCAATGTCCTGTCATGACTCTGAGTGGAATTGGACAGCTCTGTATGTTTTTTTCTTCATGTTTGCATGTTATTGTTGCATGTTATTATTTAAAGTAAAGCCTTTTTTTCAAGTACACACTTTCATTTTCTTTGGCCAGTCCAGAAATACCATAAAATTATAATTTGTGTTTCTAGAACTTCAGCGTGAAAAATGGAATATGGTGATATCCAACTTCTGGATGGTCCCACAAATGGCAGAAATAGAATAACGGAATAACAGAGTTGGAAGGGACCTTGGAGGTCTTCCATTCCAACCCTCTGCTCAAGCAGGAGACCTTATACCATTCCAGACAAGTGGCTCTCCAGCCTCTTCTTAAATGCTTCCAGTGATGGAGCACCCACAACCTCTGAAGGAAAGTCATCCAACAGATTAATTCTTCTCCCTGTCAGGAAATTTCTCCTCAGTTCTAGGTCTGGACTCCCTCTTTTTTGTGGCAACCCCTGAGAGATCAGAACGTATCATGTCATCCCCAGTCCTTCTTCTCATTAAAGTAGAAATGCCCAATTCCTGCAACTGCTCTTCATATGTTTTAGCCTCCAGGCTCCTAATCATCTTTCTTGCTCTTCTCTGCACTCTTTCCAGAGTCTCAACGTCTTTTCTATATCGTTGCAAACAAAACTGGATGAAGAATTCCAAGGATGGTCTTACCAAGGCATTATAAATTGGGATTGCTTGGGGGTGAAGGGAGCAGCTTTGAGGAGGGAACTTTAAATTTAAATTTCTCTTGCACAAAATTCAGGATTCCCATTGAATAGCAACCTTGCCACTTGTGAATGGATGCTGAGCCGAGGTGGCGCAGTAGTTAAATGCAGGACTGCAGGCTACTTCAGCTGACTGCAATTCAGCAGTTCGGCTGTTCAAATCTCACCGGCTCAAGGTTGACTCAGCCTTCCATCCTTCCGAGGTGGGTAAAATGAGGACCCGGATTGTTGTTGGGGGCAATATGCTGACTCTGTAAACCGCTTAGAGAGGGCTGAAAGCCCTATGAAGCGGTATATAAGTCTAACTTGCTATTGCTATTGCTATGCTTGCTATAAACAACAACAAAAATAAAAGGAATATTTTATTCTGCCTGGGATATCAGCAAAACAATTACATTTGAATATTTCTTGTATCCTGGTAACAATCATCAATAAAAAATTTAAATTTGAATTTTGCAACTTTGGAAATCCAGTGTACGTTAAGGACACTTCTGAACATATGCAGAGTTCTCTGAGAGGGGTTTTTTCCTTGGTTTTATGAAGAGCATCAGGAATTCATGTATCATATCATAAAATATTGTGCAACTTCTGTCAGGCCTGCAGCCATATTTCTTTTGGATCTTTGGCCTGCCACACTTTCTATTATTCTATTATGCCGTTTCTATTGTGGGAAAATGGGGGGATTGTATGGAGTTACTTAATGTGTAGCCAAAACAAAATTCCTTCTAGAAAGCCAAGGTCATCCTTTGTCTCTGCATCTCTGCACCTGACCGGAACTGGATGGGTGGAACTGCCAGCATGAAAGTGGGAGATTGGACCATGGGATGGACTTGTGGGTGTGGGGGCAAGATCGTGAACTTTCATTTGGGTGGGGAAAACCAGGAAGCTTTCAGATTCAGGTTTTCCCAGATGTGCCAACATGGCTCTCTGAATAAATTGGCACTTTGAGCAATATTTTGCCTTGGATTCTGATTTAATTTTGGATGCTATTTGGAACCCTGACAACTTCTTTCTTAGAGCAGCAACCCAGAGTGACCTTTTGAGCTTCAAAGCAGGAAAACCATGTTAGTCTCTGATGGGAAAAAACTCAGACTCTTTTCTGACTCCGGATGCCTCAGTCCAGCCTCTCTCGGCCTTTCCTGAAGGCAGCTGCACTTCATCCATTTTAGTCCAAATCTTCCTTTAGAAAAGGGGCTCCCAGACTCCTCCTGATTCTGGTTCTTTCTGGGGATTGGAAACAAAAGGAAATCTGTCTCTGGTGCTCAGCGTCATTTCTGCTCTTTTGCTGGAGAAAAGAAACAGGGAAGGCCTAAGAGAGAATCTGAGGGAATTTCATCAGGATCGGCCAAGGATTGGGATGGGATTCTGTCCTTTCCATCACCAGAAGTCAGTTCTATGGTCTGGTCCCTGCAGCTTCACCTGCCTCAAACACTGGAAGGACCAATGGATGAAAGCTCAGCTATGCTCACATCTGGACACAGCTGGGCTCAGATTTCTCTCCCACCACCCTCCAGTCTGCCTTCCCCTCCCTGCAGCCTCTCACTCTTCAGCTCCAAGTCCAGAGGCTCCTGCAGGCCGTCGTGCTCCACATGGCACCGATAGCGGCTCCTCTCTTTGGGGTCGATCCGGATGCTGAGCCAGTAGTGGTAGGTCCCATCCGCGTTGGGGGCAAGAAACCCATGGAAGGTCTCTTCCAGCCAAACCTTCCCATCCCTCCTCCAGGAGGCATCGATCTCCCTGGGGTAGAAGCCGTCCATACGGCAGATGTGCGTCTCCATCCCATCCTCCACCTCTGTCCGGCTGCTCACCGTCACCTTTGGGGTCTCTGCAGAAATGGCACCCCAGAATTAACTCTGAGCCACTCCAGAGCCTGGAAGGTGGATGGGAAACTTGGAGGGGCAGGAAAATCTCCCACCACTTAGTTATGCTCCCCTGAATCTGAGGCTGCTCCAGGCTTCTTTCCAAGGGACACAACCCCAATTTTAAAAGGAAGAGAGATCAAATGGAATCTCACAGGGATCAATTGGGAAAACAGATTTTGTCTCTCAAAGGGGGGGGGCAAAGAGAGGTTGATTCCAATGGAAGAAAGAGAGGGTCCTCCCCAGGCCGGGGGGGGCCTGTGGGCAATCATCAGTGTGGGCTCCTGTTTGCAATTCCCCCATTGATCCTAATCTCATCCAGCTGATCCCGGAGGGATGAAGGACCCCAGAGGGGAGGGGTAGACCTAGGGGAGAGGGGGGGTCTACATGAAGAGGTGCTGGAAGGGGAGGAGGATGATTCCAGGGCAACCAGGCTAAAGATCAGGAACCAAAAGGGGCTGAATGTGTACAAGAGATCCAGCCATAAAGAAGGAAAATGTGGATCCAGATGCTCACCTGTACTCTATAGTGTCTCCTTCCGATAGGACAGGTGCTTCTCCAGCCACTCAATGCAGATTTCCTCCAGGTAGGCCTTCTTTTCCTGATTCCATTCTAGATCATCATCCCATTTCCTCTGGGTGATCTGGGCCAGGGGGTCGGGAGCCACCCAGGTGAGGGTCTCCTTGTCGAAGGTGATGAAGGTCCTCCCTTCGTAGCCATACTGGAAAAATCCTCCTTTGCTCCCGTCTCTCCGTAGCTCACAGCCGATTAGCCTCTGGAACGTGTGAAGGCCTAAAAGACAGAGAGGAGGATGGTTTGGGGAGTCCTGAAGATAGAGACCCCCTCCCTGAAGTGACCTTGACACAGGCACTGACACCCCCATTTTCTGCCCAGCATTCAAGGGAAAGAAGCCCCAATCATTAACTGTCCTTTTCCCTTCCCTCCACCTGCCTCCCTGAATTCCACCCCCCCCCCCAGGACGGAACCCCTGAAGCTCCCAAGGGAAAAAGGAATCTGGAAAAGCCAGCAGAGGATCCCAAGGGAGACATAGAAAGAAGGAGTTGGAGAAGAAACGGAAGGACAGAGACCCTTCCATCTTTCCTTCTGTCATTCCTCCACCGGTGAGACTCTTGTGGGGGCGGGGAGGAAGGGATCCCGGAGGGGAAACAGTTGCCTGAACCTGCAGCTGCAAAGAGGGAATGAGAATCTCATGGCCCCAAAGAAGATCTGGTTGATTTATACAAGTTTGCAGGGATCTCTGTGACCATAAAGCTTGATCTACATTTACAAATATCACCAGGTCAAAAGGAATAGTTCCCACTTTGGACTAAGCAGAAGCAAACCATGGTTTAGTGCAAAGGACTGTTTTCCTTAGCAACAGCAGCAAGTGGCCCAGTCTGATCTGGAGACCCAAAGGGTTATTGACCTCTGAAATAACAGGCTCTGCAAGACCCTGGAGAAGATATTTTGACTTCAACTAAACAGATTCTTGGATTTAAAAGAAAACCGAATGTTTGAAAAAAGCAAAATGAAATCCTGAAATGTTTCTCCTGCTGTTTGTGCTTGAGAGGGAGGAAGGACACCAGGAACTCTCAAATCTAAGGGAAAACCACCTGGAAGTAGAGTTGAACTAAACTGACCAGTCCTTTCCCTCCTTTTCCATACCCAGGAATGACAGGTGAGGGGATCTTTTCTCTGCATCTTCTGCTCAGCCTGAGAACTTCCCTTTGGAGAAAGAAGAAGATCCTTGGGAGCTGCAGTCTGATCCTGCCCTTGAGAGGAGATTTCCTGATCTTTTCCCATGGGAAAAATAGTTCTGGATTTCTGTCTCCTGCCATTCACAGGAAGGCACCGAATATTTGGCTGCAGTTTTCAACTTCTGAGAACAAGCTCTGTCTTATTTCACACACATCAAAAGCTAAGACAGAAATTGTCTTATTTCAGATGAAGAAGAAATGTGTTCTTATCTCATGTTTTGCACAGAATTGAATATTTGTGAAACAAAATACAGGGGTAACATTGAAAAAGCAAGTTTCATTTTTTTTTATTAGTAGTATAAGAAGACTATTAATGCATCTCTACAGGTCTACAGCTCAGCTCCCCTGGGAGGCCAGCAGGAGGCCTGGAGGGATCTGGGGAGACCCTCGGGGATCAGGGGCAGAATCGGCAGAGCTCTGGAGGTGGGGCAGGGGGAGAGCCAGAGAAGTGGGGCCGCCTGTTGTTGTAATGAAACAATGAAAAGCGGCTGATGTTTGAGGAGAAGGTTTACCTCAGCCAAAGGAAGCCTTTAGTTACACACACATTTCCTTGCGCCCCCTCCCTAAATAAGGTTCCTTTGAAGGGAGACTTATGAACCCCCAAAATGGCAGAAGGGGGGCTGCAGAGTAAGGGCTGCCCCTTCACAGGAAACAGATGGCAATGCAAGAGTTCAGCCTGAGGGACCAACCCACTCAGGAGGGCCCCCAAATGCAGAGGGGGGGGATCTTTCTTTTCTGTCCCCCCCCCAAGATGGGAAAGATAGAACAGAACAGAATAACAAAGTTGGAAGGGACCTTGGAGGTCTTCTAGTCCAATCCCCTGCCTAGACAGGAAACCCTATATACCATTTCAGACAAATGGTTATCCAACATCTGAGAACAGATGCTGCGTGGTCCCGGCCCCCTCACAAAAGCCCCCACCCCACTTGCCCTCGCTGACTTTTTTGCACCAGGAAGAAGCAAAGAGAGGTTTGGCCTCCATTTGCCCCTCCAAAAAGGGGGTGCCTGAAATGTTTGCTCTTGGATGGGATGAGACCGGAATCTGGTCTTCTCAGGTGGATCCTCACTTCATTTCTCCAGGGTGGAATAAGTCAAAAGGACAACAACCGATTTCCACCAGGATCTTCTTAGGATCCACTTACTTTGGGGAGGGGGAGGGGGAGACCTGTAGAAATGAACCCCAACAAGACAGAGCAGCTCTTTGGATTCTGGAGAATCAACAGTTTTGGTCATGGATGAAAGAAGCGGAAGGACAAGTCACATTAGAAATTGGAGCATGTAAATTTAATAAATAATTAAGTTAAATTTTAAAAAAACCCAGCTTTCATCAGGATCTGCTTAGGCTCCACCTGATTGAGGGGGAGGGGGATGTAGAGACCTCTTATTCCCTTCTTCCCCCACAGCAGGATGGCCCCCAAGGCCAGGACCTCCCCTTTTCTCAGTTGAAGAGTCCAGGGAAGGAGATTTTGGTCTGTTCTCAACACACACACACACACACACACACACAGACTCACTCACTTTAAAGATTTTTTAGTACCTGTAATCTGCAGAAAACCTCAGTTATAGGGACAAGGATAATCTTATATTAATTTAAAAGCACAATAAACATATTTAAAAGTAAAAAGTGTGGAAGCAGTCTTTCCCCTGAGAGGGACCCCCTTTCTCCCCACTCCCACTCTTTGGGGTGGGAGGAATATGGGACAGGGGGAGCCACCCGACCCGACCCATCACTCACCTTCACTCAGATTGTAGCGATTCCTCACAATCTCTAGGTTTTCTCTGTACCAGTCCTCATTGTTGTGTCCTATCAAGGTGCTTCTGTTCCAGTATGTGGGGTCGTCCTTCCCCACCTTCTCCATCCAGGAGGCTCGAGGCTTCGCCCTCCTGCTCTGGCTATCGTAGGAAGTGAAGACCTGGCCATCCACGTACCCCAGAGAGACAAAATGGAACAGGCCCTGACTGGGGTCCGAGATGGCGGTGTGGAAATATTTGAGGGAATGTGAAGAGGAACCTGGAAGAAACCCAGAGGGGCAGAGTTAGGGGGCTTCAGTCAAGGACCCTGATACTATGGAGGACAGAGAGAGCCCAATTTCAGGCTGTGGGGAGGAAGGAGGAGGAGGAGGAAGAGAACTGGGGGGGGGGCAGAGGAAGAAGGGGGAAATCCCATCTTCCATGGGATAAAAGGAGGAAACAAGTGAGACAAAAAAGCTTTTGGAGGAGAAGGAAATTGGGATGACGGAGGGAAGGGAAAGCAAGGCTAGAGGGCCAGCAGGAACCCCAAATCCTCTGCCTCTGAAATTGATCCCACCCCCTTCCAGCAAGTCCTCCTCAGACTCTTTTCTGGGCTGCTCAAACTCTGCCCCAAGGAGGCTGCAGTCGCCCCATGGGGAGAAAGGGGGGGGGATTGCAGACCAGAAGCCCCAAAGCAGCAGGAAACCCCAACTTCCCAGTCACAGAAAAACATATTTTCACCTCATGGAGGACCAGCATGGATTGCTAATATGTGCAGATGTTAATGGAAATTTTATAAAATGGCGGTAGGACCTAGAGAAGGAGGAATCCAGAGAAACCCAAATCGATGGCAGGGAGATGTGGGAAGGCAATGGGGAGAGTGAAGGGAGCAGCAATGAAGACATGAAGCCTCCCTGGATCTTCCTGCTCATCCCCCACTGTGAAATTCCTCCTCCCCTCCCAGAGCCCAGCCATCTGAGAAGGAATGGGATTTGAACCCAGGACTACCCGTGGGGCTGCAGAAGATTATCCCCACCTTTCTTCATTTCAGCAACCCAGGTAAGCCTCTGAAAATCTTCCTTCCCAGGCACCAGACACCAGATTTACTCTGAATCTCAAATATTCCCTGCCCTTCTTCAGCACAAAGAAAGGCAGGAAGGCCCCTCAGCCATCTTGGGAGGATGGTTGAACTCACCTATCCTACTCTTCACTCCCTTAGCGACTCTCAATGTAAAAGCCCCGAATGAAAGTTTCTCAAATTCAGTCACCTGGATTTTATGTGGACTTCAATTCCCAGAATTCCTCCTGACCACCACCCCAGAAACCCATGGGGTCTCCCAACCCTGCCCCCAACCTCTGCCTATACTACACTCCTTGAATACGGCAACTAGTTTTGTTCACCACATCACAAAAAAGACGTTGAGACTTTGGAAAAAGTGCAAAGGAGAACAACTAAGGTGATTAAAGGCCTGGAGACTAAAACATATCAAGAATGGTTGCAGAATTTGGGTTTGGCCAGTCTAGAGAAAAGAAGGACTATATGATTGCAGTATTCTGGTATTTGAGGGGCTGCCACAAAGAGGAGGGGGTCAACTTATTTCCCAAAGCACCAGAAGGCAGGAGAAGAAACATCGGATGGAAACTGATCAAGGGGAGAAGCAACCTGGAATGAAGGAGAAACTTCCTAGCCGTGAGGACCATTAACCAGTGGAACAGCTGGACAGTCACTTGACTGAAATGGTTCAGGACAGCGCTGTCAAACCTGCCACCCACGGCCTGGATGCGACAGCGCTGGCCACGCCCACCCACCCCGCTTTAGCAAAGGGGAGAAAAGTTGCTCCATCACTGGTGGGATAAAAAAATGGACTGGACAGTTAACATATAATTAACTACGACAATAATAATGAAATGATAACCTTAATTAGTAAAAATAACTTGGATATAAATTGTAATTTGGGACTTAGGGAAAAGACCTATAAATTTTATTAATAAATTTTTGTTTACAGCTTGGATAATGGATAATGTTTAATGATATATATGTGTGTGTGTGTGTTATACTAGTAAAAGCAAATTGGATATAAGCTTTAAACTGTGAGTTGGGAGGGAAAGGGGGGGAAATGCTTAGATATCTTACTAACTGAATTTGTTTCAGAATATGTAAATAAGGGGTAATGTTATTGTTGTGTCTTTAAATACAAATGATTTTAGATAAAAACATGTTTAAATAATTGTAATTAAATGAGAATTGTGGTACAGTAATAGTAAAATACATAAATTTTCTTTTGTTATTTAAAATGTACAATTCAATTTCAATGAAGTATATGTAAGGATTGTGGAAGAAACGCACGAAATGTATTTGTAACCAATCGACACGCTTTCTACAAGATGTAACGAAAGATTATTCTATTTTTCTGTTTTTGTTTAATTAAAACAATAAAACTCTCCCCCCCCCCCAAAAAAAAATGGACCGGAGAGCCGTTTGATTGGGATGGTATAAGGCAGGGATGGATGATGCTCCGAGTGCCAAAAGTGTATGCATGCGCACCCATAATGTAATGCATGGGCAACACCCCTGCACATGCCACCCCTGGGCATGCGCACACATCTCCTGCGCGTGCACCCTGTCCCACACGCATGCATGCGTGTCCTCCGCATGTGCCCCCCCCCGCATGCACGGCAGAACCCAAAAACAAGCTGGCCGGTGGGAGGTTCACGCGCATGCGCAGCGGAACTGAGCTAGGGCAACAGTTCACGTGCCCGCACAGAGGGTTCTACTTCGCCATCATGGCTATAAGGTCCCTCCTTCCTTGAGCCAAGAGTTAGACTAGAAGACCTCTGAGGTCCCTTTGAATGATTCTAGGTTCCAGATCAGAGACCTCAAATGATCTTCACTCTGGATGAAAACACTCCAAGGCTCTTGTGGCAACTTCACTCTGGAGACCTATCTTATTTGGGGGGGGGGGGAATGTCATCTTAGCAAATATATTACATTAATTCCTTACTTCCTGTTATTCTCCTGTGATGACAGAATTATTTATATATTCCTCACATTTTTACAGCCGCCCATCTATAAAATGGTTGGTCCAAGGGCCAGCTGGTTGTCAGTAGGTCCAAGGTTCAGGAATGAAAGTCATAACACACCTGAGCTGTTTATGATTATTATTATTTATTAAATTTATAGGCCGCCCAATCCTTTTCACAGGTAAATTTTAGTTCCTTTTCTTTTTCTTTGCCCAACTTATATGTCAACCATTTTCCCAGTAGAGTTGGAAAGCTAAAATTTCTTTTTTCTTTTATTCATAATTCATCTTTCTTTCCATTTCACTTACTGATAATACACATGGTATGTAATAGTTAATTATTGAATTGTATATTAACCTTCACGGATAATTGCCTCTGTGGAAGTTTAATTTGGTGGGTAATTGTTGTCCTGTTAGGGAATTTTTAAACCCTTCCCTTTAAAAAAAAAAAAACTCATCCAAAACCACTTGTGTTTTCTTCTTGCCTTTTCTCTTTAAATTTACCTTTACCTTAAACTATCCCCTTATAAAGCTTTGGATGCATCCCAAATGAAAGAATAAGCTTGCATTGAGAAAAGCAAGAATTCTCCCAATCCGATGGTCCAAATCACGAATTCTGATTCCTAGGCTGCTTTGGTAATGAGACACACACACACACTGCAGTCTGGGTGAAATGGCAAATCTCTATTCTTTTAGAGTGCCCCTTTATTAGGAAAGTTCAAAGAAAACTAGTCAGCAGTTAGTACAAACAAAGGATTTCACAGTATGTTACAAATCACTTCTTGATTACACATCATGGCAGGGAGGAGGAACAAAAGGTTTTACTGTTGCTTTGATAAGGAGAAATTAGGAGGTATAGAATTGTAAATCACACAGAGAGCTACATTAGGCATCTGGGAGTAACTAATTTGTTACACGAGGCGGCAAAAGGATGCAAGGCTAATTCTGTGTGTTTATATCTCAGATAATAGAGGCCTCTCATCTCTGTGTGTATCTGTGTATTGCTATTCACATAAACACTTGAAATGAATTCGGCTTCCTTATCTAAAAGCTTTCCCAGGACTGTTTTTTCCATATGGCTCTTGGCAAATGTTCACTGGGATCAATTCAAATAGTTTATTATTCTCTTGATCACAGCTAATCTACCTGGCCAATTATGGGGCAGATTCCCACATTTCCTCCTTTTTTATTTTTTAAATGGAGGGGGCAATTGCCATGGGTTGTTTCTTTCTCACAAATCCCCCTTCCATTGGATATCCAGGAATTATTAATTCTGATGTGTTGACACTTATTAGTAATGTGTGATGCTTCTGGATAGCAGCGTCTGCAATACTTTGCATAGTGGATCTCAATAATGGTATTATGCATGGCAACATAGTTAATCCCAAAAATATCATTCCGATAAAAAATAATCCTTGCTTCCAATTGTTAAAAATACCTCCAAGCCATCCATCAGTGTCCAATATGCCTTTCCAAGTTTGTACAGGAACATGTGCAGTTTGTATCATAGTTCGAGTTATTTTTTCTATTACAATTCCAGAATCATCAATTTGTATACAATTACTAAGATTAAATTTACCACACACTCCGCCCTCGGCAGCGAGCAAATAGTCTAAGGCTAAACGATTTTGCATAATATAAGTTCTTGACAATACACTTTCTTTTGCAAGCTTAGTTAATGCCAATGCAGTTTCATTTGTAATTATTTCTAATACAGCTTGTAATCTAATAATACGATTAATCATATATATCGGCGTTCTATATCCCCATGATCCGTCTTGTGCCCACGTCGCAGGATCATAATATGCAATAATTGTCTCAGGGGGCCACTCATCATCCTTCCAGTTACCTATTTTTATCCCTTTAGAGAGATCTATTGATCGTTTTCGTCTTTCAAGAGTATCATATACAGGGACTCCCAATTTCTGTTTTTTCTCTATAGGCATTAGGAAGAAAGAAGGTTGAATTGCCCCCAAAATGCATGACCCATACCAACCTGCGGGTAACATATTATAGGCAAAATTACCACATATCCAATATAACCCATCAGGTGAATTCCACACAATAGTATCATTTTCAGGGTCTGAAAGCCCTTTTAACTTAGTTACTTTCAGCAATGAGTTTTCAGGTTGGGTCATATTAGTTTGTGAAACCCAAGTGTTATTTTCCCACTCATTAGAACATTTTATAAATCCCATAGGTTTATTTCTTTTAGTCTTATTATTTTTATTTCTGGTATAACATATGTGACCTATTATATGAGAGGTAACTTGCCAGGTTTCATTGAAGTTGTTATTAAAGGTGAAGTTCCCTTTCCATGGAGCTATTTCAGTATAATTTGCTTCTTGTACATGCCATGGCCAGCGATCTCCCATAGTGGTTCCTCCACATACAAAACAATTTTTTAACATAAGTTCTGTAGCAACTTCTTGAGCCAAATTAATAAACATATTTTTTGCTTTTGGAGGTGTAGGTAGATCGTTAAGTTTAGCAATCTCCTGCTCATAACTCCAAAAAAACTTTACTGGTTGATTTGTAAATTTTGTTGCTTCAGTCTTTACAATAATATATCCATAAGGATCCTTCCCTGCTTTATCTATACCAATACCATAATGATAGTATCGGGTGCCTAAAGTACCTGCTACCTGCGCAGAAAGGCAGAGTGGTGTGCAGTGATGGGATTGACAATCAGTAGTGACTGGAGTAATAGAAAGATCAAAATTATTAGGTCCATAGCCACTTGTATACCAATATACACTCGGTAGGGTATAGCCTCCATGTGATGAAAGTGTCGAGCGAGTGAATAAATATCTATGGTTTTGGATATATGATTGTTCCCATGACTGTCCTCCACAGGTTACCCCTGCGGATCCTGTTCCTTGCCCTATATCAATTGCTAAACATGTATCAAAACAAACAATAACAGGTGCTATTCCCTTTGAAACATTATGGGCTATGTACCCTGATAATCTTTGTGCTGTAAGAAATTGATGTTTTAAACTAGATCCTCCTTTATAGCCATAAACATAGATGCTACTTGTTATAGGTCCTACCGCTTTTGGTTCATAACATTGTATCCCATTTGGTGTATAGCACTGATTGTATTGTGTATTATTATGTGTGCATGGTGGTATTAAAGTTCCATTGCATTCAGGTTTCATAGTATAATATATTAAGGTCATAGAAATTTTTGTGCCTTGTTTGGTTTTTTGTAAACAGGCTGTGCAAATGTCCTCTTTTATCTCTCTTTTTGTAAGGTGGCGAAAGCTGCCTCCTCCTATCTCTTGTTGATAACTCAATAATGTTAAGAACCACTCACTAACTGGGGGAAATTTTATGCTTGCTCTTGAAGTTACTTCTGTTTTTATCATTTTATTAGGTAACCCTTTTTGGTATTGTATACATTGATACCAACCTATAGAATTCTCTGTAATTTTTACTTTAATGTGTGATAAACAGCTATTCTCTTTCGGGTGTGAAATACCTCTCACATTCTGGATTGCCTTTTTGAATTTTGCAGGCAAAAATTGCCATGTAATTAATCACGGTGCTTTTGAATTTTCCAAATAACAAGTTAAGGTAACTTGTGTATTGGCTTCTCCATATGTATTGTGAGGGTAGATACATATCCCTTGAGAATTGCAGTTTTCCCCATTGGAGTACGGAATGATCGCTCTTTTTGAGCGGTTGTGTGTGAAAGGAATTTCTTGAATATCCTCTACTATTCCCTTCTTATTTTTGCGTTCATATTCACATGCCCCCCATGTAATTAAAAGCACAATTCCCACCCCCAACATCATTAGCAAAAGGTGCAACAGAAAATGCTTACAAGACATCGGAAGAGCCCAAAAATCCCAAAATCCCATTTCCTGTCCAGGCGACGGTCCTCTGAAAAATGGGCATCTTGGTTGTCGTGCTCTTGGGACATAAGGACGGCCAATGACTTGCTCCGGACGGATTTTCATTTTTAGCACTAGACGTCAAAAGAGGGATCAATAGATCTTACGTGATAATCGTTAGAAAAAGGATTGTCAATAGCTTGTTGAACTGTGGGTGTAATACGGAGTTCACTGTGAGAAGGATCAGTATAGGAAAAATATTCCTCAAGATATTGTTCAATTATCACAATGTCACACGGGATTTTGCAGTCAACACACAGCTCACAGGAATAACAGGGGGAGCAGCAACAGGCTTCGCAGGGGCAAGGGCAGAACCAGCACATTGGTCGCAATAGCAATTTTAGTCGTCTGTTGCTTGAAACAAAAGGGATAGGCTTGCTTCGGGATCCTTTGTATTACCCGTCTTCACTGATTTCTCATGAAACGGTCGTATGCATCTTCCAGGAACCCACAACACTCTGTCCGGGAGTTGCACGGCAGCGTAACCACGTCCCCAGGTAACGAGCTCCACTGGGCCCTTCCACTGAGGGTCTGGTAATTGTCTGTAATAAACAAGAGGGCGGGGAGAGACTACGCTATTCTGAAAATGTCTTTCCCCAGCTGTGGAGGCTATAGGTGAGCCTGTAAGATTTAAAAAATTCTGTGTGTACAAGGCTTTACTCAAGCGGTTTTGGATTTCAGGCAGCCCTATCTTAAAGGGGCCTTGCTGCTTATCAAGCATCATTTTTAGTGTTAAGTTTGCTCTTTCTACAATTCCTTGTCCTTGGGAATTGTAAGGGATTCCAAATTTATGGACAATTTTCCATTGATCACAAAAGGTAGCGAATGCAGCGCTACTGTATGCGGGTCCATTGTCTGTTTTAATCTCCAGGGGACTTCCTAAAACTGAAAAAGAGCGCATACAATGATTGATCACTTGTTTGGTTGTCTCCCCCCGCTGTGGGCTTGCAAAAATAAAACCTGAAAAGGTATCCACCGTAACATGAATATATTTCCAGGGTGCAAAAGGAGAATATTGAGTGACATCCATTTGCCATATCTCACAACGCTTAATTCCTCGGGGGTTAACTCCCATAGGAATTGCGTTACCTTGCCTGCTACAGGTTGAGCACTGCTGGATAATTGCTACAGCCTCTGTTTTTGAAATTTTATACATCTTCATCAAGGCTTTTGCATTTTGATGAAAATACTCATGGCTTTCCCATGGAGTTGCAAATCCAATAAAACTTTCTCTAGCGGCTTTGTCTGCATAATCATTTCCTTCTGTTAATATTCCAGGAAGTGACTGGTGACTCCTAATATGAGCCACAAAATATTGAAATTTTCTATCCATAATTAATTGTTGTAACTGTAAAAACATATCTAACAATTGCTTATCTAAGGCTGGTGAAAGATAGGCATCAAACAAATTATTAATCACTTGGTAAACATACAATGAATCCACAATTAAATTAAATGTTTGGTCTTTTAATTTCTCGAAAGCTAATATAGAGGCAGCCAACTCAGAACGCTGTGCTGAACTCTGAGGGGGGGTGTGGTAAGTCACCCATTGTACACACAAGCTCCCCTATTTTTAGTTCCGTCAGCGAAAACTGTGACTGCATTTTTAATTGGCAATTTACTTTGTAAGGAAGTCAATTGTAAATGTTGTAGATTCAGTAACAAAAACCTATAGTCTGTGGGATAGTGGTATTTAATTGTCCCTAAATAGTCACTTAAGGCCAATTGAAGTGCATCTGATATTTGAAAATATTTCTCCCACCAAGGTAGTGGATATGGAACGTAAATAGTTTCTGGATCCGTTCCCAGTACAGCTCGAGCTCTCTCTCTTAACTTTATAATTATCTGGGATAACAATAGAGGTTTTGTTGAAACTGTTCTCCCCGGGGTGTTTGGCAAGTGTATCCATTCAATCACTAACACTTTTTTCTGTTGTGTTTGCAACAAACACCCTGTGGGCAAGTTTTTTGTATTGAAAATAGCTGCTGAAATAGGAACGTGTAAAATCATCCTGTCTACCCATTTCTTTGCTAGGGCCGCTTCAATGACCTGAATACACTGTTTCTCTCGGTTCCCTATCGTGAGAACTGCAGCAGGCTCTTTTCCTCCTGCCAAAAGTGCAAATAAGGGTTGTAACTGACTTGTAGTTAATCCCATGTAAGGGCGTGCCCAGTTAATTGAACCCAAATATTGTTGTAACTGCACCAAACTACATCTATCCATTTCAGGTAGTTTTGGAATTACTGGTGAGGCATGGGATGTCATTATTTTATGCCCTAAATATAAATATGGTGGCATGGTTTGAATCTTTTCTGAAGCAATTTTAAATCCTTTATCATTAAATCCTTGTATGATCTCTTTTATAACTTGTGAATGTGCATCCTGTGCATTCTTTTCTATTGCTAGCAAGATATCATCCATGTAGTGGTAAAATAGGATACCTCTATACTTGGCTCTAAAATGTTGTAAAATATTATTTATGTAATATTGACAAAGCGTTGGGCTATTTAACATTCCCTGGGGTAAAACTTTCCACTGATACCTTACTGTTGGCTCACTATAATTTAGTACAGGAATTGTAAATGCAAATAATACTCTGTCCTTTTTATGCAAAGGTATTGAGAAAAAGGCATCTTTTAAATCAATAACTGTTAAAGCATAATTTTGAGGAATTATGTTGGGATTTGGCAATCCACATTGCAGAGGTCCCATGGGCTGAATGATTTCATTTATCTTTCTTAAATCTTGAAGCATCCTCCACTTCCCTGATTTCTTTTTAATTAAAAATACAGGAGTATTATAAGGGCTATTTGACAATTCTATTTTTTGATCTAATAACAACTGTTGAACAATTTCTTTTAAGGCTTCTAATTTAACAATAGGAAGTGGCCATTGATCAATCCATATGGGAGTATCATTTTTTTAGTGTAAGCTTCATTAAAGGATCCATTTCATTTATACTTAATACAAAACATTCATTACCATCAGTTCAAAGAGCTATACGTAAGCCAATGAGCTCTATTTTCTCAATGTCCCTCTAGGTCTGAAAGCAATTACACACACACGCTTCTCTCTCCCCCCTTCTCCTGTTTCCTTTCAAAGAATGACTCATGGGGAAAGAGGGGGGTGGAACTCACGCACGCAATCACTTTAAGTTAACAATCAACTTTAGCTCAGGGCTTAACAATTCTACAAACAGCTATCCTGCTCTTTAAAACATGTTTTCTCTCAACAAATTTGGAAATGATAACACACAAGCATACACACATATACCATTAAACAACTTTGCAACTTACTGTTTCTTACTGCCTGTGTAAATTAATTTCACATACAGAAATCCCATTTCAATCATTCTTCAAGCAGCGGGGATATTCAAAGAGCAGTTTAAATCCTAACTACTCTTTTTTCCCTCACGGCTTCAAGCCCAAATAAACTTAGCTAGCTGATCAAACATCAATTAAATTCAATTCTCCTCTTTCTCTTTTTACCTCTGTTCACTTTCTTTTTCTCTCTACCACTTTCCTTTATCACTCTTTCTTTACCTTATTTCTTATTCCAAAGTTAAGGTTGCCCCAAATTGAGACAACAAATCTCTCCCCCACAAGTTAACATGCAATTTTAAAACAACCGGTCAAATACGTGCCTTGATTATAGAACCTGGGATGTTCCGTTTCTATCTTGATCTCCCAGCAGCGCTGGCATATTTTTAAAGGTCAAGATTTATAGAGACAATGTATAGAGATGTTTGTCCACATTGTTTGCATTAGCCAGGGTTATGTCCAAACTCTTAGCTCTCCCAGCTGAACGCTGGCATAGTTTTAAAGAGCAAGATATATAGAAATTTTATTAACACAGCATTTGCATCTGAGTGGGGCTCGAGCTCTACTTTTCTTTTAAAAGACAACTATTACAGCTGCAACAATTTTCATCTGATGGTGGCCAGAAAGTCAGCAAATTTGTTATAAAATTGAACACTTTAAAATCCCTGTCTTTTGGATTGAAAATATCTTAGCTACAATTACCTTGAGGGTGCACAAAAACTTAGGCACACATTCATGCACGCACAAAAACATTTTTTCTCCATTCCAATTCAGATCTGACACGGGCTTTTGTAATTAGAGCTGCAAAGAGTGCAGGTTTCTGAGAAATGAAACATCTGTAAAAAAAGTTTCAGGTGCTCAGGCAGAAAAATGTGCTCAAAGCAATCAGAAGAGAAATCAGAAGAATCAGTAAGCAAGAACTCCTTGAGACATGAAATTACGATGAGGAAAGACTAAAAGTGGCATAATGAAATAGAAATAGCCGGAATCACCGGAGGAAAATAGGAAAAGCCTGGCAGATTCACTTGCCAAAAGATTGAAATGAGAAGGAAAATAAAAGGCAGCCTTTTGTGTGTGGGGCTAGCTGAATGCCCCAAAATTAATCTCCCGAAGCGTAACGCTGAAGAGCTTCAAAGGCTGAAGATAACAAAGGCATGCATACAAGGGAAAAGAAAGCCTTGGATTCAGAGTGTGAATTTAGCAAAGAGGTTTTCAAATATAGCGGGGGGGGGTGTCTGGTCCCCCCATCATGGCTTGTTCATGAGTTTTTAAACATTCCGTGACGATCTGCCAAGTGGAAAGTATTTTTGCTGCTGAGTACCATTCATTTGGCAATAAAACATAATTTTCAGACAAACTCTGCAATAAACCTTGCACATATGGAGACAATAATCCATAAGTTGTTATGGCTGATTTTAAATCTTTTAAAATATTATGTGACAAGGGGGTGAACACAGGGTTTTGTCCTGTAAAATCAACAGGAAAAGCAGCCATCAATTTTAGATCCTCCAGTTTTACGTCCTCCCCACTTCTTTTTTTTTGCATTCCTGCAGTGAGGGGACCGAGTGAGCACTCAGTATTTTTTAAAACTGGATAAATATTAGATTTTTCTGCCTGAGGAACGTTGTTTGATCTCTTTTTCCTTAATTTCCTCTGCAATTTCCGTTGTTACTTTTTCATATTTTGGAGGAATATCAGATTTTTCTGGGGTATTGGATTTTTCTTCTTGAGGAGTTTGCTTTAAAATTTCCTCTTTGCTTTCCCTTTTCTCTCCCCCTACAGCCTTTGTTGTTATTTCCTCATACTTGGGAGGGGCAGTGGGGTTTAAAGGTGCTAATTCATCTGCCTGCTTTTTGTAAGGCGTGAATGTGTCTCCGTGATGAAGACAGAGAGCGGTTAAAACAGCCTTCCAGCTGATTAATATGATTGTGGGTGCTCTGGGCTCCTCGTGTAAATAGGAGCCTATTTTCGTCCATGTGTCTATATTAAGGGATCCAAATGTTGGATAACACGGACAGTTCTGCCAAATATATCTCATTAATTCTTTAGTGTCCTTTTTTGTGGGAAGTTCAGTTTTATTCTTTAATATAATTTTGTAAGCTCCAACTATTTGTCTAATTTCCTTAAGGTGAGCGATCTGCTCTTTAGACAAATGTCCAATTTCCTTAAGGCGAACCACCTGTCCTTTACATAAATCTGTCCCCATACTTACGAATTGGCCTGGGTAAGAGATGGGGGTGTTGGGCACGCGATGAGTCCGTCCGACTTGTCCGGCCTCCCTGCGTCGCACCTCGACTGATTCCTGGCGTTGTAAAATGAATCACGTCGGGGTCACCACTTGAAAGAATAAGCTTGCATTGAGAAAAGCAAGAATTCTCCCAATCCGATGGTCCAAATCACGAATTCTGATTCCTAGGCTGCTTTGGTAATGAGACACACACACACTGCAGTCTGGGTGAAATGGCAAATCTCTATTCTTTTAGAGTGCCCCTTTATTAGGAAAGTTCAAAGAAAACTAGTCAGCAGTTAGTACAAACAAAGGATTTCACAGTATGTTACAAATCACTTCTTGATTACACATCATGGCAGGGAGGAGGAACAAAAGGTTTTACTGTTGCTTTGATAAGGAGAAATTAGGAGGTATAGAATTGTAAATCACACAGAGAGCTACATTAGGCATCTGGGAGTAACTGATTTGTTACACGAGGCGGCAAAAGGATGCAAGGCTAATTCTGTGTGTTTATATCTCAGATAATAGAGGCCTCTCATCTCTGTGTGTATCTGTGTATTGCTATTCACATAAACACTTGAAATGAATTCGGCTTCCTTATCTAAAAGCTTTCCCAGGACTGTTTTTTCCATATGGCTCTTGGCAAATGTTTACTGGGATCAATTCAAATAGTTTATTATTCTCTTGATCACAGCTAATCTACCTGGCCAATTATGGGGCAGATTCCCACACCCAAACTCTTCTTACACTTAATCCTGGAAAGGATTAGATGGCTAACCTTTATATCGTTATACCTGTAATGCAATGCACATGCAAAATCCCGCGTGTGCCCCGTCCCCCTGCGCATAACTTCCCATGCTCCCCCCCTGCACATCCACACGTCTGTTTTGGGCCTAGCAGGTCTTCTCAAAGCCTCCTGGGACCACAAAACGGGTATGCGTGGCAGAGATTTGAAAACCAGCTGGGCGGCAGGAGGCAGGCGCAATGGAGCTGAGCGGGGCAACGGCTCCTCTGCCCGCATGCCATAGATTCGCCATCACTGAATTAGAGCATGTAATTGTCAAGCTTAGCCCTGCTTGTAACTTAAAATGTGTATTCTCAGCAACCGAGTAGAATAGAGTAGAGTAGAGTAGAATAGAATAGAATAGAATAGAATAGAATAGAAGTGTGATTGGACAGATAAGGAATTTGTCTTTGGTGTAAATGCTCTCAGTGTACATAAAAGAAAAGATACATTCATCACGAATGTGGAAATAATAACTTGAATAATCTCTGGATTATATGCCAGAAAACGAATTCCTTTCCCATCTGATAGGTTCATGTGACGCCGTTTACGACATGAGTTTGACAGCCCTGGTATTGCGTCTCCTACTTGAGCAGGGGGCTGGACTAGAAGACCTCCAAGGTCCCTTCCAACCACTCTATTCTATTCTGATTCAGGTCCCCCTCCAGAGGTGCTTCTCTTCCTCTGCCTCCAACCCAGCCTATTTAATCAACAAGGTCCTGCCAACTTTTTAAATGGTTTTTGAACAGCTGCTGCATTGATATTTTCCTTGAGCAAACAACCAGAAACAGCCCAAGGACGCTTCCTGATTACTAAGGAATAACAATACATTTTAAATATAAGTAGTCCTCGACTTACAGCAGTTCATTTAGTGACCATTCAGTTACAATGGCTCTGAAAAAAGTGACTCATGACCATGATTACTTGATCAAAATTCAGATGTTCAGCAACTGGTTCATATTTACGACGGTTGGTGTGTCCCAGGGACACGCGATCCCCTTTTGTGAACTTCTGGCAAGCAAAGTCCATGGGGGAAAGTAAGATTCACTTAACAACAGAGGCAAGAACGGTTGTAAAATGGGGCAAAGCTCACATAAGACAAATGTCTCACCTAACAACTGAATTTTTGGGTTCAGGCGTGGACGCAAGTCGAGGAACACCTGTATTTTTAATTTTGCAAACTGTCTCTAACTGGGGGGGGGGGGCTTCTGAAATGGAAGAAGGAACATCTGAGGAGGCAAATCTCTGCCTGTCCCAGAAAAACAGCTCTGGGGTTGTTGGGATTTAGGATGGGATACAGGGGAGAAAATGAAAATCAAAGAAAAAGGGATCTTTAGGAAGATGATTATTCCAGTTTTCCTCGCTAGACTCCGACCCTGCAGCATTCACACCGCAACCTGAACCCAATTTCTCCATTGCAACAACCTCTCAGTTGGCCTATAACACACAAGCCTTCTGAGAAATGGGCTGGGTCCTCCCAGCACCCAGAAAAAAACTACGAAGCCCCCCTCCCCAAATAAGACGCCCCAGGCGGAGGGTGTTGGGCAAAGGCAGCCAGAAAGTGAGTGAATTGACCTGATCCTCTGAAAACGCTGCTTTCCAGCAACCTCCACTTTGGGGGAGGGAAAGAACTGGGCTTGGGGTCGCCCAGGTAGACCTGACTGGCATCTGGAGGGGTGACCCTTGTCCTGTTCCCAGAGGGGCTGGGGGGGAGGGGAGGGGCAGCAGCCGAGTCCAGGCAACCTTTAAGGCGTGTTCCGAAAGCATCCAGAGCGGACTAGAAAGACAACCGAACCAAGAATCCTTTTTTCAGAATAATCTTTTTGGGGCGGGGGGCGGGGAGAAAGAGAGAGATTTCCTACTAGCAGAAAAAGGGGGAGGAACCCCCGATGCCCCCAAAAGGACTCACCGAAGCAGATCTCCCGGAGGGTCACTAACACTAACACCAAGAGCAAGAGGGGCGCAGAGCGCAGAGCCATCCTGGCCGCGATCCCCAACCTGCGCCACGCTTTTCGGAAATGGCAGACAAAAAACAACACTCTCACGTTGGTCTACAGAGCATCAATCAGGAGCAGGCTGGCGATTGGCCAATAAAGGGGGGAAGGGTATTGAGTTGTCGTCATAATTGTTTGGCAGACGTCCAGGCTGAACAGGTGAGAGGGGTGGGGCGGTGGGAGGGGAGGAAAGCGAACGTTCGTTCAGGAAAACCTCCCTGGGATTCCGTCTCTTGGAGGGGGAGAGGCAGAACTGCTGGGCTGGGAACAGCGGGAGGATAATTTGGGGCTGGAGGGAAAGAGCGCCATAAAGGGACCGTGAGAACAATTAATCCATGGAATCGCTTCCTTCAATTGAGTTGTAGGTGCTCCATCACTGGAGATGTTCAGAAAAGGACTTGACAACCTTTTGATTAGGACGGTATATATAACGTCTCTCCTTCCTTGAACCGAGAGTTAGACCAGAAGACCTCCAAGGTCCCTTTGGATTTGGGTGTGGACTCTGAACTATGCCTGGATTTTGGTGTGTGTGTGTGTGGGGGGGATTTGGGGACTTATCTGTTGTAATATAGTTCCTTGTGTAGGCGTAGCAGTCACCCATGGCCCAGTGGATAACGGGGCATGCAGAGCCACGCTGAATCACACAGGAGACAACTGGCTCCGAGAAAGCCATAACATCTTGATAATGTATAACATAACATCCTGAGATGTGCCCTACCAATGACGCCCAGGATTTGACCATATATATAGAGAACTTTCCTGAAGCAGTAGATTAGAAATTGTACTTTTACAGGCTGTTTTTTATCACATGCTATTGCTCCTCCTGCCTTTGTCCTGTCTCAATAAAAGGGGCTACCAGACCCCCAATCTGGGTCGCTCCATCTCGAGAAAGTTCGTGTCCTGTCTTTTCTCAACATTGGCCTCATGGGCGAACCACGGGAACATCACATTTGGTAGCAGAGGATGGTTACTTCACACTGCCTGGGAAAGCAAAGGGAAATCATCGAAGCCATTAAAAAATGAAAGTTAGAATATTTTGGACATGAGATGTGACACCCAGAAAAATACGGAATCCTTCACTTCATCCTCTTGAGAAAGACTGAAGGCAAACGAGGATTGGCAACATGATCGCCAATGTCCGATGATGGATATGGCACAACAAGAAGAAGGGAAATCCGACCAAGATAAAGCACTTCACAATTTTCCCCGCACCGGAGACTACAACTGCTTCAGAATCGACCATGATATCCTTCTGCGACGACTGCGGGAGGTGGGAGTGGGAGGCGCCGTGTTGCGGTGGTTCTCCTCCTACCTCTCGGACAGGTCGCAGTCGGTGTTAGTGGGGGGGCAGAGATCGTCCCCTAGGCCCCTAACTTATGGGGTGCCTCAGGGCTCGGTCTTATCCCCCCTACTATTCAACATCTACATGAAACCGCTGGGTGAGATCATTCGCAGGCACGGGATTAGATACCATCAATATGCGGACGATACTCAACTGTATCTGTCCGCCCCGTGCCAACTCAATGAAGCGGCAGACGTGATGAACCGCGGCCTCGAAGCTGTTATGGACTGGATGAGGGTTAACAAGCTCGTGCTCAACCCAGAAAAGACCGAGTGGCTGTTGTGTTTCCCTCCCAGAGATTCGACCAATATTCCATCACTCAGGCTGGGGGGTCAAATTCTACACCCCTCAGAGAGGGTTCGCAACTTGGGAGTCCTCCTGGACTCACAGCTATCGTTTGACCACCATTTAATGGCTGTGACCAGGGGGGCATTCGCCCAGGTTCGCCTGGTGCGCCAGTTGCGACCCTACCTGAATCGGGAGGCTCTCACAACAGTCACCCGGGCCCTTGTGACCTCTAGGCTGGAATACTGCAACGTGCTCTACATGGGGCTGCCCTTGAAGAGCATCCGGCGACTTCAGCTAGTACAGAATGCGGCCGCGCGAGTGATTGTGGGTGCACCTCGGTTCACCCGCATAACACCTATCCTCCGCGAGCTGCGCTGGCTACCTGTCGATCTCCGGATGCGCTTCAAGGTGCTATTAGTCACCCATAAAGCCCTACATGGCAGTGGATCTGGATACTTGAGAGACCGCCTTCTGCCAATTACATCCCTGCGACCAATAAGATCACATAGATTAGGCCTCCTCCGTATACCATCGGCCAGCCAGTGTCGGCTGGCAACTACAAGGAGGAGGGCCTTCTCAGTAGTAGCCCCGACCCTTTGGAACGAGCTCCCCGTAGAGATTCGCACCCTCGCCACCGTCCAGGCCTTCCGCACAGCCTTGAAGAACTGGCTCGCCCGTCAGGCCTGGGGACAAGGATAATTCCCCTCCCGAATGATGAATGTATGTTGTTTATTATTTTATTATATGTCTTATCTTAATGTCTGTATCTCCCCTTCCCCTATTTTATGTGAGCCGCCCTGAGTCCCCTCAGGGAAAAGGGCGGCCTACAAATATTAATAAATCTCTAAATCTCTAAATCTAATGCAGCTGCGCGAGCGATACTGGGTGTACCTAGGTACACCCATGTTACACCTATCCTCCGTGAGCTGCACTGGCTTCCCATCGGTCTCCGGACACACTTCAAGGTGCTGGTTATTACCTATAAAGCCCTACATGGCCTAGGACCTGGATATCTCCGTGACCGCCTCCTGCAACATACCTCCCAGCGTCCAATAAGATCGCACAGGGCGGGCCTTCTCCAGGTACCGTCAGCCACACAATGCCATCTGGCGGCTCCCCGGGGGAGAGCCTTCTCTGTTGCTGCCCCGGCCCTTTGGAACGAGCTACCCCCGGAGATCCGGACCCTCCCCACTCTCCTGGCCTTCCGTAAGTCTGTTAAGACTTGGCTGTTTCGGCAGGCCTGGGGCTGTTGAGCTTGACTGAACTTCAGCCCCATTATAATTGAGTGCATGTTGTGTTTTTCTGTTTTAAACTGTATTCTTTTGGTGTTTTTAATCTTTTTAATATTTTAATTGCTTTTATGTAAGCCGCCCGGAGTCCTCCGGGATTGGGCGGCATACAAATCTATTAAAATTACAAATTACCTTTAATATAGCATATAAGCTATACAATTCAGTTGAAAAACAAACTTAAATATTTCAGGGAGAAAAATTACAATAAAAAGCACACAATGACATGATTGTGATTATGTGGTCATCCAACATAACTCTGCCCTGCAAGAAATGCCCATTTAGTATTTTGCAGAGCCCTGTTTCCTGTTTTGCACGATGAGATGACTTACAATACTGTCACAGGGTTGTCTACTAAGGAAGATTTCCCCTCTTTTTGGCAGCTCCCCGATCCATGGCTGCGAGGAGGCGCTCTGAGGGGTCTCCCCTCCCCCTCGCTTTGAAGAAGAAGACAACCACCTCTTCTATGTGGCAGCCCCCCAAGTTCTATAAGGCAGTTCTCATGTGTGTGTCGTCCCCTCCCATTTCTTCTCTGCCAGAGCCTAGAAATCCCTCCCTCCTTCAGTCTCTTCACCATAGAAGGTTTGGCCTCCAGATCCTTTATGAACTTTTGTTGCTCTTCTCTGCAGTTTCGAAGATCTCCGTGTCTTTTTTGTATCGTGGTCACCAGAGATGTACCCAGCATTCCAAGGGGAGCCACACTTGTGCAGAATAAACTGACATTATGACTTCTAATCTTGATGTTCTCCCTCTGTTGATGCAGCCCAAGATTCCCTTGACTTTTTGGCAGCTCCTCCTGATCTCCGGCTGGGAGGGGCACCGAGACGGGTCTCCTCTCCTCCTCGCCTGCGCCCCTCCCCCCCCCAGGATCAGATAAACCTCCTGCTTTTCCCAGCCTCGCAGTTCCGCCCCTCCCCCCAAAAGTGGAATTCCTAGAAGGGGATTTCCCGATGGAACTTTCACTTTCCCCTCCTCGCCAGTTGTGCCTGGATGTCTGCCTAGCAACAATGACGACAGAGGTATGCTTTTTTCCCTACTGGTTGAGCTCGCCCAATCGCCAGCCGGCTCTGGATTGTTGAGTTGTTGACCCCCGGAGCCCCTCTTGGTTTGCTTGAGACTTCCGGAGAGCCGATCGAAGGTGGAGGATCGAGGCCAGGATCTCTCTCCGCTCTGCGCCCTGGCTGCTCCTGGCGTTGGTGGCGGTCGCTCTACGAGGGAGCTGCTTCGGTGAGTCCCTTTGAGGGCCTTTGGGGGGGGGTGTCTCCCATTTTATCAGCCAGGGAATCTCTCTCTCTCTCCTCCCCCCCAAAAGTTTATTCCCAGAAGGAAACTCCTGATTCGGTCCTCTTCTAGTCTGCTCCCCCTCCCCCTCTGGCCACGTTAGGATTAGGCTCCAAAGTTGCCCCCCTCCAGGAGATTGTCGGAAAGCGGCCTTTGCACGTGATCAGGTCAGTTCTCAAACTTCCTCGCTGCCTTCGCCCAACCCCTCCGCCTGGGTCCTCTTCCCTGCCTCTGCCGATGATCTCTGGCTCTTTGGGGCTTCTGGTGCTGGGAGGACCCGGCTTGTTTCTGGGTTCCCTGCATTGGCAGAGGCGGAGGCTGGTGCAAAGGAGCGATGGGGATAAGGCTGCCATGTGAATGCAGCAGGATAAGAGTCTGGAGAGAGAAAGGCTCCTGGAATATCCTTCCTCGGGATTCCCCTTTCTTCCTTTTCACTTTCTCCTGGATCCTCACCCTCCCACCGCATCCCAAACCCCAAGATCCCCCAAATTTTATTTTCTGGGACAAGCAAGGATCATTTGCCTCCTCGGGTCTTCCTTCTTCCATTCCAAAAGCCCCCAATGTGGGACTATTTGCAGAATTAAAATAGATGAAATCTAATACTATGATGTTATTATTCCTTAGTAATCAGGAAGGGACCTTGGGGTGTTTCTGGTTGATTGCTCAGAGAAACTATCAGGGCAGAAGCTTTTCAAACAGCTAATCTTAAGGATTAAAGAGGCTGGGTTGGAGGCAGAAGAAGAGAAGAACCTCTGGATGAGGAGCATGAAATGAACGGCTTGCTTGGAGACAGACAGGCCCAAAATGACATGAAGGGGATGTGAGGATGTCCAACCCGAGTTCCATTCAGACGTTTCTCCTCTCAGGCAGACTTCAGGCTTCCTCACTGCTCAGCCCCACAAGGGAAAGAAACAAGGGTTCTGATTCACGGAGAGTCCGATATATTATACAACCTTTTTATATGCATTTGACTCTGGTCCCTAATTTGTTTTACCAAATTATCCTCATTTTGTATGATGCCAATTTTCTGGTCTTTTTTCTATCTAGCCTGTAACTGTCCATACGAAACCAGGTTTGAATTACCCTTTCCTCTCTTAATACATTCAAAGTCTTTAACTGTGGTACCCCTCTTTCTAGGTTAAGAAGCTCTCTATATGTAATTACATCCTGTTTTTCTTCTATACTTATATTCTCTATTGCATGTCTGGGTACTGCCCACATAGGTATCTTGTCATTTAACTTATATTGATATTTTTTCCAGACACACAGTAGAACATTCCTTAATATGTGGCTTTTAAAAATCTTGTCCACCTTCTTATCATACAGGGCGGGGCATAACCTTTTCCTAGGGGGTCACAGCAACACTTGTAATAACAACACAAATAATTCATACACCATTCGAAAGCCCATCAAAAACTGAGTTTATTGACACGATTTAATAGTCAGTATGACCACCATTAGCCCTTCGAACAGCATTCAAACGAGGTGGATTGATAAACGTCGCTCCAGCATCGCGAGCCTCTCGAAAGGCAATGCATTTTATTCTGTCAATGATCCTTTGTTCTTCCGAATCGAATTTTCCAGCCATTCTTAAAGCAAATTTAACATTTAATAGCTCATTCAATTCAGTTTTTTATGGGCTTTAAAATGAGGTGTCGCGGAAGTTGTAAACTGCTGTCGATCTTGCTGTGACCCCCTAGGAAAAGGTTATGCCCCACCCTGTATATTAAGTAAGCATGCCAACCATATACCAAATCATATTCCTCAATATTCTGTCCTCTGTTAAGTTAATCCAATCACTAATTGTTGATAAAACTACTGCTTCGTAGTATAATTTTAAGTTGGGCATTTTCAAACCTCCTCTTTCACGTATATCTTGCATTATTTTAAGTTTTATTCTCGGTTTCTTCCCTGCCCAAACAAAATTAATGCCTTTCTGCCATTCTTCCAAATTTGCATCTTTTTTGAGTATTGGTATCATTTGAAACAGAAATAGAAACTTAGGCAAAATCTTCATTTTTACTGCTGCTATCCTTCCCAGCAAAGACAATTGTAATTTTTTCCATTTATTCATCTCTGTATTTTGTCCCATAATGGTTCATAATTATATAATTTCCCATTTGAGGTTGTAATATAAACTCCTAAATATTTAATCTTTTTTACTATCTCGCATCCTGTTACTCTTTCTAATTCTTCTTTTTGATTGGTAGTCATATTTTTAACTATCATCTTTGTTTTCCCTAGATTTATTTTAAACCCAGATACTTGACCATATTGATTAATTATGTTCATTGTAACTATGGGGATATTCTCTTCCTCCAAATATCTATCTATATCTAAACCTTGTATTTTATCACCAGCGTACAGTCTCGTATAAAAATCTAAAAAAGCCTTTTTAATCATATCCTGTTGATAGACTTCTTTACCTTTATACTCTATCTTCTCTGCACTCTTTCTAGAGTCTCCACATCTTTTCTACATCCTGGCGACCAAAACTGAATGCAGTATTCCAAGTGTGGCCTTACCAAGGCATTATAAAGTGGTATTAACACTTCACGTGATCTTGATCTATCCCTCTTTTTATGCAGCCTAGAACTGTGTTGGCTTTTTTGGCAGCTGCTGCACACGGCTGGCCCATATTTAAATGGTTGTCCACTAGGATTTCAAGATCCCTTTCACAATTACTACTGTTGAGCAAGGTGCCACCTATGCATTGTACCTGTGCATTTCGTTTTTCATTTTCTCTTCCTGATTAGTAGGGCAGAGCACCAACAAGGAAAACTTCCAAACGCTGAGGACAATGAAACAATGGAACTGCTTGCCTTCAGATAGATATTGTGGGTGCTTCATCTCTGGAGGTGTCCTATGGAGATTCTCAGTCATCCACGTCATGGTTGTCCCAAAGGTGCTTTTTTCAAGAGGCAACTGGACTTTCTGATTTTTCTTTTGAAGATGTTTCCCTTCCCATCCAAGGAGCTTCTTCAGCTCTGACTGGATGATGGGGAATGGAAGGATTTCTGCTCCTTGCAGACAGCTGGCCATTTGCATTCTATTAGTGAGCTGATAAGGCCACCTGGAGGTTTATCTGTGTCATCAAACAGAGGAGGAGATCATCTGTCTCCAGTCTACAACACAATCCTTTCAACAGTTCCAAGGAGGCTCCACCCCCATTGGCACCACTCAGGTGACCCTGAGGACACAGATAAGCCTCCAAGTGGCCTCAACGACTCTGTAAAAAGAGTGCAAATGACCAGCTGTCTTGCAAGGAGCATAAATCCTTCCATTCCCCACCATCCAGTCAGATCAGAAGAAGCTTCTTGGATGAGAAGCGAAACGTCTTCAAGGAAAAAAACAAGCCCAGAGGAGAGATTATAGTTTTAGGGCAATAAAAAGAAAAGATTAAATGATTACAGAAGGAAAACAGTAAGGGAGGGGGATGGAAGGAGGAAAGAATACAAACCTTTAAAAAAGAAAAAAAAAGTGTGGAAAGGACCAGATCAGGAGAAGAAAAGATTACAGGTAATTCCTTGACTCACAACAGTTCATTTAATGACTGTTCAAAGTTACAACGACACTGAAAAAACTGACTTATGACCGTTTTTCACACTTACAACCCTTGCCGCCTCGGTACAGTCACATGAGCAAAATTCAGGCACTTGGCACCCGACTCGTATTTATGACGGTTGCAGTGTTCCAGAGTCATGTGATCCCCTTTTGCGACCTTCGGACAAGCCAAGCCAGATTCACTTAAGAACCATGCTACCAACTTAACGGCTGCAGTGATTCGCTTAAGAAACGGGGCGAGAAAAGTCGTAAAATGGAGCAAAACTCATTTAAACAAATTTCTCGTTTAGCAACATAAACGTTGGGCTCTTGTGGTCGTAGGTCGAGGACCACCTGTACAATAGCGTGAAAAATGCATCATTCTATAAAGGCATTTGATAACTTCAGAAAACTCCGTTAAAATCCCTATTTTCTGCTGATAGAATCCCTGTGGATGTTTCCAGAGAAAATGAGAAATCAAACTGTACCGGGACTTGAAAAGTAACGGGAGCTCACTCCATTACACGGCACTAGGGATTTGAACCGCTGAACTGCCGACCTTCTGATTGACAAGCTCTTGGGCCTGCTGCTCTTTTTGCAGCTGGCACTAAGAGAAGGGGTGCAGTAGCTAAGGTTCGTTCTGCATGGATGGCAGGTGCACGTGGGGTGCTTGGGGCATTTCCCCCCCTTCCCCCTAGGAAAGGGTGGGACTGGCATTTAAATACTTTAGGGGAGGGCGTATTTTCAGGGGGAGGCTTATTTTAGTGCCTGAGCTCAAAAGCCCGATTGGGCTTATTATACTGGAAGGTCTTATTTTGGGGGAAATAGGGTAGTACAATATTACCAGAGAAGAAGCTATGCAAGATTAGCTTAAAAACTCTTAATGCCTTTTTGACAATGTTGTTTGAGTGGGCCAGGGGTGGGTTCCTGCCAGTTCTAAGCTCTTCTATAGAAGAGGTTCCACAAATCTACAGTGGTGTTTAGAACCAGTTCCAGCTCCCTCCCCCCCCCGGCCCGTCCACATATCATCAAGATGAAGAGTGAGAGGAGGAATTCTGGGAGTTGAAGTCCACAAGTCTTAAAGCTGTCAAGTTTTAACACCCCTGAGGTTTTTTTTCTAATGGGTTAGGGGTGCGAGGGTCTTGTAAATTGACGGCTTTAAGCCTTGCGTGCTTCAAATGCCAGAGTTCCTGAGCCAACATTTTGGTTGCTAAGCAAGAACGTTGTTAAGTGAGTTTCACCACATTTTACAAGTTGGCCACACCCACCCAGTCACATGGCTGGAAAGCCACTCCCACAAAGGCCAGACCTACAGAAGAGGTTCTAAAATTTTTTGAAACCCATTACTGCAGTGGGCTCTGGCACTTAAAGCTTTAGAAATGAGTACTTCAAGGTCCTGGATATAGTGCAGGTCATCTACAAGATCATGTCCATCTAGCTTGTATTTTATGTTCTGATTTTTTTTTTGCCAATGTGTAAGACAGAGCATTTGCTGGTTGAGATTTGAAGTTGCCACCTGTTTGACCAATCTGACAGGCAGTCAAGGTCTTTTTGAAGGGTGATAGCGTTGTTGGTGTTGAGTAGTTTTACATCATCAGCAAAGAGAACTCAGTTGCTTTTGGTATGATCGCAAAGGTCATTTATGTAAAGTGTTAGGTAAGCTCCCCATTGGGAGAGCGCGTGCGTTCAGAGAAGCTCTGTGAGAGTGGTGTTGGAGAACACGCAAACCAGCATACACAGACACTGCAGTTTAAATAGGCTTTTACTTTCGTGGAAATAGAGGTATCAGAGTCCATCAAACAGTCCAAGTCATACACGGATAAGACAGTCAGTCATCAACGTCTTTCAGTTAAGGGATAATCCAAATAACGTAGTCCATAATCATACAAACAGTCCGGTACTCAAAGTTTGCTAGCAGTTGCAAAAACTTACAATAGCTCACGCTGATCACAATACGGCACTTCTAACAGCCAGCTTCCAAACACTCAGATCAGATCAGCATCTAACAGTGATTCTGCTCCATCTTATGGTCGATTGAGGAAACAGCAACCAATCACATTTACAGCATGATTTAAAGCAGTGATCCCCAACCCCCGGTCCGCGGACCGGTGCCGGGCCGTGGAGTACCTGGCACCGGGCCGCGCAGCGGCCGGGGGCCTAAGGGAAAGTCGCTAGGCCTACGGGACAACGTCGTCCAATCAGTAAGTAAAGTGGGATGAAGGAGGGGTGTCGGTTCAGTTCCTTTCCAGTTGCGCGAGGAAGCTTCGGTAGGCGGGCGGATGGGATGGATAAGCCAACCGAAGAAGGACAAGGGCAGGGGTAGCCAATTGACGTTAGCTTTTGGGGCGGGAGCTGTATTCTGGCTGGTCGGCGAGGGAGGGGAGGTAAGCTAAAGGGGCGTAAGGCCGGGCGTTCGGTTGCTGAGCAGCGCACGCAAATTGGTGGCTGGGGTGGCCGGGCGCGTGCCTGGGACGGTGTGCGGAGCGGGGCCACCGGACTGAGCCTCTCTCAGAGGCGGTTGGTGGGCGTGTGCCGTCGCGAGGTTTCGCCGCGAGGAATGTGAGAAGCCCAGGTGGTTGTTTCCTCCCCCCCTCTTCCCCGCGAGCTCTCGCTGGCGCCGGGCTTTCCCCTCGCTCGTCTGCGGCCACCGTTTTTGTCTCCCGCCGTGGGAAAGGAGCGCTGCCTAAGGCGGCCGTGTGGACGTGTGAAACATTTGAAATGCCCTTTTCTGTTTAGATTTCAAACTTTGAAATAGAGAAGTGTGCATGAAGGAAGAGAGACAGACAAGCACTCTTAATGCATATTGTATATTCTCTCTCTGCGTGTGTATTATATACTCTTAATATGCACTCTTAGTGTATATTGATTATGAAATATTTGCTGCTGCATGTGGTGAATGCATTTCATAACTGTTGCCATTTGGTTATTGTGTAAATTATTAGGGAAACCACTAGCTCAGAGACTTAAACTTCAATTTGTACAATTGTATTCTTTAAAAGTTTAGCTACACTTTGTTGGCATACTTTGTTGTATTCTTCGCTATGTACGGTAGTAAGTGATTATAAGCTTTAGCAGTCTGTAATCTATTCTGTATATAAGATGCTATACAATGATGAAGGATTTCAGGATCTTTTTATGTTAAACATTACTTTTTAAAATGTGGGCTAAAAAAGCCATGATTGATTGTCACACAGTAAATTACAGCCAATTAGGATGTGTGCTTGATAAACACATAATGAACATTATGGTTTCTACCCTGGCTCCAGGGAAGAGACGCCCCCCGAACCCTGCGCGCGCTCAGCGGGCCACGGTAAAATTATCAAAGGCTGACTGGTCCGCGGCGATAAAAAGGTTGGGGACCACTGATTTAAAGAAACAGGTACAGCATTGTTATATGATTTATATATTGCCAACCCAACTGTTAGCTTATATTCCTAACATAAAATATAAAGAATGTTGGTCCTAAAAGGCTGCCTTGGGGAACACCACTGTTAACAGGGGTAGGATTTAATACAGCGCTTCCTATTTTGACCACTTGTTGCATGTTCGACAGGAAGACAGCTATCCATTTATGTAGGAGCCCAGAAATGCCATAAGAGTTTAGTTTCAGAAGCAGTTTGTTGTGTACCACTGAATCAAAGGCTTTACAGAAGTCTACATAAATTGCATCCATTGCTACTTGTATGCAGGCTGGGATAAGATGGTATAGTAAGGGAGCCCCTACAACGGGGTGGTGGTTAGGGAAGGGTTTGCATGGCCTCCAATGGGGCTCTGAATACAATTTGAAGTGCTTCTTGGAACTTACAAAGCTTTGGAGAGGCTGGATCAAGATGGCCCACATGGCCACCCCTCCATGGGCTCCATTTGGCTTTTCTGCTTGACAAGCTCAGGAGGGGAGGGATGGGGGCAGAGGCCCAGAAGTGGTGGTTTTCCTCAACCCTCTGACAAAATCCCCCCAAGACTTGGTTAGCCCCTCCAGACATTTTCCAAGAAGCTGTTCAAACCTTCAGTTGCTATTCTCAGAAGCTCTGGAGATGAACATCTGCAGTTTCTCTTCATCCGTTGCGCCTTTCATGGCTGTTCAGGAGCCTCACTTGGTGATTTCACTGTCTGTGGTTGCTGAATCCCCCCAAGAGCTGCTGGGAAAAAGAGAGAAGGCAACCCAAGACACGGAGTGCTTGAAGTGAAGGACTCACAGACATTTTCTATTCGTTCTCCAGCATTGAAATAATCTTTCTCCTCTCACTCCAATTTTAGTTTAAGTTGCATCTGCCGACAGCCATCCTGTAGCCCTATTTAGTCCCTACTGGCTAGGGAGGATCCCTTAGAACAGGGGCCTCCAAAGCTTTGCTGGCTGGGGAATTCTGGGAGTTGAAGTCCGCCAGGTTTAAAGTTGCCAAGGTTGGAGACCCCTGCCTTAGAAGATCTGTTAGGCTGCTATGAAGATTACTAGTACTCAGCCTCATTGTTGCTGAGGTCACTGGTGGTTCACGAGAAAATTTTGGTGGTCCACAGAAAAAATCTGGACATTATTTGCATTTTCAATGTTTTATTAGTCATACAAAAATAATATTTTTATTTTACAAAGTTTTTATATTATTTTATAATAAAATAAAATATTTTATTTTATCTACAAAGTTGTAGATTTCTATTGAAGAGCCGAGGTGGCTCCAAACAAATTTGTCCTTTATTCTTATTAGACTTCTACAAGAAAATGTCCCCCTAGTTGTTTTCCTACACTGCGCCCGGCACTCCGTTCAGAGGCCTGTGCAAATTCTGAGAAGTTTGCCGAATATCATTAAGTAAGCGCTTGACTCCGGTCTCTTGGAGGTGTGTGTGTTGTCTCAACTTTGAAATTTGTATTTCATTGTGAGTCTTCCCGAGTAACTTAGAGCCATTGTATCAGTTTGACATTTTAGTTGGGGGAAGTAAATAAGATAAATGGTGACACGGAGACACCCTCGGGGTGTGTGCACATGTTAATATTAATGTCTCCATGTCTCAGGAGAGCTGTTGGCACCACATACCACGCATTCATCAGCAACATCCTGTGCAGAATTTTGACAACCCAAGGAGCAAGTAGATTAAAAGTGCTCCAAAGATTCTGCATATTTCTTGCCCAGAAAGTATTGTTGGCATTTGTTCGTTTCCCATCTCTGTTGGTTTTGCTACAAGATCTGCAATGAATAAAACATGGACACAAACACACACACATACACACACATTGGTTTGCAACTTGCCCAACACATACACCTTTTTTATATGTGCATTTGGAGCCAATGACTCTATTTTCTACTTATTATTGGGTTTGATGCACCACCTTTCTTTCCATTGGATAATCAGGACAGTATTATGACAGTAACGAAATTGAAAAATATAGACAACCGTCCATTAAGCACCATTTGTATCTAGGTAAAAAGGAAACAAGAAATGCATCACAATGCTCAGGAAGCTGCATACTCATGGGAGGGTGCTTAGTTTTTCTTTTGTGATGCCAATTCTTACCCCTGAAGAATTGGGATACATTAAACAGAATCAAAGCATCCTTCGGTGATGCATGAAAGCAGCCGTGTCCTCTAGAAAGTTTGCACAGCTGCTTCAGAGGTTGACATTAACACCAGCAAAGCTTCCTTCTGTGATTCATGAAAGCATCTGTGTCCTCTAGATGATCACCGCAGCTGTTTCAAAGTTTTTCATCAGCATAAGCAAAGCATCCTTCTGTGAGTCATGAAAGCAGCTGTGTCCTCTCGAAAGTCTGCCAAGCTGTTTCAAAAGTTTTCATTAGCATAAGCAAAGCATCCTTCTGTGATTCATGAAGGCATCTGTGTCCTCCAGAGGGTCACCAAAGCTGTTTCCAAGGTTTTCATTAGCATAAGCAAAGCATCCTTCTGGAAATCATGAAAGCAGCTTTGTCCCCTAGAAAGTCTGTCCAGCTGCTTCAAAGGTTGACATTAGGACCAGCAAAGCTGTGATGCATTAAAGCAGCTGTGTCCTCTAGAAAGTTTGCACACCAGCTTCAAAGGTTGTCCTGGGTTGTGGGTGTATATGAAGCCCCACAGAAAAGCTTCCCTTCTGTGCACACCCAAAGTGGGACACACCTTGGAAACAAATGCACAACTTTCCTAAAACATGTGGCTGCTTTTAATACATCAAGGAAAGGAGATGTGATCTCATTAATGCTCTGAAAAGCAATTATTTAGCCCTACAAATCTTCTGTTCCCTTTTTCACAGTCTTCTCCATCAACTTCACTTAAAATAATGAAACATGGCTGCCCTTACTGACATTCGTGGGGTCCTTGGTGCTCTCTGAGTTTGGTTCTTTTCTTGCACAATCAATACTTCCACTCAAAAATCAGCTGGCTGGCAGGAGGTGCATGTGTATGTGTGTGGAGGAGCTGAGCTTGGGGCAACAGCTCACGTGCCAGGTGACATGGCTCTGCTCCCTTCTAGCACTGGTGATGTTACCTAGTTGGATAATGAAATGTCTGCAAGAAAACAACCAAGCTCAGAGAGCATCAAGTATCCCTCATTTCAACCCTAAGCTGCAAATTCTCTCTTCTTTTGGTGCCCCAGAAATCAATACCTTTTCAATCAGTATATTAGCACCAAATGCAGGGGATCGGGACTTGGTTCTGAGCCCAAAACTGGTCTGCACTTTTCTTAGGTTTTAAAATGTTATTTATGTTACACTGCTGGGTGTATCTTTATTTAAGATTAGCAGTATATTTTACCGGGACACTTCATATATACCCAACCATATTCCTGCTTGCAAAAGGAAGAAGAGGAAACTATTCTCTCCTCTTCCTTTCATTTTCTGGGAGAATAATTCAAATACAGTGGTACCTGGGTACTCGTCCTTAATTGGTTCTGGGAGGTGCGACAAGTACTAAAAAGGATGAATACCAAACAAACCACGTGACGTACCATGAGACCTAGGGGGTGCTACCTATCCCTTTTCCTTCCTCTCGGCCCTTCCCAATGTGACCAGCTTCCTGTATCTCCTCTGCAACTGTCCCCACTTCTTTTTGCAGCGTGTCAGGTACCAAACAAACAATGAGTATCAGGGCAACATTTTCACATCGAAATGTGTTGAGTATCAAGTTGGATGGGTTTTGAAGCCGTTGAGTACCAAGTACCACTGTATTTTTTTAAAAAAAGATGAAACTGAAGCCCCACCCTAGAATTTTGTATTCAAGGAAGCAATTTTTACAGTTTGTTTTTCCATTAAAAGGAAAACCTTTTGCATTTGGTAAATATATCAAAGGTCCTTGCTGTAGATGGAAATTGCTAGAGAAATATGCTGGCTCCTCAAAATAGCTTCCAGTTTTATGATCCATAATTAGAAGAAAAATAAGATGGAAAATTCAGTGATGGATATAGAAAGTTGTAGCCTTGGCTTCTCTTAACAATCCAACTAAGGGTTTAATCCTCTGAAGTCATTAGTTTTACAATATCTCATCTTCTTCTGGCCATCTTATGTCACAGTCATCAGCTGTGCGCAGAAAGCACAGGATGTAATTTGGAAGCAAACGTTAATTTAGAAAGGAAGGGAGGTTTAATGTTTAGCATAAACTGAATTAGAAATGATGGAGTTTGGTTTACGATTAAAGCAACATTTCAACCAGTGGTGGGTTCCAGGTGATATGCCCTGGTACGGGCGTACCTGTGGTAGCTGGCAGCAGCAGCCACTATACTGGAACAGTGGCTCATTTGGCCCACCCACCGGTGTTCCTTACCACTTTCCAAGGGAAACAGACCAATTGCACACACGAGAACAGCGTACGGCACCTGCGCGACCTCCTTCAAGCAGCTGAGTGTCACAGGGCAATGGCCATGCCCATGTGTCCACAGCGCAAGTGCCCACCAAGGATGCCTACTCCTGTTGTAGCATACCGGTTGTGACGGGATCCAGAACCCACCTCTGATTTGAACCCCTGAACATGGTGGGGTTCGTGGGCAGAGCACATGATGAAGTGTGAGCTACAGCATTGTGGCATAAACCCCTGTCCTTTGGTGATGCAAATTCTGCTCCGTCACTGGAGGTTTTCAGGAAGACACTGGACAACCATTTGTCCAGAATGGTATAGAACAGGGGTGTCAAGGCCGACAGGCTAGATCCAGTGCCCAGGGTGCTTAGATCTGGCATGCAGAGCTGACCTGGAAATAGCAAAAGATCACCCCGCAGTGCCACTGCCAGCAAAAACGGAGCTAGGGAGCACGGCATGTTTTTGGACCCTTTTTCCAGGCCATTTTTTGGGTCTGTTTTCAGATTTGTTTTGGCTGTTTTGGGACCTTTTTTTCAGGCCATTTTTGGGTCCGTTTTCAGATTTGTTAAACCCAAAGACCAGCTGGTTGGCACATGCAGATGTACCGGCCAGCTGGTCTTTGGGTTTCTGCTTGTGGTGCACAAGCCTGCATGCGTGTTCTGAGTTGGGCACGTGGTGCTGAAAAGGTTCGCCATCCCTGGCATAGGGTCTCCTGCTTGAGGAGGGGGTCCGGACTAGGAGCTCTCCAAGGTCCCTTCCAGCTCTGTTCCGATTCTGATCTTCTCCACAAGCTGGTGACCAAGATAAATGCCTCAGCTGATATCCCGCTCCTGCTGTCGAGCTATCCATTCAATAGAATATGGTATAACAAAAATAGCAGGCAAACGATACCCTGTTACCAAGGGACCAGCATCATCAGTCTGCTGTGGAAAGGCGTAGGTGAGGTTCCATTAATCTCCTTCGATACTGCGCTATAAATAGGAGCTGAAAGGAGACAGGACTGCTTAAAACAAATAATTAAATAACCAGGCCTGGAAGTAAACTTTCTTATCAGCTAAACTGTCTATCACTGGATGTTCCACTCCGCGCAGTTGTAAGATTTGTCAAACTACGTTGGACAGAGGTTCAAGGGACCCTCAAGGTAAGACCCACCACTGAGCCAAAAAAAATAATTATTGCTGAGTGAGACGTGAGTTACGGCTGGATTTTACGAACTTTCTTGCCACAGTTGTTAAGTGAACTGTTGCAACTGTTTTTTAAAAAAATATATTTTTATTCTTTTTAAACAAAACAACACATACAAAACAAGAGCAAGAAAAAAACAACTTTCCTCCATTTCATCAGGTATGTCATTTGGTTACACGTTTTTGTGGATCAATTCTTAAGATTAAGAATAACATCATTGGTTTTGCATTAAACATAACTGGATATTTCGCTGTCATTGAGCATGATGTGTTCGAATTACCATTAATATTCTTTCATTTGTAACAATCCTTATTTCCTTGAATTCATAATTATCTATCAAATAATAATAAGTCTTTAAAGTATTATAATATCACCGATCTCCAAGAAGAAAAAGCGGAGATTAGAACCAAGAATTCCCATTAAATTATAATATACATTCATATTTTCAATTGACCATAATGTCACCAATCATCCAGAGTTCCCAAAATAGTTGTTACAACTGTTAAAGTTAGTAACACGGTTGTTAAGTCAGTCAGGCTTCCCCCGTTGATTTTGCATGTAGCAAGGTCTCAAAAAAAAACAAAACACGTCATCCCAGGACACTGCAAACGGTCATAAATATGAGTCACTTGGCAAGCATCTAAATTTTTTTGGGGGGGGGGATCATGTGGGTATGGGGTCCCAAGTGTGCAAAATGCTCATAAATCACTTTTTCAGAGATTTCGTAACACGCTTCAGCAGAACAGGTACTAAAATTGGAATGATACAGAGAAGAGTAGCTTTCAACAGTCGCTAAATGAATGGTTATAAGTCGAGGACTGCCCGTATGTGGTTAGTTGGACTTCACTGCTGGTTCTTGCTTTATCTGGCCAGTTTCAGGAGGGTGATTTCTTGGGTGGGAGAATGAACCGATGAAATGGGGTGGGAATTCCGAAGACAAAGCTTTGGATCGTCAATAGTAGTAACTGTGAAAGGGATCTTGGAGTCCTAGTGGACAATCATTTAAATAGGAGCCAGCCGTGTGCAGCAGCTGCCAAAAAAGCCAACACAGTTCTAGGCTGCATCAACAGAGGGCGAGAATCAAGATCACGTGAAGTGTTGATACCACTTTATAATGCCTTGGTAAAGCCACACCTGGAATACGGCATTCAGTTTTGGTCGCCACGATGTAGAAAAGATGTGGAGACTCTAGAAAGAATGCAGAGAAGAGCCGCAAAAATGATTAGGGGACTGGAGGCTAAAACATATGAAGAATCATTGCAGGAACTGGGCATGGCTAGTCTAGTGAAGAGAAGAATTAGGGGTGACACGATAGAAATATTCCAGTATTTGAGGGGCTGCCACAGAGAAGAGGGAGTCAAGCAGAGGTAGTATATTCAGCAGGTTCTGACCAGTTCTAGAGAACTGGTAGTAGAAATTTTGTGAGGTTTGGAGAACTGGTAAATACCACCTCTGATTTGTTCCAACCCATTTATTCTCTGCCTCCTGAGTCCCAGCTGATCGGGAGGGAATGGGGATCTTGTAGTATCCTTCCCCTGCCATGCCCACCAAGCAATACCTACCAAGCAATGCCACGCCCACCAAGCCACACCCACAGAACCGGTAGTAAAAAAAAAATTGAATCCCACCACTCGAGACAAGCTATTCTCCAAAGCACCTGAAGGCAGGACAAGAAGCAACAGATGGAAACTAATCAAGGAGAGAAGCAACTTAGAACTGAGGAGAAATTTCCTGACAGCGAGAACAATTAGTCAGTGGAACAATTTGTCTTCAGAAGTTGAGAGCGCTCCAACAATGGAAGTTTTTAAGAAGATGTTGGATAACCATTTGTCTGAAATGGTAGAGGGTCTCCTGCTTGAGCAGGCGGTTGGACTAGAGGACCTCCAAGGTCCCTTTCAACTCTGTTATTCTGTAGTTTCAGCCTCATAGTCATCAGAATAATTTAATTTATCCATGCAATCTTGGTGGGGTTTTTTCCCCCCTTTTAGCTCTGCCTTCACCTTCTAAAATGTAGCTGAGTTAGAGGAAGGAGGTTTACGAGAGTAAGGCTGGATCAAGCTAAGAGCATTATGCTTCTTGTATTTTAATGGGTCTCCAGAGGAATCAGAAAGCACCGATTTGAGGAAAAGTCTGTGAGACAGTAAGATAAGTTGGCTGGGAAAGCGAAATCCCAGGGAACGATGAACTGAGACCAAAAAAAAAAAAGTTTTCTGAAATATCAAGGGCTTGCTTTAATTATCTTATAATGTTTGGGGAAGATTATGATTCAGGAAAAAATGTGCAGGAGAGCTGAACATCGGCTGGGCAGAGTCTTTCCATGCAGGAAGAATCATGGCGTGAACCTTTGGCCCTCATTTTCAGATTATTATTATTATTATTATTATTATTATTATTATTATTATTATTATTATCGTGATTGGAGCTGGGAATACAGCGAGATTTAAATTAATTGAATTAATTTATTATGCTGCCATCAGAATTGAAAGAGTAGGATGGTATTAAGGCCCTCATCATACCAAGATCGCCTGTGGGAATGAGACAGATAGAAAAATGGATAAAACAGTGTTTGCTAATTCAGTTTGCTCTTGCACAGATTCTGAATCTACCCTCCATAAAAGGATCCCTGGGCTTTGGGGGAAGACTTACTGAGTTCATTTAACAAACAAGGTTCTTCTCAATCTCTTCTTATTTTCATTTTCCTGAACAGGTTTGGAGTCACTACAAGCATAGGTGTGACTTCCTCTGATCATCACCCAGTGAACAAAGCTGGAAATGGATAATTTGCTAGTTTAAATACTCAGCGCCCAAATGAAGCACCTGTATACAAAGGTCTTGTTGTGGCCCGCCAGATTCGAACAGTGAGGAGATTGGGGAGGAAGATGGGCCAGTCCTGGAATCCAGGGAAGGCTCTGATGAGGGCTCTTTGTTGGAGGTAGAGAGGGGGCCAGGGCCGTCTGACAGTTACCAGCTGCCTTCAGAGTCAGATATCACTAAAGCAGAAGAACAGCTGGAGCCTGTTCCCAGTGTGCGCATGCACAGAGTTGCCAGACGAAGGGAGCAGCTAAAGAACAGGGGCCGACTTGGGAGTAAGGCCACAGGTGGACGACGAATGGCCCCTCTCAGAGGAAATAAAAGAGGAGCGAAAGGGGAGTTGAGTTTGAAGGAGACAATTAATTTGCTTAATTGGTTCGTGACTCTCCGAGACTCCTTGCCAAGTTTTGCAGAGATCGGACTGGCAGCTCTCCAAGCCAGATAAGGTCTGTGACTGTAAATCCTCCCTTGAAAGATTTTGCTGGATGTGTATGAGCAGATTTCACAGTAAATTAATAAAAGGGGTTTTTGTCGGAACAAGGAGTTTATTTCATACTCTTGGGAAGTCTCAGTCAGAACAGGTCTCTTGCTGTTTTGTTAAATGGGGCTCGCTTAGAAAATGTTTTAGGGGTACCTGTTACTCTACCAATTTAAAAATATGCGGAGGCTCTGAGCTTGGAGTTTTGCTCACAGATGTTTCATTACCCAACTAGGTTGTATCATCAGTTTTAGAAGGGAATGGGATTTGCTTTCTGTTTATAGTAGTTTTTCCTGTGTTGGTGGGTATATGGTTTTTTCCCTTGGGAGTTCCTTTTTTAGAGTATTGTTTTCTGCTTTCTTGTTTGTCGGGTGTTAATCCCTGCTTATCTGAGCATTGGCTGCTAGAGAAGATGTGTTCAGGACTTTCTGTTTCCTTCTTAGCTTTTTTTAAATTATCTCTTTTGCATGGGTTGTTAATGTATATTCCTATGTCCCAAAGATGCTTTTTCAAGAGGCAACTGGACTTTCTGGTTTTTCTTTGAAGATGTTTCGCTTTTCAACCAAGAAGCTTCTTCAGCCTCTTGAAAAAGTACCTTTGGGACAATCATGACCTGGATGACTGAGAATCTTCATAGATGTGTATTTCTATGGATCTGTTGAATGTGTCTAAAGGTACCCCTCACACCTATGTGCTAGTCATTCTCAACTCCAGGGGGCAGTGTTCATCTCCGTTACAAAGCCAAAGAGCCAGCGCTGTCCGAAGATGTCTCCGTGGTCGTGTGGCTGGCATGACTAAATGCCAAAGACCTACAGAACGCCGTTCCCCTCCCACCAAAGGTGGTTCCTATTTTTTTATTTACATTTTTACGTACTTTCGAACTGCTAGGTTGGCAGAAGCTGGGACAAGTAACAAAAGCTCACTTCTTTACACAGCACTAGGGATTCGAACCACCAAAATGCACACCTTTCTGATCGACAAGCTCAGTGTCTTAGCCACTGAGCCACCATGTCCCTTTTAATGCGTCTACTGATGGCCAATTTGTTTAAATGACAATTATCCAGGAATTCCCTAGTGTTTTTGGATTTGGCCATCTTCTGCTTTCCTTTCCCAAAAAGGCTCAAGTCAAGTGAAGTTTCAATTGTGCTGTTGGTTAGAATGCAGTAGTGCAGGCAAATTGTGCCAACTGCCAGCAGTTCGATTCTCAATACCTCAAGGTTGACTCAGCCTTCCATCCTTCTGAGGTGGGTCAAATGAGGACCCAGATTGTTGAGGGCAAGAGGCTGACTCTATAAACCGCTTAGAGAGGGCTGTAAAACACTACGAAGCAGTATATAAGTCTAAGTGCTATTTCTATTTCTATTTCATTTATTCCTTCTTCCTTCCTTCCTTCCTTCCTTTCTTCCTTCCTTCCTTTCTCACTGAGCTGCGGTGGCATAGTGGTTAGAGTGCATTGATTTATCTCTCCCCCCCTGACTTCCTTCAGCAAAATCCAGATTCAGCATCTGGAAAAGAAGACATTAGGGCAGAGAACAGCCATTAGAAAGAGTAAAAACTCAGGATAAAACATCCTGAGCGCCTGGAGAACAGAGGAAACAAAAATCTGCCAAATAAAGATAAAACAAAAATGCCCCCTTAATTCTGACTCCCAGTAAGCAAGATATTTAAAATGGTGCTTCTGTTTTAAATTCCATTATCAAAATGTGATCATTTCCCCTCCACTAAGTCGCTAGGATTTGAAAGCCCTTAAAAAGTCAAGTTATAATTTTTGGCTCTTTCTAAATGGATTTCTTCCTGGCAGGAAGTTCTTGACTTTCAACTGGTTACTTAGCAACCATTTGAAGAAGTTATTATGGACTGCCCCAAAGGAACTTATGACTAAAATTCCAAAGTTGCAATGGCAGTCTCCCCTTGTGGTCGCGTGGTCACGATTTACAATGCGGTTTTTTGTTCAAAATTGGCATTCACTTCCTGCAAAAATGTCCTATAATTAACAATGGGTTGATCTTCATGGCTATGGATTCACTTAATGACCATGTTCATTTACTTAATGACCACAACCAAAAAAAGGTCATGAGTCATGACTATTGGGAAGGGCCCACAAAGGCCCATCCATAGGTTGGCTGCTTCTGGTTTGGACCAGTTCGGACGAATGAATGAACCGATAGTTTCAACCAGCGGCTGGGCCCACCACTGGCAGGCGCTATCCCATCTTATATAATCACCATATGTTTGAAGCCATGTGTATGTGATGAAGGCACTCGTGAGATCAAAGGCAGCGTGTGCACACATCAGGGGTGGGTTCCTGCCAGTTCTAACCTCTTCTATAGAAAAGGTTCCACAAATCTACCATGCTGTTTAGAACCGGTTCTAGCTCCCTTGCCCCGCCCACTGCTCACTGATTGGCTGGCTCACCAATCACCCTGCCCACCTCTAAGAGTTTTATCTAAACCTTAAAGTCTTAAAGCTGTCAAGTTTGAACACCATTGGGTTTTTTTTTCTAAAGGGTTAGGGGTGCAAAGGTCTTGTAACTTGACAGCTTTAAGACTTGCACACTTCAATGCCAGAGTTCCTGAGCCAACATGACTGGAGGAGGAATTCTGGGAGTTGAAGTCCACAAGTCTTAAAGCTGTCAAGTTTGAACACCCCTGGGGTTTTTTTTCTCTAAAGGGTTAGGGGTGCAAGGGTCTTGTAACTTGACAGCTTTAAGACTTGCACGCTTCAAATGCCAGAGTTCCTGAGCCAACATTTTGATTGCTAAGCAAGAGCGTTGTTAAGTGAGTTTCACCACATTTTACATGCTGGCCACGACCACCCAGTCACATGTCTGCCAAGCCACTCCCACTGTCACATGGCTGGTAAGCCACTCCCTACCCGGTCACATGGCTGGCAAGCCACTCCCACAAAGCAGGCCACACCTACAGAAGAGGTTCTAAAGAAAATTTGAAACCCACCACTGGCACCCGTGCACTCATATTTTTGGTTCTGGCCGAGCCAGTTGGTTCATTATGTGATGCCCACCTCTGGGCCCATGACACATTTAAAGAGTAATGAGCAGGCTCCATGGTGGTTGCAACTAAAGGACTTACCATATTTGATACTGTGATGTATGTCTCTTTAAATACAGCGATACAGCTAGTCCTTGAGTATCAACCACAATTGAGCCTAATCAAGGAAAGCACTTGAGGGCAGGACAAGAAGCAACAGGTGGAAAATAATCAAGGAGAGAAGCAACTTGAGGACTGAGGAGAAATCTCCTGACAGTTGGAATAATTCATCAGTGGAACCACTTGACTCCAGAAGTTGTAAATGCTCCAATAGGGGGAGTTTTTAAGAAGATGTTGGATAGCCATTTGTCTGAAGTGGTGTAGGGTTTCCTGCCTAAGCAGGGGGTTAGACTGGAAGACCTCCAAGGTCCCTTCCAACTCTGTTATTCTATTCTATTCTGTCCTGTCCTGTCCTACCCTACCCTACCCTACCCTACCCTACCCAGAACTAAGAAGAAATTTCCTGACATTTAGAACAATCAATCAGTGGAACAGAACTTGCCTCCAGAAGTTGTGGGTGCTCCATCACTGGAGAGTTTTTAAGAAGAGATTGGACAATGTTTTTTGTGAAATGGGATAGAGCAGTGATGGGTAAGCTTTTTCCCATTGCTTGCCAAAAGCGGGGGGGGGGGGGAGCACAAGGGGGTTGTGCGTGGGCGTGCCCACACCCATAATTCTATATGCATGACACACACACACACACGCTTTTGGCATGCGATGGACCCATTTTTCACCTTCCCCAGGCTCCAGAGGCTTTCTAGGAGCTTGGGGAGGATGAAAACAGCCTCCGGAGGCTTCAGGAGGCTTCCCTGAAGCTTTCAGAGGGGAAAAAAATGGCCATACGGCCAATCCGGAGGTTCAGGAATTGACTTCTGGTTTGCCCATAGAGCCATTTTTCTCCCACCGGAGGCTTCAGGGGGCTCCCTCTGGTGGGAGAAAAATGGCCCAATGTGCAAACCGGAAGTCTGTTCCTGAACTTCCGGTTTATGAGTTGGGTTGTTTTTCACCCTCCGTGGAAGCCTCCGAAGGGCGGAAAAAGGGCGGAAATGAAGGACGAAGTCAGCTGGCCAGTGCATGACCTAACAAATGGCAATGCCTCATGTTCCCTAATAAATGACTCCATGTGCCACAGATTCACCATCATGGGGAGAGGGTTTCCTGCTTGAGCAGGGTGTTGAAAAAGAGAGACAGACAGACAGACAGAGAGGGACAGAGAGAGAGAGACAGAGAGGGAGAGGGAGGAAGAGATAGAGAAAGACAGATACACACACACAGAGAAGCAATTTATTATTATCTTCTTCCAATATTTTTCCTTTTATTGCTGTTTTTCCGTATATCCTACAGATCTGACATTTCTGATGGTATCCCAACTCAAGAACCAATCCTGCTTATCTTTGGAAATAAACCAAGATAAGCTTGATATTTTTACAGGCTGTCTTCGGTCTTCCAATTATTTGATCCCAAGCTATTTGGGGCCTTAAAAATCCCCCCAACTCTTCTGATGTACATTTCTTATTTCAACCCGTCTGCTTCCTCCCTCTGAAACAGAAGTGTTATAGACAGCATGGGAATCATCGTTGGATCTATGTCCTTATTTTAATTCACTTACTTTCCCTATCAATATTTTATTCTCATCATAAATATTTGAGCCTGTAAGCTTTCCTTTAGCATTTACAGACCAGACTAGAATATGATGAATAATTTAGGAGCAGAAGTACAAGCTGGCACATAGAGATGGTTATTAAAGGGAATATAATTTGACTTGCAGGCAATTCTCTGCATTTTCTGTGTGTCGTTTGCTCTCCGTGTTTTCTGATCCTATCCCTTTGGTATCACAACGGTTGAAATTCAAGCGAAGCAAAATAGCATAAGGCCAAATGTACATTTCTGGAACTGTAGTATTTAGAAATTTCATCCTGGGATGGACATTGGCTTAAGGGAATTGTTGAATCGGGTGAATGAAGGCACACTCAGGCTTCAGAGTAACAAACAGCTCTTTATTGGCACAAGTCAACTATGCACAATCCAGAAAAGGTTCAGTCTGAGGAAGAATTGGTTGTTATGCCCAATTTTAAGACTTTGTTTTGCCATGGTTGTTAAGTGGATCAATAGCAATAGCAATAGCAGTAGACTTATATACCGCTTCATAGGGCTTTCAGCCCTCTCTAAGCGGTTTACAGAGAGTCAGCATATTGCCCCCAACAATCTGGGTCCTCATTTTACCCACCTCGGGAGGATGGAAGGCTGAGTCAACCCTGAGCCGGTGAGATTTGAACCGCTGAACTGCTGATCTAGCAGTAGCCTGCAGTGCTGCATTTAACCACTGCGCCACCTTGGCTCAACGCAGATGTTAAGTGAATCCTGTGGTCATTGAATGAAGCCAGCTTCCAGCAATTACTTTGCTTCTCAGAGGCTGGCTGGGAAGATTGCAAATGGCAATGACTTGAACCCGGGATGCTGCCTTGCTCATAAATAAAAGGTAAAGGTAAAGGTTCCCCTCGCACATATGTGCTAGTCGTTCCTGACTCTAGGAGGCGGTGCTCATCTCCGTTTCAAAGCATAAGAGCCATCCCTGTCCAAAGACCTCTCCGTGATCATGTGGCCAGCATGACTCAATGCCGAAGGCGCATGCACTGTGGTTCCTATTTTTCTACCTGCATTTTTTACGTGCTTTCGAACAGCTAGGATGACAGAAGTTGGGACAAGTAATGGGAGCTCCCTCCATTACACAGTGCTAGGGGATTCGAACCGACAATCTGCCGATCTTTCTGATCGACAAGCTCAGTGCCTTGGCCACTGAGCCACCGCATCCCATCTAGAGGTGGTTGCTACCAGCATATTTTTTTTGCTTAGAACTAAGGAGAAATTTCCTGACAGTTAGAACAATTAATCAGTGGAACAACTTGCCTCCAGAAGTTGTGAATGCCCCAACACTGGAAGTTTTTAAGAATATATTAGATAACCCTTTGTCTGAAGTGGTGTAGGGTTTGCTGCCTAAGCAGGGGGTTGGACTAGAAGACCTTCAAGGTCCCTTCCAACTCTGTTATTCTAAATCAGTGTTTCTCAACCTTGGCGACTTTAAGTCCTGTGGACTTCAACTCCCAGAATCCCCCAGCCAGCTCTGCAGAGCTGGCTGGGGGATTCTGGGAGTTGAAGTCCACAGGACTTAAAGTCGCCAAGGTTGAGAAACACTGTTCTAAATCATTCCCTGGTGTCTGAAACACTCTTTGTCAGTTCTTTCTTCTATCATAGTTGTTCACTGACACTGATAATGGGAAAAGGGCATTTCATGAATTCCTTTGATTGCAGATAAGCTTTGCTGGACTAATAGAGTCTTCACCGCAGGCTTTCATATGAATTTACCCTGTGCACAGGAAAAAAAATAATATTTTTGAAATATCTTTATGTGGGTATTTCTCTTAATCTTTGCCGCAGCCACCTATCATGGCTGCTAATTGACTCAGGCTGAACATGGTGATATTTCAGTTGCCCAGGTGTTTGCAGTTCAGCTGTAAGTTGATCTCCTTGAAAAAGTATGCCGCTATGACTCACTGTTTTCATTTTCCCAAGTGACGCATAAAAAGCAAATTATAAAGCCAGAGTAGAGTACAGTGGATAATGCTAATTGTAATTATGTCTTCTTCTTCTTCTTCCTTCTTCTTCTTCTTCTTCTTCTTCTTCTTCTTCTTCTTCTTCTTCTTCTTCTTCTTCTTCTTCTTCTTCTTCTTCTTCCTCCTCCTCCTCCTCCTCCTCCTCCTCCCCTTCCTTTTCCTTCTTCTGCACTTCTTCCTCCTCCTCCTCCCTTTTCCTTCTTTTCCTCTTCTTCCTCCTCCTCCTCCATCACTTCCTCCTTTTTGTCTTTCTCCTCCTACTCTTCTTATGCTTCTTTTTCTTCTTCCTCCTCTTCCTCTTCTTCTTCCTCCTCTTTGTCCTCCTCCTCCTCTTTCTTTTTCTTCTTCTACAGTTCTTCTTCCTCCTCTTCTTCTTCCTCTTCTTCCTTTTCCTTCTCTTCCTCTTCCTCCTCCTCCTCTTCCTCCTCTTGGTCTTCCTCCTTACGCTTCTTCCTCTTCTTCTTCCTCTTCCTCTTCTTCCTCCTCCTCTTTCTCCTCCTCCTCCTTTTCCCATCTCCTTTTCTTCCTCCTTCTCTTCCTCCTGTTCATCTTCCTCCTCCTTCTCCTCTTCTTTCTCCTCCTCCTCTTCTTCTTCCCCCTCCTCTTTTTTCCCCTCCCTTCTTTTTATTTCCTCTCCTTCTCCCTTTTTTTTTTTTTACATCTTGTAGGACTAACATGTTTGATCCAAATCAATAGCAAGCTTGGCCACATGAGGATGAATGCATCAGAGTTATTTGTGGAGAACATGTCTATAATGCATACTGATGAATAATTATGTGACTGAATTGGTAGCACGGGGGAACTAACAAGGGGAGCAGAGATGTGAGCTTCCCACTACCTCTTAACGTCACTGGAGCACACAAACCCACAGAAACCCTTCCAAAGCATATTAAGCAAACCTAAAAACTCAACACCCAAAGGGGAAGCATAGGACTCATGTATATCCTGCCACGTAAGGGCTGCGACAGCCACTTCATATAAGGAGACACTATTAGAAGTTTGGCAGAAGGCCTCTACTAATAGCAGCTGATAGTCAGAAGACATGAAGGAAATTCATTAATCTTCCCAACAAAAAGACAAATTCAATTACAATGTCAATTGGGAAAGTATTGACATTTGTGTGTGTGCCATTGAATCAGCATTGACTGCTGGCAACAGCCTGGACTAATTCCCGCAGGGGTTTTTTTGTTTTTGGCAAGATTTTCAAAAATGGTTTGCCCTTGCCTTCTTCATAGGCCTTAGAGAGAGAGAGAAAACTGCCCCAATGTCTCCAGGCAGTCTTTTTTCCTTTCTTTGGGGAGAACAAATTTCTGCTTTCATCACCTTCATTTAACAACCCTGTAATCCCCTGCAGGGTGGCGTCTGGGCAACTGAATGGAACAAACTGAGTGTTTTATTGGCCGGGTGCCCTTCCTGTTGCCAATGTTTTGTTCGGCAGATAAATTCTCAGGGTGTCCAGAGAAAGGAATATCTGCCTATACCAAGGATTGAACTCGCAGCCTCCTGATTGTGAGGTAAGAGCTCCACCTCTAGGCCACCGTGCCACCCCAGAACAAATTCTGTCTTGAAGAAGGAAAAAACAAAACAACTGGGAGATCGAATGTGTTGTGATCCGCCAGTGCTCAGAGATGGCAGAAGATTGGGACAGTAAGGAGGTTGGGGAGGAAGATGGGCCAGTCCTGGAGTCTGGGGAAGGCTCTGATGAGGGCTCTGTGTCGGAGGCAGAGAGGGGGCCAGGGCAATCGGATAGTTATCAGCTGCCTTCAGACTCAGACATCAGTGAGGCAGAAGAACAGCTGGAGCTTGTTCCCAGTGTGCGCATGCGCAGAGCTGCCAGGAAAAGGGAACAGCTAAGGAACAAGGGACGACTCAGGAGTAAGGCCATGGGTGGACTGTGAATGGCCCCTCCCAGAGGAAATAAAAGAGGAGCGAAAGGGGAGTGGAGTTTGCAGGAGACAATTGTTTCGTTTAATTGGCCTGTGATTGTCCCAGACTCTCTACCAAGTTTTGCAGAGATCGTCCTGGCAGCTCTCCAAGCCAGATAAGGTCTGTGACTGTAAATCCTCCCTTGAAAGACTTTGCTGGATGGGAATGAGAAGAATTCACAGTAAATTAATAAAAGGGGTTTTTGTCGGGACAAGGAGTTTGCTTCATGCTCTTGGGCAGCCTGGGTTAGAAAAGAATGGCAGAAAAGTTAGGGGACAGACCTCAATTGATAATGTATGATTCTGTCAGAGATACGGCACCTCCCTGAATGAAGCCAGTGCGCAAAGTGATAATGTTGCCATTCTAGATCTTCCAGGTTTGGTGGCAAGCAAGGCCTTAGCCATATCTCCCACAACTTGATGGGAATTGAAGCATAAATAACATTCTCTGAAACAAAATGGATTTTTCTTGCTTTAATCACCATAAACTACCCTTGGATCCTTCTCGATAAACATTTCTGGCTCAGCAGGGGGAATTAGACTAGAAGACCTCCAAGATTCCTTCCAATTCTGTTATTCTGAATGAGAGGGACTTTCTCACCCACATAGGTGGCAAGATTGCTGAGCTCCTTGGATTTCCTTTTTAAAGTTGTGTGTGTTTTGCAGCCTCCCCCCCTTTAAATACTTTTTAAAGTATAAGTGGCCTACAACTTGTTTGGAGTCAGTTGATCTCTAAATTTAATAAAATGGCTGAGAGAAGGGAATCCACCCTTCCTATCAAGGGGAAGTGATGAAACACGTTGTGATGCCAAATAGTGTACGAACATGTGGACTTGTGTCACACCTCCAGTGGCCCGTTTTGGGTCATCATGAGAATATTTCTAATAAAGTATTATTTTTTGACATACCCACCAATGGAAACAAAAATGAAAACACAACAAGGAAATCATAAGCACAGCAGGTTTTATTATAGGAGATCTTGTAGGACAAAAGTGCATTTTCCAGTGAGGTTGTTGTTCCATTTTTATTTTATTTGTTTAGAAGAGAGAGTGAGCAGGAGTTGCATAACATATGTCTGAAAGACCATCCACACAATGCCAAAGGGTATATACGGAAATTTATTTCTTATCGAATTTCTCAGTGGACGGAAAAAAACGAGGCTTATCCATTTGGCACAGCCTTAGAAATAAAAGCAGAAATTGAAAGGACAGAAAATCCCTTTTTAAAAAACAAAAACAGAAATACTAAATTACCTCTCCACCTCATATAACAATATTACTGATCAAAACAGGCAGGATTTTAAACACACACAAAGACACAATTCAGAAAGTTTCCTGTGAATTGAAATATGAAAAGTCCAAAGGTTTACAGATCCGTTTTTGGGGGGAAAAGATTCTTATATTGAAACAAAAAACTATAAAGAACCACACACAGCGAAGCTCAACAAATTGCACCAATCTTCCCAGTTCAAGGTAAGGATTAAAAATTCAAATTTGGGACTTTGCATTTGATAACTGCAGCTAGATTGTTGGTGGCGTAATACTGGAAGAAGGAAGATTTGTCTACTATCCAGGAATGGACATTGGAAATCACAAACTTAGCAGAGATGGCTAAAATATTTGCATATCACTAGGATAAATCAAACGAGAGATAAACGAGACTGGGAAAAATGGATTGACTATATTCAAAATAAATATGGGTCTAGGAAATTTCAGATAGCTTATGATTAAGATCAGAAATGATACAAATTGTTTATAGTTAGCCTAGCAAGGAGGAGCTAACCTCAATTCAAAGTTATTAATTTTCTACTTTTTCTTTAAGTATATCTTAAATTGTTTTTGTTAAAGATTTATACCTTGTATTGGTTCTGGGAAGTCAGGGTGGGGGAAGGTTGGGGGGGGTTGGGGGGGAAGGTGGAAGGGAGTGGAGTTTACTAAGTTGGAGGAGGGATGTTGGATGATTGTACATGTATACTGCTATCTTTTCTTTTTTATGTATATTGAAATGGAATTATAAATACCATCAACACAAAAGGGAGTTTGCTCACAAGCTGAAACATACCAAGTGAATTAGAGGAAGAGTGGGAAGCAGAGGAGAGAAGAAAGATAGGAAGAGAGGGATAGGAGAGAGGGTGAAGGGGGAAGATGAGATGTATAAGGAGGAGTGGTAAGGGGAGAGAGGAGAAGGAGAAAGGAAGGGGAAGTAGAGTAGAAAATGATGGAGGGAAGACAGGATGTTGAAAGGGGGAGGAGAGAGGGGGAGGAAAGTGTCGGATAAGGTATAAATATGGTGTATGGAGAGCAGAAGAGCCAATAACTGGGTTTTTCTTTTCTTTTCTTTGGTAGTTGATGGTAAGATGAATTGATGTAAGTACTTAATAATATAACATGATATTGACTATGTAATAGTATACATGTGATTATATGTTATGAAAATGGAAAATAAAAACTCTATGGATATGGAAGCATAAATACCATCAACATAGATTGGAGTTTGCTCAGAAGCGGAAATACACCAATGAGAGGAAGACTGGGAAACAGAAGAGAGAAGAAAGATGGGAAGAGAGGGATAGGAGAGAGGATAAGGAGGGAAGATGAGGAGGATAAGGAGGAGTGGAATCAGGGGTGGGTTTCAGGCGGTTCGTGGCGGTCCCCGCGAACCGGTTGGTCGGCGAACCCGGAAGTAACTTACTTCCGGGAACGCCGAAGGATCCACCCGCCCGCCCGCGTTTCTTACCCGGTTTTGACGAGTTCTGCGCTTCCACGCATGCACAGAACGCATACAGCGCCTGCGCGATCCTCCAGGAGCAGCTGGAGCATCGCACAGGCGCTAGTACGCATGTGTGCACTGCGCACGTGCACAAGGACGCCGCCGGCCCCGTTCCAACCAAACCGGTTGGAACGGGGCGAGAAACCCACCCCTGTGTGGAATGTAGAGAAAGGAGAAGGAGAAAGGAAGGGGAAGTAGAGTAGGAAAGGATGATGGAAGGAAGGAAGGAGGTAGGAGAGAGGTAGAAGAAAGAGGTGTATGGAGAGCAGAAGAGCTAATAATGGGTTTTTATCTTTCTGGCCGTTGATGGCAAGAGGAACTGATGTAATTACTACCGTATATACTCGAGTATAGGCCGGCCCGAATATAAGCCGAGGCACCTAATTTTACCACAAAAAACTGGAAAAGTTATTGACTCGAGTATAAGCCTAGGGTGGGAAATGCAGCAGCTACCGGTAAATTTCAAAAATAAAAATAGATACCAATAATGTTTTTGAATATTTATTTCAAAGAAAAACAGTAAACTAGCTCTGGGACATCGTTATGTGGCTGCTTGCCATAACAAGGAGGAGGTGGGACATCGTTGCAGAGCGGCAGGAGGGGGAGGAAGGGGAATCATAAGACAGCCCTGCATTACATTAGAACGTGAGGAGGGGGGATGGTGCGGTGCGCGCTGCGCGGCAAACTGACACAGAGGGAGGGGAAACTCACAGGGGCGCTGGGCCATTCACGAGTGTCACCCAGCGGCATGGCCCCGCCCCTTTTTCTCCTCCATTTCGGGCAAATTTTTCACTGACTCGAGTATAAGCCGAGGCGGCTTTTTTCAGCCCAAAAAGTGGGCTGAAAAACTCGGCTTATACTTGAGTATATACGGTACTTAATACAATAGGATACTGGCTATGTAATAGTATACATGTGATTGTATGTTATGAAAATGGAAAATAAAAAAGTATATTGGAGAAAAAAAAATTCAAATTCGGGTCCCTTAACAGCATTTCCTCATAATGATAATCTATATTTTTTCTTAATGCACAGAGTAAATAATGGAGGGGGGAATAGAACAAGGTACTTTTTCCGCGTAATACTGGTTAAAAATAATCTATGTTCGGTAGAAACAATAACAAGGATGCATCTTTGCAAATAAGTACTGGAAAACCAGAAAGGATCCCTTTTGCCTTGCCAGTGTTTGCTATTAGGTATATTGGATGAAACTGCTACTGTTCCTTTCCTCTTGGCTTCACAGGGGTTCCGTCAGAATGTCGCCTTGGGTTTCAAACTTCAGTGAGGTCCAATCCAGCAACGGGTTTGAGGCCACGGGCAACTGGGTCTCGTTTAACTCTTTGGCAGTCCAGACCTTTTCCCACAGGTAGAACTCAGCTATTTCTCCCGCAAAGGACTGTTCCACATCAAAGCAAGCCCCGTAGGAATCCTCTTCCTGCCCCAGCATCGCCATCAGATCCGGCTTGACCTCATAACTCCTGGCTGCCCCTTTCCTTGGCAAACGCTGCCCGTCTACCCAAAACTGGATTACCCCAGTAGCCGAATCCCGAGTGGTACCAACCGATTCCCAGTGATCGTTCTAGAAGGATGGGAAGTAAGTTTGTAAGTTTAATTTTATTTATAGGCCGCCCAATCCCGAAGGACTCCAGGCGGCTTACAGAAGGGGAGGGAAAGAAAATAAAAGAAAGTAAAAATAAAATAAGACAAGTTAAAACGACACAGATACATTCATTTCAGTCGGGGCTGGACCTCAACAATGAGGTCAACAGCCCCAGGCCTGCCGGAAAAGCCAGGTCTTGACAAGGGAAGTGGGGAAATGGCGCACTCACCACCCACACACATTTCAAAACCGTGGGGATTTTGGAAGAGGAGGATCTCGTTGTCGTCGCGGGAAGCCGCCGAGAAGAGGGAGAAGCTGCGGGTCAAGTCAGTGAAGAAGCAGAGACAAAGGGTCAGCTGTCGCAAGCGTTGATCGAGGTTCAAGGCTTCAAGGAGGACGTAGGAGTTGGCAGAAAGCTTGGGGAACACGAGAGCCTTTCCATCCAAACCTGAGGGAGAAAGAAGGGAGAGACCATCAAAAGGTGGACTTCTCAGCTCACAGAGCTATTCAAACACACCTTGCGTGAATCCATGGTGCTGGGAAGGTGAGGTGAAAGTTCTACCATGGAATGAAGTCTTACCCGTGTTGGTCAAGGTTCCTGAGATGCAGAAGATCACAAGAAGGACTGTATGAAGCAACGGGCGCCCCTTCATCATCGCTTCACCCAGCATCGCCACCGGTTTCTGGAGTCCGCTGCTTGAAGGGCCACGAGAGACGTCCTTTCTGTAGCTTGGCTGTCTTGATTGAGTTAGAGAGACGTTCTCAACGGTGTAGAAGGTTCCTCCTGCTTTTGAACAGAGTCCTCAAAACACCCTTCCAGGGTCCGTCTGCAAAGATAGCAAAGAAGCACCAAGCAAGGGAGGCAGAGCAGGGGGTTGGACTAGATGACCTCCAAGCTCCTTCCAACTCTGTTACTGTTAAGTTGAGCCCAGAAGTAAGCAAATGTTGCAGTTATTAAGCAAATTCATTTTACCCAGTGGTGGTTTTTAGTCCAGAAATGGAAATATATGCCAGAAACTGGCCAAAAAACCCCATCAAAAATTGCAGTCAGGTGACTACAGGACATTGCAGACAACTGAAAAGATGAGCTGGTTGCCAAGTGCCCAAAATGCAGTCATGTGACAAGCATGGGCCTGTCTGGCACATTGTCAAAACTCCAAAAATTGAGTTGTAAGTGGCTTTTGACAAGGTGTGTTGTAAATAACAATTGTTGCTAAGTAAACAGTTGCAAATTCAAGACCACCTGTAAGAGAAGGGAATCCACCCTGCCTATGAGGGGAAGGTTTTATGTTTATACAGAATTTGGCATATTTATGCACCCATCGCCAATGATTAGACCAACTCACCTTCACGGGCTGGGACAATTGAACACAGAGAGATTTTCGCACCCATGCCCCCCATAGCATCTGACCTAGCTTGGGCAATTATTGGCCATCCCTGGCCACTGGGGTCCACTGTCCTCCCCCCCTCCCCCACAGCTGCATGATCACAGTCGATTTACACCCAGCGAGACTTAATAATGGCCAATTCGCAGTGCAGGAAAACTAAATGCCAGCCAATACCCACGCCGAGCGATTGGTCTCTGCCTTATCAATGGATGGTAGAGGCCTCGGGCACCGGAGAGGCAGGGGACAGAGCGTTGGGGCCTGGAAAGGCCCACGGGGGGAGTCTGGCACCACACCTCTCCCTTTGCTGCCCTGAACTTTGCATGAGCCCTGAAACACCTCTAACCCAGCACAGGAGACCTTGAGGGGGGGCAAGGTGGCCTGCAGCAAGGGAAGAGGAGTTCAGGGCTAAATGCAAAGGTCAGGGGCAGCAGTGGAAGAAGCATGGTGCCAGACTGCCACCGGTGGGGCTCTCCAGATCCCATCGCTCTGTCTCCTGCCTCTCCGGTGCCCGAGGCCACTGCCCTCCACCGAGGAGGCAGAGGCCAATCCCTCGGCCCAGGGATTGACTTGGCCTTTAATTGTCCTGCAATACCAATTGGGCAGAAGTAGGTTTCCCTGGGTGAATTGGCCATGATCACGTAGCAGGGAGGAAGGAAAGTTGACCAGTGGCGAGTAGGCAAAGGGCTGGCACAGGGCCAGCCGAGAAAGAATGCCCAGAATAGCTCAGACTATCATGGGTGCGAAAATGTAACTGCAAGCAATTGTCCTTGTGGGATCTTCTCAAGGCCAAGAACCATCACCATGGCCAAATTAAGCCAGGCAGAAAATCTATAAAATCTATCATCCTTCAACAGCCATGCCTAGTATTAAAATGAGCAGTTGAAGTTTTATGTCTGGTTCTAAGAACCATTGCTGTGGCCAAATTAAGCCAGGCAAAAAACCTATAATATCTATTTCTCTGTCCGGTTCTAAGAACCATCACCATGGCTAAATTAAGCCAGTGAAGAAAACTATAATATTTATTTCTGCCTGGTTCTAAGAACCATCGCCATGACCAAATTATGCGAGGCAAGAAAACTATATCTATTTCTCTGTCTAGTTCTAAGAACCATCACCATGGCCAAATTATGCCAGGCAAGAAAACTATAATATTTATTTCTCTGTCTGGCTCTAAGAACCATCGCCATGGCCAAGTTACGCCAAGCAAGAAAACTATATCTATTTCTCTGTCTGGTTCTAAGAACCATCGCCATGGCCAAGTTACGCCAGGCAAGAAAACTATATCTATTTCTCTGTCTGGTTCTAAGAACCATCGCCATGGCCATGTTACGCCAGGCAAGAAAACTATATCTATTTCTCTGCCTGGTTCTAAGAGCCATCACCATGGCCAAATTATGCCAGGCAAGAAAACTATAATATTTATTTCCCTGTCTGGTTCTACAAACCATCGCCATGGCGAAGTTATGCCAAGCAAGAAAACTATATCTATTTCTCTGTCTGGTTCTAAGAGCCATCACCAGGGCCAAATTATGCCAGACAAGAAAACTATAATATTTATTTCCCTGTCTGGCTCTAAGAACCATCGCCATGGCCAAATTATGCCAGGCAAGAAAACTATATCTATTTCTCTGTCTGGTTCTAAGAGCCATCGCCATGGCCAAATTATGCCAGGCAAGAAAACTATAATATTTATTTCCCTGTCTGGTTCTAAGAACCATCGCCATGGCCAAGTTACGCCAAGCAAGAAAACTATGTCTATTTCTCTGTCTGGTCCTAAGAGCCATCACCATGGCCAAATTATGCCAGGCAAGAAAACTATAATATTTATTTCTCTGTCTGGCTCTAAGAACCATAGCTATAGCCAAGTTACACCAAGCAAGAAAACTATATCTATTTCTCTGTCTGGTTCTATGAACCATTGCCATGGCCAAGTTACGCCAAGCAAGAAAACTATGTCTATTTCTCTGTCTGGTTCTAAGAGCCATCGCCATGGCCAAATTATGCCAGGCAAGAAAACTATAATATTTATTTCTCTGTCTGGCTCTAAGAACCATCGTCATGGCCAAGTTACGCCAAGCAAGAAAACTATATCTATTTCTCTGTCTGGTTCTATGAACCATCGCCATGGCCAAGTTACACCAAGCAAGAAAATTATATCTATTTCTCTGTCTGGTTCTAAGAGCCATCACCATGGCCAAATTATGCCAGGCAAGAAAACTATAATATTTATTTCCCTGTCTGGTTCTAAGAACCATCGCCATGGCCAAGTTACGCCAAGCAAGAAAACTATGCCTATTTCTATGTCTGGTTCTAAGAACCATCGCCATGGCCAAATTATGCCAGGCAAGAAAACTATAATATTTATTTCTCTGTCTGGTTCTAAGAACCATTGCCATGGCCAAATTACACCAGGCAAGAAAACTATAATATTTATTTCTCTGTCTGGCTCGAAGAACCATCGCCATGGCCACGTTACGCCAAGCAAGAAAACTATATCTATTTCTCTGTCTGGTTCTAAGAGCCATCACCATGGCCAAATTATGCCAGGCAAGAAAACTATAATATTTATTTCCCTGTCTGGTTCTAAGAACCATCACCATGGCCAGGTTACGCCAAGCAAGAAAACTGTGTCTATTTCTCTGTCTGGTTCTAAGAGCCGTCACCATGGCCAAATTATGCCAGGCAAGAAAACTATAATATTTATTTCCCTGTCTGGTTCTAAGAACCACCGCCATGGCCAAGTTACGCTAAGCAAGAAAACTATGCCTATTTCTCTGTCTGGTTCTAAGAACAATCGCCATGGCCAAATTATACCAGGCAAGAAAACTATAATATTTATTTCTCTGTCTGGTTCTAAGAACCATTGCCATGGCCAAATTACACCAGGTAAGAAAACTATATCTATTTCTCTGTCTGGTTCTAAGAACCATCGCCATGGCCAAATTATGCCAGGCAAGAAAACTATGATATTTATTTCTCTGTCTGGCTCTAAGAACCATCGCCATGGCCAAGTTACGCCAAGCAAGAAAACTATATCTATTTCTCTGTCTGGCTCTAAGAGCCATCACCATGGCCAAATTATGCCAGGCAAGAAAACTATAATATTTATTTCTCTGTCTGGTTCTAAGAACCATTGCCATGGCCAAATTACACCAGGCAAGAAAACTATCTATTTCTCTGTCTGGTTCTAAGAACCATCGCCATGGCCAAATTATGCCAGGCAAGAAAATCATATCTATTTCTCTGTCTGGTTCTAAGAGCCATCACCATGGCCAAATTATGCCAGGCAAGAAAACTATAATATTTATTTCCCTGTCTGGTTCTAAGAACCATCGCCATGGCCAAGTTACGCCAAGCAAGAAAACTATGTCTATTTCTCTGTCTGGTTCTAAGAGCCATCGCCATGGCCAAATTATGCCAGGCAAGAAAACTATATCTATTTCTCTGTCTGGTTCTAAGAACCATCGCCATGGCCAAATTATGCCAGGCAAGAAAACTATAATATTTATTTCTCTGTCTGGCTCTAAGAACCATCGCCATGGCCAAGTTACACCAAGCAAGAAAACTATATCTATTTCTCTGTCTGGTTCTATGAACCATCGCCATGGCCAAGTTACGCCAAGCAAGAAAACTATATCTATTTCTCTGTCTGGTTCTAAGAACCATCACCATGGCCAAATTATGCCAGGCAAGAAAACTATAATATTTATTTCCCTGTCTGGTTCTAAGAACCATCGCCATGGCCAAGTTACGCCAAGCAAGAAAACTATGTCTATTTCTCTGTCTGGTTCTAAGAACCATCGCCATGGCCAAATTAAGCCAGGCAAGAAAACTATAATATTTATTTCTCTGTCTGGTTCTAAGAACCATCGCCATGGCCAAATTAAGCCAGGCAAGAAAACTATAATATTTATTTCTCTGTCTGGTTCTAAGAACCATCGCCATGGCCAAGTTACGCCAAGCAAGAAAACTATATCTATTTCTCTGTCTGGTTCTAAGAACCATCGCCATGGCCAAGTTACACCAGGCAAGAAAACTATATCTATTTCTCTGTCTGGTTCTAAGAACCATCGCCATGGCCAAATTATGCCAGGCAAGAAAATTATATCTATTTCTCTGCCTGGTTCTAAGAGCCATCACCATGGCCAAATTATGCCAGGCAAGAAAACTATAATATTTATTTCCTTGTCTGGCTCTAAGAACCATCGCCATGGCCAAGTTACGCCAAGCAAGAAAACTATATCTATTTCTCTGTCTGGCTCTAAGAGCCATCACCATGGCCAAATTATGCCAGGCAAGAAAACTATAATATTTATTTCTCTGTCTGGTTCTAAGAACCATTGCCATGGCCAAATTACACCAGGCAAGAAAACTATCTATTTCTCTGTCTGGTTCTAAGAACCATCGCCATGGCCAAATTATGCCAGGCAAGAAAATCATATCTATTTCTCTGTCTGGTTCTAAGAGCCATCGCCATGGCCAAATTATGCCAGGCAAGAAAACTATAATATTTATTTCTCTGTCTGGCTCTAAGAACCATCGCCATGGCCAAGTTACACCAAGCAAGAAAACTATATCTATTTCTCTGTCTGGCTCTAAGAACCATCGCCATGGCCAAGTTACGCCAAGCAAGAAAACTATATCTATTTCTCTGTCTGGTTCTAAGAACCATCGCCATGGCCAAGTTACACCAGGCAAGAAAACTATATCTATTTCTCTGTCTGGTTCTAAGAACCATCGCCATGGCCAAATTATGCCAGGCAAGAAAATTATATCTATTTCTCTGCCTGGTTCTAAGAGCCATCACCATGGCCAAATTATGCCAGGCAAGAAAACTATAATATTTATTTCCTTGTCTGGCTCTAAGAACCATCGCCATGGCCAAGTTACGCCAAGCAAGAAAACTATATCTATTTCTCTGTCTGGCTCTAAGAGCCATCACCATGGCCACATTATGCCAGGCAAGAAAACTATAATATTTATTTCTCTGTCTGGTTCTAAGAACCATTGCCATGGCCAAATTACACCAGGCAAGAAAACTATCTATTTCTCTGTCTGGTTCTAAGAACCATCGCCATGGCCAAATTATGCCAGGCAAGAAAATCATATCTATTTCTCTGTCTGGTTCTAAGAGCCATCACCATGGCCAAATTATGCCAGGCAAGAAAACTATAATATTTATTTCCCTGTCTGGTTCTAAGAACCATCGCCATGGCAAAGTTACGCCAAGCAAGGAAACTATGTCTATTTCTCTGTCTGGTTCTAAGAGCCATCGCCATGGCCAAATTATGCCAGGCAAGAAAACTATATCTATTTCTCTGTCTGGTTCTAAGAACCATCGCCATGGCCAAATTATGCCAGGCAAGAAAACTATAATATTTATTTCTCTGTCTGGCTCTAAGAACCATCGCCATGGCCAAGTTACACCAAGCAAGAAAACTATATCTATTTCTCTGTCTGGTTCTATGAACCATCGCCATGGCCAAGTTACGCCAAGCAAGAAAACTATATCTATTTCTCTGTCTGGTTCTAAGAACCATCACCATGGCCAAATTATGCCAGGCAAGAAAACTATAATATTTATTTCCCTGTCTGGTTCTAAGAACCATCGCCATGGCCAAGTTACGCCAAGCAAGAAAACTATGTCTATTTCTCTGTCTGGTTCTAAGAACCATCGCCATGGCCAAATTAAGCCAGGCAAGAAAACTATAATATTTATTTCTCTGTCTGGTTCTAAGAACCATTGCCATGGCCAAATTATGCCAGGCAAGAAAACTATGTCTATTTCTCTGTCTGGTTCTAAGAACCATCGCCATGGCCAAATTATGCCAGGCAAGAAAACTATAATATTTATTTCCCTGTCTGGTTCTAAGAACCATAGCCATGGCCAAATTATGCCAGGCAAGAAAACTATATCTATTTCTCTGTCTGGTTCTAAGAGCCATCGCCATGGCCAAGTTACACCAGGCAAGAAAACTATATCTATTTCTCTGTCTGGTTCTAAGAACCATCGCCATGGCCAAATTATGCCAGGCAAGAAAATTATATCTATTTCTCTGCCTGGTTCTAAGAGCCATCACCATGGCCAAATTATGCCAGGCAAGAAAACTATAATATTTATTTCCTTGTCTGGCTCTAAGAACCATCGCCATGGCCAAGTTACGCCAAGCAAGAAAACTATATCTATTTCTCTGTCTGGCTCTAAGAGCCATCACCATGGCCACATTATGCCAGGCAAGAAAACTATAATATTTATTTCTCTGTCTGGTTCTAAGAACCATTGCCATGGCCAAATTACACCAGGCAAGAAAACTATCTATTTCTCTGTCTGGTTCTAAGAACCATCGCCATGGCCAAATTATGCCAGGCAAGAAAATCATATCTATTTCTCTGTCTGGTTCTAAGAGCCATCACCATGGCCAAATTATGCCAGGCAAGAAAACTATAATATTTATTTCCCTGTCTGGTTCTAAGAACCATCGCCATGGCAAAGTTACGCCAAGCAAGGAAACTATGTCTATTTCTCTGTCTGGTTCTAAGAGCCATCGCCATGGCCAAATTATGCCAGGCAAGAAAACTATATCTATTTCTCTGTCTGGTTCTAAGAACCATCGCCATGGCCAAATTATGCCAGGCAAGAAAACTATAATATTTATTTCTCTGTCTGGCTCTAAGAACCATCGCCATGGCCAAGTTACACCAAGCAAGAAAACTATATCTATTTCTCTGTCTGGTTCTATGAACCATCGCCATGGCCAAGTTACGCCAAGCAAGAAAACTATATCTATTTCTCTGTCTGGTTCTAAGAACCATCACCATGGCCAAATTATGCCAGGCAAGAAAACTATAATATTTATTTCCCTGTCTGGTTCTAAGAACCATCGCCATGGCCAAATTAAGCCAGGCAAGAAAACTATAATATCTATTTCTCTGTCTGGTTCTAAGAACCATCGCCATGGCCAAATTAAGCCAGGCAAGAAAACTATAATATTTATTTCTCTGTCTGGTTCTAAGAACCATCGCCATGGCCAAATTAAGCCAGGCAAGAAAACTATAATATCTATTTCTCTGTCTGGTTCTAAGAACCATCGCCATGGCCAAATTATGCCAGGCAAGAAAACTATAATATTTATTTCCCTGTCTGGTTCTAAGAACCATAGCCATGGCCAAATTATGCCAGGCAAGAAAACTATATCTATTTCTCTGTCTGGTTCTAAGAGCCATCGCCATGGCCAAATTATGCCAGGCAAGAAAACTATAATATTTATTTCCCTGTCTGGTTCTAAGAACCATAGCCATGGCCAAATTATGCCAGGCAAGAAAACTATATCTATTTCTCTGTCTGGTTCTAAGAGCCATCGCCATGGCCAAATTATGCCAGGCAAGAAAACTATAATATTTATTTCCCTGTCTGGTTCTAAGAACCATCGCCATGGCCAAGTTACGCCAAGCAAGAAAACTATCTATTTCTCTGTCTGGTTCTAAGAACCATCGCCATGGCCAAATTATGCCAGGCAAGAAACTCATATCTATTTCTCTGTCTGGTTCTAAGAGCCATCACCATGGCCAAATTATGCCAGGCAAGAAAACTATAATATTTATTTCCCTGTCTGGTTCTAAGAACCATCGCCATGGCCAAGTTACGCCAAGCAAGAAAACTATGTCTATTTCTCTGTCTGGTTCTAAGAGCCATCGCCATGGCCAAATTATGCCAGGCAAGAAAACTATATCTATTTCTCTGTCTGGTTCTAAGAACCATCGCCATGGCCAAATTATGCCAGGCAAGAAAACTATAATATTTATTTCTCTGTCTGGCTCTAAGAACCATCGCCATGGCCAAGTTACACCAAGCAAGAAAACTATATCTATTTCTCTGTCTGGTTCTATGAACCATCGCCATGGCCAAGTTACGCCAAGCAAGAAAACTATATCTATTTCTCTGTCTGGTTCTAAGAACCATCACCATGGCCAAATTATGCCAGGCAAGAAAACTATAATATTTATTTCCCTGTCTGGTTCTAAGAACCATCGCCATGGCCAAGTTACGCCAAGCAAGAAAACTATGTCTATTTCTCTGTCTGGTTCTAAGAACCATCGCCATGGCCAAATTAAGCCAGGCAAGAAAACTATAATATTTATTTCTCTGTCTGGTTCTAAGAACCATTGCCATGGCCAAATTATGCAAGGCAAGAAAACTATGTCTATTTCTCTGTCTGGTTCTAAGAACCATCGCCATGACCAAATTATGCCAGGCAAGAAAACTATAATATTTATTTCCCTGTCTGGTTCTAAGAACCATAGCCATGGCCAAATTATGCCAGGCAAGAAAACTATAATATTTATTTCCCTGTCTGGTTCTAAGAACCATAGCCATGGCCAAATTATGCCAGGCAAGAAAACTATATCTATTTCTCTGTCTGGTTCTAAGAGCCATCGCCATGGCCAAATTATGCCAGGCAAGAAAACTATAATATTTATTTCCCTGTCTGGTTCTAAGAACCATAGCCATGGCCAAATTATGCCAGGCAAGAAAACTATATATATTTCTCTGTCTGGTTCTAAGAGCCATCGCCATGGCCAAATTATGCCAGGCAAGAAAACTATAATATTTATTTCCCTGTCTGGTTCTAAGAACCATCGCCATGGCCAAGTTACGCCAAGCAAGAAAACTATGTCTATTTCTCTGTCTGGTTCTAAGAACCATCGCCATGGCCAAATTAAGCCAGGCAAGAAAACTATAATATTTATTTCTCTGTCCGGTTCTAAGAACCATTGCCATGGCCAAATTATGCCAGGCAAGAAAACTATGTCTATTTCTCTGTCTGGTTCTAAGAACCATCGCCATGGCCAAATTATGCCAGGCAAGAAAACTATATCTATTTCTCTGTCTGGTTCTAAGAGCCATCGCCATGGCCAAATTATGCCAGGCAAGAAAACTATAATATTTATTTCCCTGTCTGGTTCTAAGAACCATAGCCATGGCCAAATTATGCCAGGCAAGAAAACTATATCTATTTCTCTGTCTGGTTCTAAGAGCCATTGCCATGGCCAAATTATGCCAGGCAAGAAAACTATAATATTTATTTCTGCCTGGTTCTAAGAACCATCACCATGGGCAAATTATAGCAGGCAAGAAAACTATAATATTTATTTCCCTGTCTGGTTCTAAGAACCATAGCCATGGCCAAAATATGCCAGGCAAGAAAACTATAATATTTATTTCCCTTTCTGGTTCTAAGAACCATAGCCATGGCCAAATTATGCCAGGCAAGAAAACTATATCTATTTCTCTGTCTGGTTCTAAGAACCATCGCCATGGCCAAATTATACCAGGCAAGAAAACTATATCTATTTCTCTGTCTGGTTCTAAGAACCATCGCTATGGCCAAATTATGCCAGGCAAGAAAACTATATCTATTTCTCTGTCTGGTTCTAAGAACCATCGCCATGGCCAAATTATGCCAGGCAAGAATACTATAACCTGTGGAGAGAAGTATAAAATCTATTATCAATCATAGCACCAACTACGAATCTAACTACAATGGGAAAACTCCTTAGTTTCACAACCTGCCAAGACACTCAACCATATGAAATTTCTAAACGCCTGGCACTCTGACAAATTAACCCTCAGCAGCCACATGGACATAAACATCTATATCTCTGCACAAATGACCATCAAGAAGCCCAAAAGAAATCAAAAGGACCAAAACACCTGCTCCGCAGCAAACAACACAAATCAACAAGTAGTCCAATCAAAGAATCTCTAAAGACCATTTTTAACAACACTGAAACCACAAGCCACTGGAAAGCAAGTTGAGAACAAACCACTCTCTCTCCTAGCACTGATATTCCCTAAATAACAAAGCATCTGCAAAAGAAACTACCAAGCTCAGCGAACACTAAGGTCCTTTCAAACCGCAAGCCGCAAATCTCCTTTGTTCATCACCAACTTCACTTTCAGCTCTTAAGAAGTCTGACTGGTACTGTGGCCTTCTTTCTAAGAAAAAGAAGGTGGGAGGGGGGGTGATCCAGAAGGATCCCCTTCCAGTCGGAGTACCGAGGGGGTCCTCAGGGACTGGAGGAGGCTTGCGGCTGAGCGCCCGTTGCCTCCTCCAGGTTGATTCGCCCTCACTGCTCGCTCAGGGACTGAAAGGGTCACCCAGTTGAAAACCCCAGAGAGGCTGTCCAGTATGAGTCTCTCAGTGTGGGTGTTCAGGGATTGAATGACCTCCACATGGGGGGGACATCACCCCTATCCCCACACTGTATTGATATGGGGAATGCTTGTTCGGGGGGGCTCTGGTTCTACCACAACCAGTGGCTAAAATGATTTCATATCCGAAATTGTTTATATGTTTTACTTTTGTTACATTACTTTGCATTCCCCCCCCCTCAAAAAAAACTTCACTAAAGCATGCCTTAAGGCGCAACCTCTGCAAACCTATGGTATGCATGCCTAAAGTGCCATGCGGAGCCATGTCACTTGGCATGTGCGGCATTCGCCTGTTCCTCTACTGGTTTCCAGCAGGCGCAGGTGCAACATCCAGCTAGACTGCCGGTTACGGGCTTGCGGTCAGCTGGCCAGCGTGCATGCTCACGCCGGAAAGCGGAATCCCGGCTCTTCCAGTTTCCGGCAGTGCCACACGCACAAAGGCCAGCTGATTGTCGTGCGTGCATGTGCACCAGAAACCCGAGAGGAATGGCCAACACCACACATGCCAGGCAACATGGCTCCGTATGCCACTTCGCACACGCATGCCTTGGGTTTGCCATCACAGCCTTAGGGTAAGCTTTATAGCAAGCCCCAAAGTTTTTTTGCAGTCATAAACCACATGTTGCCGATAGTACCTGTCAGGCTTCTTGGTTAAACCCAGCACTGAAAAGTTAGTAAACCTTTGACTTAGCTTTGATGCCTTCGACTGCTTGTCTGTGGTGATTCTCTTTGTGTAGAGTGCCTGTGAAATAATAAGAAGAAATCAACATCACCAAATGACCACCTGATGTTCAGAGACTAGAAAACCAATTCATCAATTTTACAAAGCTGCTTTTACGTTCTTTATCCTACAAGTGGACGAAGGCAAGATACAATGAATTGGAAAGCTGTGCCCTTGAGAATACCACAAACCACTGGTTTTTACTGTTCCCAAAGATATGACCCTCCAGCTCCAGGAGTTTCTCTTACTCTCCAGGAACTGGAAGGCATCCCTAAAATTGCTTTAATTTACCTTCCTGCAAGAAAGTCAGGTCAGTTTCAGGACCTGATGCAATTTTAGGTAACTTTTGCCGTTAGTTCCTTGAAGTAGCTAGGCCTCTACATGTTTTGTTTAAGGACTTAAGTCTTGGCTATAATTACCTCAGGTCCCTAGAATTGACTATTTCTGAGAACAAGGTCAACTCCTGGACCTGAACTGATTTTAGTTACGCTTTTGCCTTTTATTGAAGTAGTCAGTCATCCACATGCTTATGTATACTTTATTTGCCAGAGGAATTTAAGAAATTGAGCCTTGACTTAAATCAGGATCTTAGGTCCTAAAAATTCACTTTATTCCTGAAAGCAAGGTCAGCTCCTAAGGTAGTTTTTAATTATGACTCACATGTGGTGGTTTGGTCCTTTTGAAAGGACATGGTTGAGATTACCCCAGGTTCCACTAGTATTTTATTCAAAAAAATTAAACTTTGGCTGAAAATTACCTCAGGCCTCAAGGTGGGACTATTTCAAGAAAGCAAGGTCAACTCCTGGACCTGAAGTAATTTTAGTTCACTTTTACACCTTTAGTTCCTTGAAGTAACATGTTTTCTTTTAAGGACTTGAATCTGGGCTAAAATTTCTTTTCTCAGGTGTCAAGAGTTTAAATTTAATCAATAAAGGTCAACTGCAGGACTGAAGCAATTTTGCCTTTAAGCTAATTTTAACACCTGTGGTAGTTTAGCTCTTTTAACTGTACCTGGCTATAATTGCCTCAGCTGTATTCCCTCCTTTTAAGCTACTTTTAACAGTTACTTCTCTGGGGTGGTTTGGTCCTTTGAACAGGACACAGCTGAGATTACCTCAAACTCCACCTAGTTCCACCATTTTACTCCTAAATACCAGTGTCTTGGTTAAAATTATCCAGGACCCAGAAATTTGCCTTATTTCCCTCAGAGAAAGTGGGACTGAGGTAACTCACCATAGGTGAGCTGTGGCGTTGGGAGTCCTTTAAATAAGACAACCTTGAGGTGGCATTTTACTCCTGAGGAAATATACACCCTGGTTAAAATCACAGCAGGTGCTGTCCTAACTCCCTGAGTAGGTTCATTTTTCCTCAGGAGCTGTCCTTACTCCCTGAGAATAGGCTAAAACTACCTCAGGAGCTGTCCCTACTCCCTGAGAATAGGCTATTCCTTAGCTCCTCTCAGCATCCCACAACGTCTAAGAGCCTCAAACGGGGATTACCTCAGCGTGCAAGAGGCCACCTCACGGTCTAAGCTTCGGCTGCGGAGACGCCGTAGGGAGAGGGGAGATTTGCTCTCCCCGCGGCCCGCAGCGTCGTCTCTTTCGAGAGGGGCGAGAGAGACGAGGAGAAGGCAGGGGCGGCGGCGGCAGCGGCGGCGGCGGCACGCACAGCTTCTGCACCGCACTCACACTTTTGCCTCAACCCGAGGAACCCGCCGACTTTTTAAAATGTTCCCGCCCCTCGGAGGAGGAGGGGGGAAGAAATAGAGGCCGCTCAGCCAATCCGAAGGACGGGTTTCCAAAGCAGCCAATCGCAGCCGAGGTGGACGGGGGAGGCGTTCCGAGAGCGCTTGGCGGGGAAAGGCACGTGGCTCATCAAGGCCAGGTGTGGCGCGGCCTCCCAGGTGAGGGCGTTTGGAGGCAGGCACGTAATCTGTGCACGTGTGTGTGTGTGTTTGAGTGTGTGTAAAATAAAATAAGGTAATCTTGATTGTCATTTTTTTTTTACTGTGAGCACATTGGCCCACGCTAATGAAATTAGCGTTGCCTGCTCTCAAAAGAGTATCTAATCTATGCATTTTAATCTATTTAGTCCAATAATACAATATCTTACAAACCTTACAAACATCTTGCTTGAGAGGTAACTTTAGCTTTTTTTTTTCAGTTGGAGGCTGCCTTACAACAATGGCGGCACTGAAAACAATGTTTCACTTAGCAACATAAATTTTGGGCTCATTTGTGGCTGTAGCTAGAGGACTCCCTGTACTGTTTTGGATTACAAGTCCCATCAGCCACTTCCAGGGTGGTGGATAGGGATCTTCCCTTCTTGCAACAGGTCCCCCCACCAAAAAAAAGATACTCATTGTTTAAAGAAAATCTGAACATTTAATAAATAAAATTAAATTATGATTCCTATTTGCACACACACACACACACACACACACACACACACACACACTGTAGGAAATGCTTTGGACTTCAGATCCCATTAATCAGCTTTCCAGGGTGGGGGCTGATGGGGGTTACAGCCCCCACCTAAAATCCAAGCCCCTTTTTCTGTGGTTTTTTGTGTTTTGCTTCCACCTCTCCCGCCTTGTTACAATCTTGCCAAGAAGCCCTTGGTTTTATTGTCTCCTGCAAATATTGAATTTGTTATTTTTTTCCTGTTTCTTTTTCAAGAAAAAAAATATATCCAGGACTAGTTTGCTTTGCTTTCTAAGAATTCTGCTTAACTGTTACAAATGGAGGAAGTTTGGATACATGATGTCTTAGCCTCCTGAAAGAAATTGACCCAAATTTGAAATGGTTTCCTTCTTTCGCTATTACAGGAACTCTTTCCTCCCAGTGCACCCCCAGTTAAATGTTTTCAGAGAGGGTGCTTGTCAAAAATTGCAAAATAATAGATCAGCAATGGCTAATCTTTTTCTCCTCGTGTGCCAAAATCACTTTCTCGCATGCACCCACAATGCAATGTGCCTCACCCCTGCACATGTGCACAGGACCCTCCATGTGTGTGACCCCCACATATGCGCATGCGAAACACCCCCCCCCCCAGGTAACCTCCTCAGCCTCCTACACCACAGAAGAGGGATGCTTTTGCCCACCCCAGGTGCCGGAGGCTTTCCTTGAGCAAAAACAGCCTATCCTGGGCTCCGGAAGCTGGAAACAGGCCCGTTTCTGGACTTCTGGAATTCTGGAGAAAGGGACTGGCCCAAAGTCACCCAGCTGGCTTTCATGCCTAAAGCAGGACTAGAATTCCCCATCTCCAGGTGATTGGCCCAAAGTCACCCAGCCAACTTTCATGACTACAGCAGGGACTAGAACTCACCATCTCCTGGTGATTGGCCCAAAGTCACCCAGCTAACTTTCATGCCTAAAGCAGGGACTAGAACTCACCATCTCCTGGTGATTGGCCCAAAGTCACCCAGCTGACTTTCATGCCTAAAGCAGGGACTAGAACTCACCGTCTCCTGGTGATTGGCCCAAAGTCACCCAGCTGAGAGTTTTTTGTCCCCAAAGAGGTTTTTGTCGGGACAAGGAGTTTGCTTCATGCTCTCGGGAAGCCTCGGTCACAACAATTTTTACATCTACAGTCTGAGGACACCCCCATCCCCATTCTAATTTTAAAACCTGGCAGGACTTTAATTATCACTGGTTGGGGTTTTTTTATAGCCCTCCTTGAGGACTAGTCTGCTGCATGGGCGGCTGAGAAATGGAAAGAAAACCCAATGTTCCAAGAAACAAGCATGTCACCTGCAGATTCCAGAGCCATTCGCATTTCATAGGAAGTCATGCTTCCCGACTTGTCCAAATCAAACTTCCGGAAGACTGCTCACTCCGTTATGCCGCGCTAGGGATTTGAACTGCCAAACTGCCGACCTTTCTGATCAACAAGCTCAGCGTCATTAAATCCCTCTGTTGATGCTGCCTAGAACTGCTAGACAAAACACTCTGCTCTTGGGTGCAGAGCTGGGGAGCACGAAAGAATAGCAATAAAATCTGAGCGCACAGTATGAAGTTCTGAACCATAAAAAGAAAACACAATAATAGAATGGAAACCTGTCTAGCAAATCCCTTGCTATTTTCCCCAATGCCCTTAAAGGAAACGGGTTTTTTTTTGGGGGGGGGAAGCTAGATAGTCCCCTTCGTAGTGGGGAATTACCTGATTGCATAGGCTGGCTGCGGTGCTAAAAAAAAAAAAAAAACCACAAGAATGGAAGAGCTATTCATTCGGTTCACACTGCAATATCAGTTCACTGATTTTCATCCCTTTGATGAATTAAAACAAAATGATTCCAGAGGTATTTTGCGAGGAGCGTACTCCACTCCTCTGCTCACAATAGAATCCCTTATGCCACCAGGCTCGAAATTTTGGGCTTGGACAATCTGGCCGATTAAGTATAGTACATAAAATTGTCTGCTACAATGTCCTTCCTGTCAACGACTACTTCAGTGTCAACACCAATAATACATGGGAAAACAATGGATACAAACTCAAGATAAAGCGCTCCAAACTCGATTGCAGAAAATGCGACTTCAGCACCAGAGTGGTCAACGCCTGGAATGCTCTACCTGACTCCATTGTTACATCCTCAAACCCCCCATAGCTTCAACCTTAATCTGTCTACTGTGGAGCTCACCCCACTCCTAAGAGCTCCGTAAAGAAGATGTGCATAAGCGCACCAGCGTGCCTTCCGTCCCTGTCCTACGGTCCCCATTTATTCATACCCATTTAAAGTTCATTTTTGGTGCAGGCTGGCATTTCAAAACAGAAAGAAACAGATTGTCTACTTCTACAACCCTTCTCTATAGCTTTAATGCTTCTGGTGAATAGTTTTTGTGTTTTCTTTGTCCTTTTGGAAAATCTTTTCATGCTGGAGTGAAGGGGCTGCATGAAAATGACCCATGAGGTGTGACAAGGAACAAAATGGTCCCAAATGAATGTATTATATGCTATGGAATGGTAGGTAGTTTTGTGTACAAAAATCCATCCAGTTTCTGCTTATTGAATCTAGCAGCCATGTGGAAACCAGCCCTAAATTCATTTGAGTTTCTTCTGAACTTGAGGACAATCAATCTTTCTCTCTCTCTCTCTCTTTCTCTTTCTTTCCTTCCCTCTTTCTTTCTTCTCTTTTTTCTCTCTGTCTTTCCTTCCTTCTTTCTTTCTTTTCTTTTTCTTTCCTTCTTTCTTTTCTCAGTCTCCTTCCTTCTCTTTTTTCTTTCTTTTTTTCTTTCTTTCTTTTCTCTCTCTCCTTCCTTCCTTCTTTCTCTTTTTTCTCTCTTTCCTTCCTTCCTTCTTTCTTTCTTTTCTCTCTCTCCTTCCTTCTCTTTTTGCTTTCTTTCTTTTTCTTTCTTTTCTCTCTCTCCTTCCTTCCTTCCTTCTCTTTTTCTTTTCTCTCTCTTTCCATCCATCCTTCTTTCTTTCCTTCCTTCTTTCTCTCTCTTTTCTCTCTCTCTCTTTCATTCATTCATTCATTCTTTCATTCTTTCATTCATTCTCTTTTTTCTTTTCTTTCTTTCTTTCTTTCTTTCTTTCTTTCTTTCTTTCTTTCTTTCTTTCTTTCTCCTCCTCTTCCTCCCTCTCCTCTTCCTCCTCCTCCTCCTCCTCCTCTTCCATAAACTGAAGACGCTTCTTGGATGAGAACAAAGTGTCTTCAAGGGAAAAAAAAACAAAAAAAGTCTACTTTGGACCTCTAGAAAAAACACCTTTGGGATAAAGAGGGTATGCCAGATTTTTACTACCTATTCAGCAGAACCGGACTGAACCGGTAGGAACCCCCCTCAACTTAGGTGCCCCAAGAGCTGCCCGAGAGCTGCCTGTGTTCTGTACCAGCTGAAGCTTATGGACAGTCTTCAAATGTAGAGTGCATTGCAGTGGTCCAAGTGTGAGAGGATCAGGGCTTGTGGGACTGAATGCAGAGTTGTCTTTTTTGCAGATCGCCCAGTGGCTAAAGTAACTCCCAGGATCCAGTGCAACCACAAGGACTCTCCCAGCCAGAAGCCCAGGATGGAGAAGGATTTTGCTGCAGCTGATCAGAAAGGATGAGAAGAACCTGTTGAGTAGGACTGAACAGAAGGAGGCACAATGGAGGTCGGTCCGTTGCCTCTTTCCTCCTAAGGAGTAATACCAGCACACCCCTCCTTAGGCCAAGATTGGGACAATGCAGTGTTAGAAACAACCACACATTTTCCCCTGCCATGCAGGTACTGTAACTTTGTGGCTGCTGTTTTCATGACTTCCAGCCTGCACTCCATGTGACCTCCGTTTGGACTTCAGACCTGCTTCTCAGACTTTGGCCTTGCATAAGGTGACCAGATTTTCAGATTGCTGTCAGGGTCTGGATGGGGGTAAACAAATATATTGACAAAAATTATGTACAGTATAATTTTTTTTAGTAGATTGTTGTCCTTGTTTAAAAGGTCATGAAATTTTTCAAACGAATTTGTTGAATTACATTTCACACATAAAATGGCTTTCAAAGTCTCAACACTTAATTGTGATTTTTCTGATGTCCACACTTTATTTACCGTAGCATTAGTTCCTGGTAACAATCAGGTAACAATCAGGAAGATACATTGGCATTGAAAAAAGTGACTGATGACCATTTTTCACACTTAGCGACCATTTTCACACTTAGCGACCGTTGTGGCATCCTCATGGTCACACGATCAAAATGTTGATGTTTGGCAAGAGATTCGTATTTTTGATGGTCGCTAAGTGTGAAAAATGGTCATCAGTCACTTTTTTCAATGCCATTGTATCTTCCTGATTATTAAAAGTGCAAATTCACTCAGTGTCAATCATGACACTGAGTCCATTTCAAAGTATTGTGCATAGAAATTTTAAAAATGGCTTGTTTCAATTTATTTTGGATAGAATCTTTTTTTAAATAGTCTAAGACAATTTAAAAAAAGAATCAACACAGAATACCACTATTTTAAAAAATCATATGCACAATAAATAAAATATTATTTTAAAATACATTAAAAAAATAAAAGAAAAAACCCGGCTCACTTACCAGCAGGCAGGCAGAGTCAGCAGATCTTCGTAGCGATGGATGGAAGCACACAGGGAGCCTATATACGCAACTGCAGTAACAATGACAATGATGAAGGATTGGATTGAGTTAAAGAATAAAAGAATTCTGATCTTAGAAGGCCATGACCTGCAGGCAGGCTGGCATAATTTCTTATGGAATGACAAACATAAAACGCACAAATACTTTCAAAATCATTTAATTAGGAGAACTTTACTGCAACAATGGCTCAAAATCCAAAAAATCCACTATGTGAAAACCCCAAATTGGCTATCACCAACAGAAAGAACGACACACCCAAATTTTACAGATTGGAACAAAATTCTAAGATACAGAGATCTAATTGACAGACAGGGAAATTTAAAAACAATTGAAGAATTGGCAGATCAGAATATGAAAGGTGATTGGCTAACCTACCTCCAAATTAAAATTAAATACAATAAAGACACTAAAATAAATGGTATTGAAACAGAACCACACGAATTGAATAAAATTATTCAAAGTCTGGACAGAAAGATGATAGGGAAAATATACAAATTCCTCTTGAAGTATCAAATGGAAGAGGAAATTGTAAAAGAACCAATGATAAAATGGGGTCAGAACTTTGGCTATAACATTGAACTAGAGAAATGGGAAAAATTTTGGGGAATAAATTTAAGAATGACACTATCAATCCCATATAAGGAAAACCAGTACAAAATGCTTTATTATAGATGGCATCTGGCACCGTCAAGGTTGGCCAAAATTTCAACAAATACCTCGCTAAATTGCTGGAAATGTGATTCAATACATCATGGCACATATTATCATTTATGGTGGACTTGTGAAGAGGCAAAAAAATTCTGGAAAAGGATCAAAAATTGGTTGGAAGGAATAACAAAGGTTAAGTTAGATTGGAAACCTGAACTCTTTCTATTAGGAATTATACCGACGAAATACAAAAAAGAAATACAATATCTAATATTACGTATACTTACAGTAGCAAGGATAGCTTTCGCCCATAAGTGGAAAAATAAACTAAACCTAAATGAAGAAGAAATAATAAGAAAAATTATGGACTGTGCCGAAATGGATAAATTAATGAAAGAAATACAGGGAAAAGAAGAATCAGAAATTTATTAGATATGGGATAGATAATTGGTATATAGTTGGATGGAACAAAGGAATCACAGACAGTGGTCACATTGTTCTAACATCTTTAAAATCAACTTTTGGAACATATCTAACTAAACACTGATTAAGATCTTAGGAAACAGAAAGTCAGATGATTTGCACACTATTTTCTTAATTGTTCTATAGCATATATACAAAGCTGTAACTTCAGTAAAATAATTACTGCCACAGCCTCTAAGTTTACTTACACAGGTAAGTTTCTACCACTTCTCAACATCAGAGTCAAAACTTTTTTTTTAATTAGAGGAGACAATCTTTCATGGCAGATTTTTAAAACTCAAAGACTTCTAGTATTAGAGAATATTGCTATTTTGAGATTATAGGGGCCGCCATGCCGGCAGAAGCTCCGTGACAAGTGGAAGTTAGTTAACTGCGCAGGGGAGGGTGGCAGGAAGCGACCACGCCTCGCGGACTCGCGGCATGGTCGCTGGGAACCGCAGCACAGGCGTCGCTACGCCGGCAGAAGCTCCGTGACAAATGGAAGTTAGTTAACTGTGCAGGGGAGGGCAGCGGGAAGTGACCACACCTTGCAGACTCACGGAGTGGTAGCTGGGAACCGCAGCACAGGCGCCGCCACGCCAGCAGAAGCTCGGTGACGAGTGGAAGTTCTCTGTGTGAGTGGCGGCGGCGGCTGTTTCACTCGTGCAGAGAACTTCCACGGTTCTGGAGATTCTGCTGCCCATGGCGGCGCAGCAAGGGGCCTGTGATGCGAGGTGAAACGCAAAGAGGGAGAAGGAGGAGAGGAGGGCTGTCTCCTCCCCCCAGCGCCTCCCGATTCCCACTGGTACATCCATTACTCACCAGTTAAGCTAAGCCTAAGCAGCTGCAACCAAAACAAAAGACGAAATGAAATGGAGACTCGCCCAGGCATGCTAAGTTAAGCGGAGTCCAGCCAATCAGTGAGCGGCAGGCTGGGCTGGCTTAGATTTTTGTGTAGGATAGAATGGAACGAGCCAGCGAGCTAGCTGCTAGCAGCTGATGGGCGGGGGAGTGAGGGAGCTGCGAGCGCCAAAATAAAGTGTGTTTTTTTAAGAACGGCCTGGGACGCGGGAAAAATCATGAAAAGGTGTGCCTGTCCCGCCAAATGCGGGACATCTGGTCACCCTAGCCTTGCACTTTGGATGTGGGTGGGGATTCTGAACTATGCCTGGATTTTGGTCTGTGTGTGTGTGTGTGTGTGTATTTGGGGACTTATCCCTTTCCCTGGCATCTTTGCAACTCTCAGCCAAGCTGAGCAACCTTCATTATGTGAAACAACTGTCAACCTCGCACAACCTCATCACTGGAATGGGACCAACGGTAGCCTCCCCACCTCTGGTGTTGGGCCACCTGCACTCCAGAGGCTGGACAGGGTGAAAAACATCCTCAACGGCCCAACTGGAAGTTTGGGAACCAAGAAATAAAGCCTATTGATCCAATAAGTCCTATGGATGATAGAAGGTCCCAGAAGAAAGAGATATGAAGCAAAGTTTTCAGCTAGGATGATTTCAAAATTTACCAGAAATATTTGTAATCCTGCTGAACCATTGCTAACTGTGAAATACCATATTTTTCAGAGTATAAGATGCACTGGAGTATAAGACACACCAAGGTTTTGAAGAGGCAATTTTTTTTAAAAAAAAGTAGGTTCGTAGATAGAGGGAGAGAAAGAGAGAGAAATACAGTAGGGAGGGAGGGAGAAAGAGAGAGTAGTTAGTTAGTTAGTTAGTTAGTTAGTTAGTTAGTTAGATAGATAGATAGATAGATAGATAGATAGATAGATAGATAGATAGATAGATAGATAGATAGATAGATAAAGGGATAGCAAAAACGGCCTCCCTGGCCCTCTGGAAATATGAAAAATCAGTTGGCAGGTGCACACATGTGCGCCAGACCTGACAGCTGGCATGCCACCCAATATGGTTCCGTGTGCCACCTGTGGCATGCGTGCCATTGGCTTGCCATCACGGTCTTACCCCATCCCACCACCATCCTGCTTCCCCCCCAGACAATGATCCGGTGATGGGATCTCAGTGGTTCAGCCGGGGGATTGGCTGCTTTCTTCATTTCTGGCAGAGAGTCTCCAGGACCTCCAAGGGAATGTTCCCCTTGGGGCTGCCCCGAGATTTTGCCACCATCTACAAAGCATCTCTCTGCCCACCGCCCCCCCCAAAGAAATCCCTGTGCTTGGAGGCTCAAATAGCCACAAAGAATGGAAAGGTATCACAAACTCCCCCCCCCCCCACTTTAGTTGATTTACTTTCCCAGGAATGGGCAGGGATGCGGGTGTGGGTGTGTCATCTTCATGTCCTTTCTTTCATGCACAATCTGGGGCATCCTTCTTTTCCCCTGACTTACACACCTGCACAATTTCACATCTGTTGGTGCTGCACCAACCTCAGAGCTTGAAACCACCAAGAGAAGCTCCTAAAGTATGAAGATAAAAGCAATGGATGGAGAGATGGTGATCATGAGAGCTGAGAAAAGCCATAGTTAGCAACTTTGTGGAAGTTACAGTGGGAAGGGGGCATCAAATGAGGGGCTTCTTCCAGGGGGTTAGGGAAGTCCCACCCTGGGTCTCTGCCTCCTCCTTTCCCCTCCCCTGTAGCATCCTTCCATAAGCAGGGCATCCAAAGTCCCTTTCCCTTTAGGACAGCCTAAAGTGGACAATTGAGGCTTAAATGCTTCTGCTCCTTCCCAGTCTGGTGGTTGAGGTTTGGTAGCCACTCCGGGTCAACCCTGAACACCCCGGGGGAGAGGGGGCACAAGAATAGCACGGGGAGTGCCTGGAGGAGCCTGGAAGGGGAAGAGGGTGAAGGACAGAATTAGGAGGGTCTGCAGCACCAGCTCCTCCCTCCATGCTATCGTGAAAAGCAGCTCTCAAACAGAAGATCAACCATCTGCTTTATTTTGGAGGACTCCGATCATATTAACCCTGAAAGAAGTTCTCAAGCAACTCTTGGCTGGCCCTGGAAACAGCTAGGCACATCTGGGGAGGGGAACCTCTGGATTCACACAGCTGCTTGTAGAGATGATCCCTAAAACCCCTATGCTTGGAGTGTTACACCTGAGTGGAAAATATGGAGGCTCCTCTCCAGAGTTTTATGGTCAGGAGGCAGCCGATTGGAGGCTCAGCCTTTGCCCTTTTGGGGGATGGAGAGAAGAAAGAAAGAAGGTGAACAGCAACCTTCTCTTTTGACTTTCACTTGGTTGAAAGAAATGTCCTCCTGGGTTCGGCTCCAAGTGGGGAAAAGGACACTGGAGACATGGAGGCTGCTTGGAAGAATGGTTTATTGGTGGACAGGACCACGTGGCTTGAGCCCTGAACAGAAAAGGTGATCACATGCTTCAATGTTGGTGGAGAAAAGAGAAGGAAGAACTCAGATGTTGAGTCCCCGGTTTTATGCCCTCTCAGGCCTTTGATCTTGAGCTTGTATTCTGATTGGTTGTCAGACTCCCATGGGCCCATGCAGGGGCAACTCTCTAGGCAGCGTTTTGAATCCAGGTTTGGTTGAGTTCTCAGATGCCATGTGGGGAGTTGGGTAAAGTGCCAATATTATCATGCCTTAATTCCATCTCCCTGGAGCTGAAGTGGAGATGTCTTTATTATGTAAAGGAATTAACTTGGCCTTCTTAATGGCCCATTGACAAAGTGGGGATGGGCAGGAAGCTACAGGCAGCTATTCCGTCTTTTAAAACATGTTTCTTTCTTTTCACATCCAGAGAAATATTTCAATATTTCCTGGGATATTTCATTTTTCTGGGAGAGGGCTGGGTGATAACTTCCTACAATGAGATGGAGGATGAATTTGGTGGGGGGGGGGAGACCCAGGTAGGGCATGCTTTCAGCTTCCTCCATTTAACCCACAATTGAATGGATATCATCACCATCCTGCTGACTCTGGTCCTGAGGGGTTGCTTTTCCCTGCAAGGAGAAATCAAGACCTCCCACTGGAGATCCAGCAGCCCTCTCCCTCTTTTAATCTTCCCGAGGAGGACCCTCCTGATCTGCCTGTAGCCCTAAGCGCTGGGAAGACTGAAGCCAGAGGGGAAGGATGGGTGGCCTTTTCTTTTAAAAAATCCTTTTATTCTTCCTTTCTTTTTGGTTTTATTGTTTTTCCTTTAGGGGCATGTACAGGTAGACCTCGAGTTATGACCACCATTGAGCCCAACATTTAGGTTGCTAAGTGAGAATCTGGCTTCCCCTGGTCAGAAGATTGCAAAAAGGGATCGCATGATGGGTCCTAAGTAGGGATCAGTGGCCAAGCATGTGAATTTGGATCACATGACCATGGGGATGCTGCAAAGGTCCTAACTGTGAAAAAGGGCCATCAATCCCTTTTTTTCAATGCTGTTGTAACTCTGAACTGTCACTAAATGAGCTGCTGTAAGTGGAGGACTGCTTTTGTTCCATGTAAACAACCCAGAATTTGGTTTTAAGAGGGAGGAGGCTATTCAAAGGTTTTGAACAAAGACAAAAATAGCATATAGGAATAAAATGTCCAGTGAGACCACAGTATAGGCTAATTGGGGAAGGGGCTTAGACTCTTCTCCGTGTTGAAATCTGATTAGCATACTGATAAGCATAGGCGGAAAAGAAATACCCGCAGAGCCTCTCCCTTGTTTGCCCCTTTTATTACGCGCAAAACAACCTTTTATTACCATTCCCCTGAATAACCAGCAGACTTTAGACTTCAGGAGAGACCGAAGGGGCGGGACGATGTCATAGACGGGGCGAAGTTACAGGTCTAAATGCTCTTGAGCATTTAAGGTCGGATCCTTCTTGCTGGGGGCTCCCATCCTCAATGGGCCAGCCAGCTCGCTCATGGTCAGAAAACTTTGCCCTTGTTTGGAAAGGTTGCCTCTCTGGCCAGCATTCAAAGCCTTCAACTCCTTTGTTAACTTCCATGCAGATAGCGCCTACCTGAGTTTTGCCTTGTGTTGTGATTCCCCCCCCACCAATCTTCTCTTCTCTCTCGCACAAGACATCCCATGAATTGAAAAGGACTTGGAGTGATCCAGAAATCCTGTCGTCATTGTGGAAAAGTTGGAATGGGAGAAATCTCTCCTCCAAATTGAGGAGGTGGGAGCCCTTGAGGGGGTCTATTGAGAGGCATTATGGACCATCTTGTAGGAGATGGAAAGGCTGAGCTGGAAGGGGGGGTTAAACATCTCATCAGTCTGTCCCAAGGGTGCTTTTCCAAAAGGCAACTGGACTTCCTTGGGTTTTTCCCCCCTTGCCTTGATTAAAACCACCTGCCCACAAAAGATTGAGACCCCACCCCCTCTCTGAAAGCGCTGACCACCCAAAGACTGTTCCCCGTCCTCCCCTTCTCCTGCTTTCCCCCTGAACCCCAGGGGAGGTCTTGGGGGGGAGGGGGCTCAGTCATATCCTGGGACAAGCGATCCCTCCCCGGGAGTGGGGAAGAACTGCAAGGCTGGCCTCTATTCAGCAGGGAAGGGTCAACCTCGCTTATCTCTCCTGGAGAAGAGGAATCGATCAATCGGAACAGAGCTGGAAGGGACCTTGGAGGTCTTCTAGTCCAGAATTCCTCAACCTTTCTGGGTTGGTGGCCAGGAGTGGGGGGCGGCTGCAAGAGAAAGAGGGGATGCTTTTGTGGGAGGGGCAAGTGCATGTGTGCGTGCGTGCATGCCGGTGATGTTATTCCGACGCTCACGCGAGTGGGACCATAAGCTCCCTCAACGAGGCTCGCTCGAAGGAAGAGGCTGAAACACCCCCCCGCCCTTACTCCCCTGGGAAGAGATTGCGGAGGTGCCAAGATCCCTTTTTCCTCCTCGGATACAATTAACACTGCCACCTAGTGGACTTGAAACATTGTTACTAAGTTTTACTATCTGAATTGTTTAGAGAGAAGCTGTTCCCTTGAAGGCTACTTGGTTAAGAACTGATAGGGGCAGGAACACAGTTGTTTGTTTATACAGTTCCTGGAAACCTACTTTGAAATAAACAGAAGCTCTAAGGAAAAGCTCAGAGTGACCTTGGAAAGACTTTCATCTTTTAAAAAAAACTTTGATTTTTTTCCTCTTGTTTTGGTGGCCGTTCTTATTGCTATCTTGCTGGGGAGGTGGTGATTTTTTCCTTGGCTCCTTTTTTCTGCAGCTTTGAAGTATTAATTCCTGTTTTTTCTTTGCTCTCTTTTCCTTTTGGAGATATTGGAGACATATGGATGGATGGTTTTAAACTTTAAGTGAATTGGACTGAAGAATTTTTTTCTTCCTTTTTTCTTTTTTAAGTAAGAGATATTTTCTCTCTCTCTCTCTCTCCTTTTTTCTTTTTTTCAGTTTACTCATAATTCTGTATTTTTATAGTTGACACTTAATTTTTGTGATACTCCAGTGGATAATATCCAAAAAAAAATACTCTTAATCGCAATTTATGCACCCAATGGATCCACGAGGCTGGATCCAGGCGGTTGTAACCGCCTCCCTTCGGGAGGGGAACTTCCCCGCCGCACTGAAAGCGGCGGTGGTGAGACCCCTCCTGAAGAAACCATCCTTGGATCCAGCTGTCCTCAACAGTTATCGTCCGGTCTCCAACCTTCCCTTCCTGGGGAAGGTTGTTGAGAAGGTGGTGGCCTTCCAGCTCCAACGGTCCTTGGAGGAAGCAAACTATCTAGACCCCTTCCAGTCAGGCTTCAGACCCGGTTACAGCACAGAAACCGCTTTGGTCGCATTGATGGATGATCTTTGGAGAGCCAGAGATGAAGGACATCCCTCCATCCTGGTCCTCCTTGACCTCTCAGCGGCTTTCGATACCATCGACCATGGTATCCTTCTGCGACGACTGCGGGAGGTGGGAGTGGGAGGCACCGTGCTACGGTGGTTCTCCTCCTACCTCTCGGACAGGTCGCAGTCGGTGTTAGTGGGTGGGGAGAGATCGTCCCCAAGGCCCCTAAATTATGGGGTGCCGCAAGGCTCGGTCTTATCCCCCCTACTATTTAACATCTACATGAAACCGCTGGGAGAGATCATCCGCAGGCACGGGATCAGATACCATCAATATGTGGACGATACTCAACTGTATCTGTCCGCCCCGTGCCAAATCAATGAAGCGGTTGACGTGATGGGCCGGGGTCTTGAAGCCGTTATGGACTGGATGAGGGCTAACAAGCTTGTGCTCAACCCAGAAAAGACCGAGTGGCTGTTGTGTTTTCCTCCCAAAGATTTGGCCAATATTCCAACACTCAGGCTGGGGGGTCAAATTCTACACCCCTCAGAGAGGGTCCGCAACTTGGGAGTCCTCCTGGATCCACAGCTGTCATTCGACCACCATTTAACGGCTGTGACCAGGGGGGCATTCGCCCAGGTACGCCTGGTGCGCCAGTTGCGACCCTACCTGAACCGGGAGGCCCTCACAACAGTCACTCGGGCCCTTGTGATCTCTAGGCTGGAATACTGCAATGTGCTCTACATGGGGCTGCCCTTGAGGAGCATCCGGCGACTTCAGCTAGTGCAGAACGCAGCCGCGCGAGTGATAGCGGGTGCACCCCGATTCACCCGCATAACACCTATCCTCCGCGAGCTGCGCTGGCTACCTGTCGATCTCCGGATGCGCTTCAAGGTGCTATTAATCACCCATAAAGCCCTACATGGCAGTGGATCTGGATACTTGAGAGACCGCCTTCTGCCAATTACCTCCCTACGACCTATAAGATCCCATAGATTAGGCCTCCTCCGCATTCCATCGGCCAGCCAGTGTCGGCTGGCAACCACAAGGAGGAGGGCCTTCTCAGCAGTAGCCCCGACCCTTTGGAACGAGCTCCCCGTGGAGATTCGTACCCTCTCCACCGTCCAGGCCTTCCGCACTGCCTTGAAGAACTGGCTCGCCCGTCAGGCCTGGGGATAAGAATCGCTACCCCGCCCGAATGATGAATGGATGTTGCTTACTATTTTATTATATGTTGTTGTCTTAATGTTGTATTCCCCTCTCCCTGGTTTTCTGTGAGCCGCCCTGAGTCCCCTCAGGGAAAAGGGCGGCCTACAAATGCTAATAAAACCATAAAACCATAAAACCAATGAAAAACAAGATGAATTTTACAAAAAACTCCACAAAAAAATTTCTGACTTGGACTATGTTGATATTTGTATGATGGGAGATTTCAATGGCATTGTATACCAGAACCTGGACTACAAAAGACACAAAACAATGAAGTTAAATAGAAAATTGCTTCCTTTTTCAGGATGATAGATGAAAAAAATTTAAAAGATATTTCGGGAGAAAGAAATAGTACAAAAGAACAATATACTTTTTATTCAAATAGATATTCATCATTTTCCAGAATTGATATGATATGGGCCTCAACGGAACTGATTTGTAACATACAAGAAGTCAAGATTGAAACAAGCACCTGGGCGGATTGTAATCCAATCACAATCAAATTTCTCTTTGTACTTCTGTATTTTAAACTTGGATAAATTAAGAAAAAATAGTAAGAAAAATAATAATCGGTGGCTCCTGTGGGACAATAGCCTTTGGGGTTTAATTTGTCATCAATTCTGAATTAACTGAGCAAAAAGTACAAGTCAAAAGAGAATGGTTTGGCCCAATTCCAGTGTATTGTACCTTGGTCCCCTCCCCCCGATAAGGGATGTGGTGGCTCAGTGACTAAGATGCTGAGCTTGTTGATCAGAAAGATGTGCTGAACTGCGCTTTGAACTGCACATAATACATCCCGCCTATAGGCCACAAGTTTGACAGCTAAAAGTTTCCAGTTCTGTGTAAATGTTTGAGCCAGGAGTGAAAGTGAAAACAGGATGTTCAGAGTTCTGTTTTCCTCCTCCGACTCCTCCCCACTCCTACCAGGAGAAAGGCTGAGCCTCCCTCCAGTCTAGCTCCCTCCTGATCAGGAAAGTCTCCCCGGGAGGCCTGTGACCAAGAGTGGCTTCTTCTGGGTGTGGTGCAGCTTCCAAGGATCAGGAAGTCTCCCTACTCAGGTGAAACTCCAAGCAGCTCCTGCCCTGCTGTCCTTCAGGCAATGGGCATGTGGGGTCCAATGGGGTCAGGCCCAGAAGCAGTCGAGTGAGCCCTGAGAGTCCCCTCACCTGAGGTGGCCATGTCCAGTTATTTCCCAAGTCAACCAAGAATCCCTAGGGTCTCCTTTGGCCACTTTCCAGGATGACTGGAATCATCCAAAGTAGAGCAGGCAGTTGGCCTTCTGTTTGAGAGCTGCTTTTCAGGAGAGCATCGAGGGAGGAGCTGGAGCTGCAGACCCTCCTAATTCTGTCCTTCACCTTCTTCTTCTTCTAGACTCCTCCAGGCACTCCCTATGCTATTCCTACCTGAAGATATCAGAGCCCAACCAAGGGCTGCCCCAGTTCCTCTCCGTGGTCAACCTGGATGATCATCCCATTGCTCGATATGACATTCTCGAGAGGACGACAGTTCCTCTGGTGCCCTGGATGGAGGCGGAGGAGGTGAAGATACCTGAGAGGATGTTCAGAGCTGACCTGGAGTGGTTATCAAACCGCAACCCCCAGACTGGAGGTGAGCAGAGGCAGAATTGTCTTCAAGCCCCGAATTCTCTCCCAAATCTCACCTTCCCACCTCTTGTCACTTTGGTTAATGGGAAAAGAGGCAAGTAGGCAAAGAACAGAAAATTGGGGGCTAGAAGCTTAGGGGGTTGAGATAAACCCTGTGCCAAAGTTCTGACTAATGAACCCAACCAAATCATAATTCTGAGACTGGAACCTTTCTCAGAGAACTTCTTTATCGGCTACAACATATCGGCATGAGTAAAAGCAAAAGCAACTCTAAATGTTTCCCACGATTTCAGTATAAATAAAAGAGTAAATGATTCCCCCCACCAAGTGTCACGTGTCACATTGGCCAATTCGGTTAATTGGAGAGCTTCTAGGTCATTCCTCTCCGTCTCCCTCCGGGACCTCTGGAGATGATCTTGGTTACTATGGGACAATTGCCATATTTTTCGGGGTATAAGACAGACCTTTTTCCCTCAAAAAAGAGGCTGAAAATATGGGTGCGTCTTATACACTGAATACAACATTTTTTCCTTCCCGAAACCCTGCCCCCTTCACCCAAATGGCCGTGCATAGCCTCTAGGAAGATTCCAGAGTGCTCCTGGGGAGCTGTGGAGGGTGGAAATGACCGAACATTGGGTCATTTTTTGCTCAATCCCCCCCCCCGCAGCCCCTAGGAGCACCCTACAAGGCTCCTAAAGGCTATTCATGCCCTTAAAAAAAATACAGGCCCATTTTCATGAAAAATGAGCCATTTTTGTGAGGTCTGCAGAGTGCAAAAACTTTTTTTTTTAATTTGCCTCTTCAAAATCTTGGTGCGTCTTATACTCTGAAAAATACGGTATGTGTTATGTCTGGTCTGAACTGGAGGGACATTCCAAACCTCTCCCTCCCACTCATTCCTGTGTGGCAACTGAGAAATGGAAAAAAGGCTGCTGCCCGATTTTGGTAGTTGACACTCCTTCCCAAGAAGGGACAATATTGTCTCTGCCCTTGAACACCAATGGCTGTAAGGAGCATGAGGATGGGAGATCCTTCCCTGCAAAGGAAAGAAAACAGCCTCCCCTCCCCAAGATCTTCTCTCTCTGTCAGGGTTACAAGTAACACCCCCAGCAAAAGAAGACTCCAAGGCCAGAAGTTCCTCAAAGTTCCATTTTTTTAGAGATGTCATATTGGCACATCTGGGGAAACCCGAATCGAAAAGCTTCCAGGTTTTTCCCCACCCAAAGGAAAGTCCCAGTCCCTGTCCCAGCACCCACATGTCCATCACGTGGTCCAATCAATGCACCGTCCCAACTGGAGATGCCTCCCAGCCATACCACTCCAGGGGCAGGGTAAGATGTCCTTGACTCTCTGAGAAAGGAATGTTGTTATGGCTAGATATCTCCCCTACTCCATGCAATCCCCCCTCCCAGTTTCCCACGGCACTAAATGTGGCAGGCCTGAAGATCCAAAGTAAAAGATGGTTTCCAGGACAGACACTCTTATGGTCTTCATGATCTTCTAGAAGACTTAGTGTAGCCCCAGATGACAGAAAAGATCTCCCACCGTTGAAAAGAAGAGGAGAGGCAAAATCTGTTTCCCTCCCCTGGTGGGATGGGTGGGAAGTAGACACTTCAATCATTTTGAGCAGAAGGTCTCTAGGGAGAGGAACTCTGGATAATTCTACACCCTCTTTGTGCATTTCAGGGCTTCACACCTGGCAGATGAATTTGGGCTGTGAGCTCATTGAAGACGGGAGCAAAGGAGGATTTTTGCACTATGGCTACGATGGGATGGACTTCATCAGCTTCCACAAGGAGACCCTGAGATGGGTGACAGCTCAGCCCCAGGCCCAGGAGGTCAAGGAGGAGTGGGATGAGGATTCAAGGTGGTCCCAGAGAAGCAAAGACTTCCTGGAGAAGACCTGCATTGAGTGGCTACAGAAATTCCTCTCCTATCAGAAAGAGGCTGTGAAGAAGACAGGTGAGTGGCCAAATGGGCTCAGATTGTGTTGTTTTTTTCTAGGCCTCCACATTTCCCCTCCTCAGGTTTTGTGCTCTACACAGCCAAGCCACCCTTCATGTGCCTGGCAGAAACAGAACTGGAAACTTACCAAAACAAACTAGGGGAATTTACCACAATAGGGAAAAGAAGTTCCAAACCTTCACCCCTCAAAAAACAAGTTCTTCAAAGAAAAAGAAAAGGAAACCAAAGGAGCCAGATATTAATAGCAATAGCAATAGCAGTAGACTTATATACCGCTTCATAGGCCTTTCAGGCCTCTCTAAGCGGTTTACAGAGAGTCAGCATATTGCCCCCAACAATCTGGGTCCTCATTTTACCCACCTCGGAAGGATGGAAGGCTGAGTCAACCCTGAGCCGGTGAGATTTGAACCGCTGACCTGCTGATCTAGCAGTAGCCTGCAGTGCTGCATTTAACCACTGCGCCACCTTGGCTCATTAAGGCTGAGATCCAATCCTTTTTTCATAAGGAAATCTAATTTTTGCATCCTGCATTTGTGGCAGAATCAAAAGCTGATTGATTCTCTTCCCAATTTCCACCTTGGACAACAAATTCAATTTAGGGAGTCAAAACTGAATCAAAGCCCAAGCATTGCAATTACTTTGGTCAGAGTGAGAACTTTACCCCCAACTCTACGTGTCCCTTTCAAAAATGAATCTAAAGAGTTCAGTGTCTGAGAGGTTCAGGGGAGGAGAGGGAGCCAAGGGAGAGGATGGGCAAAGGAGGTCTTCTTCCCACTTATTAAATCGCCTTGACAGAAACTCTAGAAATCCCAGGAACTTTGTTGTTGCTCTTTCTGCAGAGCCCCCAGTGGGGAAAGTGACTAGCAAGGTGGTGAATGACAGCCTGGAGGTCCTCATCTGCCAGGCCTTTGGCTTCTACCCCAAGGAGATCCAGGCCACCTGGATGAGAGATGGAGAGGTCTGCCAGTATGAGACCCTCCATAGGAACGTGGCCCCCAATTCAGATGGGACCTATTATGTCCAGCTCAGCATTGAGATCGACCCCAAGGAGAGCGACCATTTTCGGTGTCGCCTGGAGCACGAGGGATTGCAGGAGCCTCTGATGTTGTCTTTCAAGGAGGAAAGAGGTGAGAAGGTGATGGGTTAATGTAGAAGTAAACTTTACATCAGTGTTTGAAAAGGGAAGGGAGAGTTTTCTGCTGCATCCTTTCATGTTTTCAGGTGGTGTGCAGGGAATATAGCCCTGCATTTAGCAATGGGAGAGAAGTGCCAGAAGAGTTGGAATTGATATCTTAATAGCAAAAGTATGAAGATATGAAGATATATGAGATGATATGATAAATGAGATGATTGGTTGTGGCTCTTCCTTCTGCCTTTCAAGGCCATTCCCTCCATCCTCTACAGCAGTGAGGATGGTCCTGTCCTGAAATCGTGCGCAGGCGTGTGACAGCATACATGTGAGTGCCTACACCTATAATGCAATGCACCCCCCAAAAAACGTAACGATCCCCCTGTGCCCCATTTTGGGCCTAGCAGGTCTCCCAGAAGCCTCCTGGGACCAAAAATGGGCTGCATGAAATCCCCTTCCCTCCCACCCAATGCTTGTCCATCTCCCACATGTGTGGCAGACACTCAAAAATGAGCTGGCCAGTGGGAGGTACTTGCATATGTGCAGTGGAGCTGAGCTGGGTGACACTTGCCTGTCCAAGTGCCATAGGTTCACCATCATGGCTTTACAGCAGTGGCTCTCTACCTTCCCAATGCCGCGACCCTTTAGTACAGTGCCTCATGTTGTGGTGACCCCCAACCATAAAGATCTAGCTTGCCATTGCTTTCATCATAGGTCTTTCCTTCCTTCCTTCCTTCCTTCCTTCCTTCCTTCCTTCCTTCCTTCCTTTCTTTCTTCTTCCTTTCTTTTCCCCTGGTTTCTCTCTCTTTTCCCTCTCTCTCATTCTCTCCCTTCAGCTCTCTTTCATTTGTTTCTCCCTCTCCCCCTTCTCCCTCTAATTTGTTTCCCTCTATTTTCCCTCTTTCCCATTCTCTCCTTCCAGCTCTCTTTCATTTCTTTCTCCCCCCCCCTTTTTATCTTCCATCTCTTTCTTGTGCGTGCAAGCAAAATACCCTCCTGGGCCGGGATCACGGAGGCGGGGACAGCGACTCCTTCCGCTGCTGCCACTGAGAAGTGAGTATCTGGCTGCTATGTGGAGGAGAGTGACACTGCGCAGGAGACTCTTCAGTGCCAGACTCAGGTCAGCGCAAGCCACAGTCCCCTTCGTGTTGGCTCAGGAAAGAGCCGGAGCAGCCATCTCTGGATGCAGAGAGGGAAGAGTTCCTGAGCCCTGAGCAAGGAGAGCCCTGTGCAGCGCAGGAGAACTGGAGCTCTTCCCTCCCTGCACCCAACCAGCTGCTGCTCCCCATCCCCCTCCTTCCTGAGCCAACGCAAAGGGGACTGTGGCTCGCGCTGACCTGAGTCTGGCGCTGAGGAGTCTCCTGCGCAGTGTGGCTCTCCTGCGCTGCACACCCAGTTACTCACTTCATTGCGCAGTGGCAACAGCGAAAGGAGAGTCGTTGTCCCCTCCGCCTTGATCCTGGCCCAGGAGGGTATTTTGCTTGCGCGCACGGATGCAAGAGATGAGGGCAAGAAAGGGGCTGGAGTTCTTCCTGACACAGGAAGCTTCTCCTCAGCCGTTGCCCTTCTTGCTGCCCAAGCCTCCCCCTTTGATGCAGCTCAACCCCAGCAAAGGCGTGCACCCTGTAGGAGCTCCTGGGCAGGAACAGTGGCTGAAGAATGCCCGCATGGGAGGCCGGCTGGACTGTTCCGCTGGGAAGCCCATCAGTCTTCTGGCACCTCGCCTTCCACCATGCGGGGAACCCGAGCTGCTCCTTCCCTTCCAGCCAGCAAAACTCCTCGGCGACCCCTGTGAAAAAGTCGTTCAACCCCCAAAGGGGTTGCGATCCACAGCTTGAGAACCGCTGGAGTATTGTATATGGAGGTATACAATAGAAATGATAGGGAGTGGAAACAATATTTTCCTTTCTGGGGGAAATTATTTGATGGGATTAGTTATCCCATGTCATTCAATATCCTTTTCAGCAGGGGAGGCTGGCCATTTCTCAGCTCAACAGGGTAGACCAGAGTAAGAAACCAATGTCATTTACATCAAGTGCTACCTTCATTATAAAATGATAGTGACAAAATCTTGCAATCTGAACATGCCTCACCTTCCCACCATTTATCTTCACCTGAACTAAGGAGAAGCTGGACATATTTACTTACCGTATTTTTCGGAAGTATAAGATGCTCCAGAGTGTAAGACTCACCTTAGTTTTTGGGGAGGAAAATAAGAAGAAAAAAGATTCTGCCTCTGACTACCAGCATCCATAGTATTCAGCTGGCTAGCTTCCTGTCCTTGTGTGAGAGTTCATGACTTGGAGCACATAGTAACAAGGTCAGCCAATGAATAAGCACAGCAACTAAGTCAGCCAATGAGGGCTATTTGGACTCTGAAACAGTATTTGCTGTGTGAGCAACAAGGAGACAGGAAGGAGCCTGGCTTAGCTGAGAACTGAAAGTGAAACTGCTTGTGTTTTGCTTGTATTTACTGCTACCTTGGAAAACCTGCTTTTGGTATTGTATTGTATATTATTATTATTTTGAATCCTGCTGAATCAGTTACCTGTGTGTGCTTTCTGAATGTGATTGCTGCTGCAAATGCTGACCAGCTGGGTTAGCTTCAGGACTTATTGCAGTCTGATTCAGCACAGCTGATTGGCGGGTGGATGGGACTGCAGAATACCCCCAATCAGCTGTTTCAGGCTGTAGGGATTGCCACAGACCATCTCTGCCTCCATGTCTTGCATTTTTGGCTTGGTGGGGGGAGGGGCTATATCCAGTGTATAAGATGCACCCAAATTTTCACCCTCTTTTTTGGGGGGAAGGTACGTTTTATATTCCAAAAATACGGCAATTTAATTACTTGACCCAGGCTTTAGCCCCTTCCTCCCTTATCTGACTGCTGCTTCTGTTGTGGTTCTTCTTTCTGTCCTCCAAGGCTATTCCATCTGATCTTGGTGGGTTTTAGGCAGTGCCCCCTCTCCACCTAAAGGAAGCCCCTCCCCTCCAATGCTGAAGAGGGAATATCTTTGAAGAAGAAGAGCTTCCTTCAGGTAGAGACACTTCCTGGAGACCAGAAGAAGTTGGGAAATGCTTCCATTGCTCAGCATCTCCACTTCTGGGAACTCAGGATCTGTCTACTCTAATCGTAATTCTGTGTCTCTTTCTTTAACTACAGAGCGGTGGATTCCTGTGGGAGCTGTAGTATATGTAATTTTTGGAGCTGTGATTTTCTTCCTGATGGGTAAGTAAAACAAACACTTCCACTCACCCCCACCCTGGGTCTTTCTGTGTTGACTGAGTTGGTGTGAATGTGAGAGAATCTCTCTGAGAGTTTCAGCCATGACTCCCCACGAGGCTCTTCCCCACAAACAGCATTTGGACCAAGAGTCAGAAAGGAAGAAGAAGCTAGGCAGCCATTTTTTTTCAATTGACTGTAAATCTCAGAATGTTTCACCTTCCTCTCCTCTGAGAGGAAATCATTTTGGCCTTAATAGATTGATTTCAGAGGGGCAAATATCTGGGGCTGAAGAATCAAAGGAAAGTCCCATAAATAACATGGGAAGCCCTAGACCTGTGATGGCTAAACTTTTTGCTATTGCGTGCCAAAAGCTGGGGAGTGCAGGGAGGTCGTTTGTGGGCATGGCCACACCCATAATTCTATGCACGTGAACCCCTGCGCATGCATATGTGACCCCCTGCACATGCGTGAATGACCCCCGCCCTTGCCCCGCTTTTGGCACGTGGACCCGTTTTTCACCCTCCCCTCACACCTGGGGACAGACAACAACAGGGGAAGTAGAAGGAGCTGCTGCTTGCTCTGTCCCTACTCAGAGCAAAAGTAATGAGAGGGAGGATGGATGTGGGAAGTGTCTCCTTAGTTGAGCTCAACCAAATGCGGTTCAACACATCCAAGCGATTCTCTCAGCAACAGTGAAGAAGTGCTTTTCCATTTCCTTCTTCCTGGATGGGCTTTTGACTTGTTTGCAATTTATGTTGCTCATTTGTCAGTGCAAGTTCTAAGCCAATCAGAGCGAGTTTAGCTTTACAAGATTAGGCAAGATCGCTGGTTATTGGAGCTGGCCTCTGGAAAAAGAGGCTTTGGAATATAAATCAAAACAAATGAGAATTACCGAGTGTGGAATCTATGGGGAGCACCATCTGTCTTGTACCACATAACAGGATTCCCAGAGATTTAGCCTCATTGCTTAAGAGTAATTGGTGGTGATTTATTAGGTTTTATTGGGAGCATCTCAATTATTGTGCCAACTTTCAATGGTTTTAGTCAGAGGTGGTATTCAGCCGGTTCTGACCAATTCTGCAGAACCGGTAGTAGAAATTTTGAGTAGTTCAGAAAACTGGTAAATACCACCTCTGGCTGGCCCCGCCGCCACCTATTCTCTGCCTCCCGAATCCCAGTTGATCGGGAGGGAATGGGGATTTTACAGTACCCTTCCCCTGCCATGCCCACCAAGCCACACCCACCACACCATGGCACACCCACTAAGCCACGCCCACAGAACCAGTGGTAAAAAAATTTGAATCCCACCACTGGTTTTAGTGGTAGTGGATTGTGATTTCCCATGAAAGCTTTAATAGGAGCAAGAATGGTTTCAAATTGATTATTTCTCAATAACACCCAGGAATGTTCCTTTTCATTTCCCTGTGGCCAGCAACTTTTGACTGCCAACAGTTTTGCCTTTTGTCCCTAACAAACAGATGGCAGCACTAATTCAACTTTCTCAAGGTGTTGGATTATAATCCAGACTTAGAAGTCTTCTAGAAGTCTTCAGCATGAGTCTGTCTCCATCTGAGGCAGGAGCTGCATCCCCCCAAATTAGCCAGCTGTCCTCTCTTTTTCCCATCTAACAGGGAGGTGCTGGAGACGTAGAATGAGTCCCTATCAGAAAGCAGAGTCTTCGGATGATGATTTGCTATCAGAAATACTTCCTTCGTCCCTTAATTGTGGCACAGATAATAAGATTCAATCTGAACTGATGCTCCAATCTGAAGTAACCTCGGAGGTGAGTCTGATTGTTGCTGAAGTCTATGTAAGATGCAAAACTCTGGGCTTGGGAAATACCCAAGAGCCAAGACCATTGAAAGGTTGGGTGGGCAACATTCACCCCCAAAGTCTTTGTAAAGGGATTATGAGCTGCTTGGGGCTCCTCTGGGGCTCTGCAATCCTCTCACACCCAGCAGCTCTGAGGGAGGAGAAGGAGATGGGGAAGGAGCCAGGAACAGAAGCTGGAGCTGGGGTTACCTTGGGGAAATGTGGGATTTCTGTCAGAGAAGAACTGGAAGGGAGGGAGAGAAGGAATGGGAGGATGGAAAAACAAAGGGTGGTGGAGGGGGAGGGCTGTCCAGGAAAAAGTTCCCTGGAGATGATGGGCTGCAGGGATAAACTCTGTGAGATGGACACCATACAAGTAGATAGATTAAATGGATAGATGATAGGTAGAGAGACAGACAGACAGATACATAGATATAGATATAGATATAGATATAGATATAGATATAGATATAGATATAGATATAGATATAGATATAGATATAGATATAGATATAGATATAGATATAGATATAGATATAGATATAGATATAGATCAGGGCTAGTCAACCTTTTTTATACCTACCACCCACTTTTGTATCTCTGTTAGTAGTAAACTTTTCTAACCGTCCACTGGTTCCAGAGTAATGGTGATTTATAAAGTAGGGAAGTCAATTACATTAAAAAAAGGAAAGTGCTTCAGTATTGGACGAAACCCCTACCGCCCACCATGAAAGCTGGAACGCCCACAAGTGGGCGGTAGGGACCAGGTTGACTACCACTGATATAGATCATATAGAGGAAGGTAGGTAGGTAGATAATGGATGGATGGATGGATACAGACAGATGTACTGATAGATAGATAGATAGATAGATAGATAGATAGATAGATAGATAGATAGATAGATAGATAGATAGATAGATAGATAGATAGATAGATAGATTTGCCCTTCCTCATTCAGAGACTATAACATGAGCAGATGGATGGACATTTGTGGACAGATAGGTGTAGACTTTTATAGATGATTGATTGATTGATTGATTGATTGATTGATATAGACAGACAGAGAGACATAGACACAGACAGACAGACAGACAGAGACAGGCAGGCAGGTCTGTAGATAGATGGGTAGGTAGGTAGATACAGAGGAAGGAAGGAAGTTTGAGAGAGAAATGAGGACCAGCACTCACCCACGTACACCAGAAGCTGTTTCTGCCAAGCCTCTTTGGCTGCTTGCCCTCATACCTGCCAGGGTTGTGGTGGGAATAACAGAGCTCATAAGGACTCTTGCCTTGAGCAGGGGGTTGGACTAGAAAACCTTCAAGGTCCCTTCCAGCCTATGATTCTATGATTCTAAGTGGAGAAGGGGAGAAAACATTGCTAGTACAAAGTATAGTTCTGATGTCTTCCTTTTTCCCTCTTCGCAGGACATGGAATCCTATGGAGAGTGGAGCCCCCAGAGGGTTCTTGAAAACTCTGGGTCAACTTTGCACAGGCGAGAACGGAAGAAGCCGCAGAGAAGGTCAAAGACCTGGACGGGTAAATTGAGGACCCTGGACAAAGCAGAAGCAACAGAGTCAAAAGAGGGTTCCAAAGCAGAGAAAGTGACTGTGAGATCTGTTAGAAGAAAGAGACACACAGTTCCTATACAATACCCCCGAGGAGAAGAGGGCTACTAACTTCAAGCAACCGCAGGAGTCCTGGCTGCCACCGTCAGGGAGGCCCTGCCATCAGCGCAAGGCATCTCCCCTTCACTTGCATCTTGGGAAGAGCATCAGCAGCAGAATGACGAGGATGGTCCCTGCTGGAACTAGCCATTCTCCAGCCAAAAGAGGAGAGAGAAACATGCTTCTGATTAGATTGGAGGCTGCTCTCCAGGACTTCTTCCACAAATGCTGAGTCCCCTGATGTAGAAGGTGCTGAGCAGAGGAAGCCCCTCCCCACCATGCTGGGACTTCATTTAGAGGACATCCTGGCTCTCCCAAGTTCATACTTTCTTCAGACAAATGGTCTTCAACACCAGATGTTACAAATCCATCTGGCGTTGATGCTACCTATCCCACATTTTTCTAATTTACTAAGAAATAGATTGCCGTCTACTTTGTCAACTGTCTTACTGAAATCTAAGTATACTATTTCCACAGCATTTCACTGGTCCACTAATGTAGTCACTTTGTCAAAGAATGAAATAAAGTTTGGCATCATTTCTTTTTGACAAACCCATGTTGACTTCTGGTGTTTTGTTTGCTTGTTTCTAGGTGTTTGCAGATCAGTTGCTTGATTTTCCTGTTTTCTTATTTTTTTACATGTTATTATTGTTATTTTTGACATTTGTTGCAAGTCTTACTTCATTCTGAGCCTTAGCTTTCCTGATTTCATATTTGCATTTCTGTTGGTATTCTGCCCCTCTCTCTATTTTTTATACTTATTCTTTTTGTCTTTAACAGAGAGTCCTTTATTCAACCATTCTGGTTTGTATTTCAAGAGCCATGGTGGCACCATGGTTAGAATGCAGGCTAATTCTGCCGACTGCCAGCAGTTCGATCCTGAACGGCTGACGATTGACTCAGCCTTCCATCCTTCTGAGATTGGTAAAATGAGGACTCAAATAGGCTGACTCTGTAAACCACTTAGAGAGGGCTATTAAAAGTACTGTGAAGCAGTATATAAGTCTAAGTATGAATACTATAGCTATTGTAAGTTGCATTCACTACCAACCTCACTCCCCTCCCCCATACACCAGTGGTGGGTTACTGCCGGTTCGACTGAACAGGTAATGGTTTGGCAGCCTGGGTCGCTGAAACCTGCAGGGACCCAGGCCTGCCACACCTCTGAACCAGTTCTCTGGTTGTTTTTTGCTTCTGTGCATGCACAGAACAGTTTTTATTGCACTGCACTGCACGCATCAAGTACTCACGGCGTGTCCACAAGAAAACCAGCAGTAGTAACTGCCAGAGCCCACTCTTGCCATACACATAAACTGCTTAAAGCTGTATTGCAAGAAAATGTTTACAATTGACTCTGAGTGGTGATAGATTCAAGGGGAAAATATACTGTTTTAGTAAACAAAATGGTTTATTCTGGGTTTTTAAAGGCCATATAACAAGGTGCCTAATGAAAGATTGTTTTTCATCAGTTAAACATAACAACAGAAAAAACATTCAGGGTTTTTTTGTTTATTTGTCTTTTTATACAGGAATCTTGTTGATTGTTGAAGAGCCAAGGTGGCGCAGTGGTTAAATGCAGCACTGCAGGCTACTGCTAGATCAGCAGGTCAGCGGTTCAAATCTCACCGGCTCAGGGTTGACTCAGCCTTCCATCCTTCCGAGGTGGGTAAAATGAGGACCCAGATTGTTGGGGGCAATATGCTGACTCTCTGTAAACCGCTTAGAGAGGCCTGAAAGGCCTATGAAGCGGTATATAAGTCTACTGCTATTGCTATTGCTATTGATTTGGAACAACTGATGGTCTTGGTTGCCTGATGTCATAGGTTTTATTAGGGAGAGTGGTGTTTTAACTATGTTTTTTATTGTTAAGGTTTTATTGTGTTTTAAACTTCCTAATTGGACTGAAAAGCCTCACCCTGTCTCCTTTGGTCTTCTTTAAGAGTTATGAACGTTCTCACACTTCATTGTCCAGTCTTCAAAATAATTTACCCAGGGAAGTCAGTTCAGGCATATATTCCAAGAAGTCTTCTTGGATAATTTTCAGAAAACTTAAAGGTCCCAGCAAGGAAGGAAGTTCTATAGGAGGGCCTGTGTCAGGTGTGCCTCCTTCAAAATCCAAGAAAGTAAACCCACAACTCCATTGATTTAGAGAAAAAAGTACTTTTACTGGATACGAAGTGAAAACAACGAAAGTGAAGCAAGATCTGAGGCAAAAAGGAACAAACCTGTACATATCAAACGTTTACCCAAATCCTTCCTCACAGTTACCCCAGCCCAATGCCCAGTTTCCAACCCCCAAGGGTGTCATGTGGGATGCATCTCCAGGTGGCCTCATCCAGCTGGTATGCAGAGATGGTTGGCCTTGTCCAAACCCAAACACGAGCCTTCAGCATGCACAGATGATGGTGAGGACATAACTCCCTCTTTCAAGATGTCTCCACCAGCAAGATTCCCAAATACCATGAACTCCCTCCCTCTCCATTACTAAAGAGCTGAGGTGGCACAGTGGTTAGGGTCAGTGTTCCCTCTAAGGTGCGCAACTGCGCAGCCGCCCATGTGACAAGAAAACGCCCCACAGAAGTTTCCAACTGCCGCGCAGTTATTTTTAATGTCACAGCTCCACCCTGACCCGGGAGGAGGGAGAATTTATTTCACTGACCTACCGCTTCGGCTGCCCTTTTTTTAAAAAAGAAAACCACGCGCAACTTCCCTGCGTTCTAGCTCAGATCCCCGCCCCCCCGCCACCGCCGCCTTTTTCTTTTAATTTTCTGCAGGCTTTTGTATCGACTCCTTCCTCCCGATCCCCAATAAGCGATGCGGGAATGGGAGGTGCGGAGAGGGAAGAGAGATAGAAAGTCGCGGTTCTATTTAGCTGCCTGCTTGCTGGGAATGGTTGGGGGGGGGGGAGGGAAGTTGCCCTCGCCGACATCCTGAGTCGTATTCTGGGTCATGCTCTTCCCTTTTTGCACTCCCATCTTCTCTCTCTCTCTCTTTCTCTCTGTGTGTGTGTGTGTGTGTGTGTGACACTCGCTCTTGTTTTCTTTCCGTGTTTGGAACTTTACGCTTCGGAAACTGGGAAGGAAAAGGAAGGGGTGCATGTGTATTTGCACGCTCACGCCTGCCTGCCTGCCTTTTAAATCACACACACATAATTTTTTACGAGGACAAGGGAATTGCAAGAATAAGCGAGGACCGGCGAGATCTGGGCTTTTTGCAGGAGGGGGAAAGAGCCACGCGATTTGGAGGGGCTGGAGAGAGAAGCCGAGGGGGGCAAAACTTAAACAATGAAAGCAAAGAGTCCGCCTCGGCTCGCCCCTTTCTAGCTGAGCAGCCCTGCGCTTCCTTTCCTCCTCCTCAGCCTTGCAAAGAGCCACCAACTCTTTCTCACCTCTCTTCTTCATCCACCCCTATTTTACAGTGTTGCATTTATAACCAGGCATGCATTAATGGGGGGGGGGGGGGATGCTGTTAAGCCTTTAATGCATTCCTTCTTGCAGGGGAGGGGAGGGCTGTGAGTTCTGCAGAGTGAGGAGGCTGGAATCTGGGGAGGCAGTTGTAGGGAATTTGGGGGTAGGGTAGGAAGCTGGTTTGATCGTGAGATGATCGAGAGCTCTTCCTTACCCACCCACCCCAAATCACTTCCGAGAAATCTATGCGGTCCGCGAAGTATTTGAGCCAGCGCTGCGTGGGACGGCTTCATCAAATCCATAATAGAGAGGGGGAGATTAATATATATAGGGTTTTTTAAGTGGGAGGGGGAGTTTCCCAGGGAAAATTCAGCATGGAGTCTGTCATTTGCCAGGTCCTATATAAATCCCCCCTCTCTATATTCCATCGCAGGCTGGCAAGCGACTCCAGAGTTGCATGGTTGTGTGGGTTATGTGTGTCCCTTTCCAACAACTCAAAGCCTCCCCCCCATTTCCCAAAGCAGCAGCCACTGCCACCACATTGGGGTCCCTTGGACGCCCTTGTTGTCTTGGTGACATCTGTGAAAAAAATTCAGGTGCTCAGGCATGAAAATATACCGCTCAAACACTATACTTTTCCGCGCACACTGAAAAAAAATTAGAGGGAACATTGGTTAGGGTGCAGTACTGCAGGCCACTTCAGCTGACTGTTATCTGCAGTTCAGCGGTTCTAATCTCACTGGCTCAAGGTTGACTCAGCCTTCCATCCTTCCGAGGTGGGTGAAATGAGGACCCAGACTGTGGGGGCGATATGCTGACTCTGTAAACCGCTTAGAGAGGGCTGAAAGCCTTATGAAGCGGTATATAAGTCTAACTGCTATTGCTATTGCTATAGCAACCAATAGCAAGCAAGCAATATAGAGGCCAACAGCCTGATTGTAATGTATAACCTATACTGGATCGAGGGGCCTTTACTGCCACCCACCTAACAGCTTGCTGTCATCTCTCTTGGGTGAAGAATAAAGAATGTAGTTCCTGAGCTGCTTCTTGTCTTGAAACAGGACAAACTGGGTAAGGAAAAAAAAAATCCCAAAAGCTGCTAAGAGGTCTCGGAGAACAGGATGGGTGCCTCACTGCTGCCCATCTCAGCTCTTCCACAGGTGTGACCAAGCCTGTCTCAATACTAAGAGTCTGTCATGAAACCAGACTTAAATAGTTCTAGCTAAGTCATTCCCTCTTGGATTTTCATCAATCTTCTCAACCTCCTTCCCCAAAAGGGAAGGTTAGAGATTGGTCGGGACTTATTGTAAACTGGTCGGAGATGGGGGCAACATCCACTCTGTCAGAGAGGCCAACATTTTGACACAGACCCGTCCACAGATTCGCCTCCCTGGCTGCTTTTCCAACCCAGGAGGGTATTGGATCCAATAAACAGATGGCTGAGGTGACAGCACAGAGGGCCCGAACCACTTCCTCAAATGTCACCAGCTCAAATCCATCCAGACCAGCCGTCGCCAACCTTTAATATGAATTTTTTTTTAAAAAGTTAAGTACATTTGTAAAATAATAATCTTTTACAGAATATAAGAATTTCTTAAAATATTTTTTTATTACTAATAAAACATTTAAAATGCAAATAATGTCCAGATTTTTTCTGTGGACCACTAAACTTTTCTCGTGAACCACCAGCGACCTCAGCAACAATGAGGCTGAGTACCAGTAATCCTCATAGCAGCCTAGCGGATCTTCTAAGGCAGGGGTCTTCAACCTTGGCAACTTTAAACCTGGCAGACTTCAACTCCCAGAATTGAAGCTGGCTGGGGAATTCTGGGAGTTGAAGTCCGCCAGGTTTAAAGTTGCCAAGGTTGGAGACCCCTGTTCTAAGGGATTCTCCCTAGCCAGTAGGGACTAAATAGGGCTACAGGATGGCTGTTGGCAGATGCAACTTAAACTAAAATTGGAAGAGGAGGAGATTCTTTCAATGCTGGAGAGTGAATGGAAAATGTCCTCAAGTCCTTCACTTCAAGCATTCCTGTGTCTTGTGCTGCCTTCTCTCTTTTTCCCAGCAGCTCTTGGGGGGATTCAGCAACCACAGACAGTGAAATCACCAAGTGAGGCTCCTGAACAGCCATGAAAGGCGCAACGGATGAAGAGAAACTGCAGATGTTCATCTCCAGAGCTTCTGAGAATAGCAACTGAAGGTTTGAACAGCTTCTTGGAAAATGTCTGGAGGGGCTAACCAAGTCTTGGGGGGATTTTATCAGAGGGTTGAGGAAAACCATCACTTCTGGGCCTCTGCCCCCATCCCTCCCCTGCTGTACTCATAAACAGAAAAGCCAACTGGAACCCATGGAGGGGTGGCCCTGTGGGCCATCTTGATCCAGCCTCTCCAAGGCTTTGTAAGTTCCAAGAAGCACTTCGAATTTTATTCAGAGTCCCATTGGAGGCTATGCAAACCCTTCCCTAACCACCACCACCCTGTTGTAGGGGCTCCCTTACTGTACCATCTTATCCCAGCCTGCATACAAGAAGCAATAGATGTAATTTACATAGACTTCTGTAAAGCCTTTGATTCAGTGGTACATGACAAACTACTTCTGAAACTAAACTCTTATGGCATTTCTGGGCTCCTACATAAATGGACAGCTGTCTTCCTGTCGAACATGCAACAAGTGGTCAAAATAGGAAGCGCTCTACTAAATCCTACCCCTGTTAACAGTGGTGTTCCCCAAGGCAGCCTTTTAGGACCAACATTCTTTATACTTTATGTTAGGAATATAAGCTAACAGTTGGGTTGGCAATATATAAATCATATAACAATGCTGTACCTGTTTCTTTAAATCATGCTGTAAATGTGATTGGCTGCTGTTTCCTCAATTGGTCATAAGATGGAGCCAGAATCACTGTTAGAAGCTGATCTGATCTGAGTGTTTGGAAGCTAGCTGTTAGAAGTGCCATATTGTGATCAGCGTGAGCTATTGTAAGTTTTTGCAACTGCTAGCAAACTTTGAGTACCGGACTGTTTGTATGATTATGGACTATGTTATTTGGATTATCCCTTAACTGAAAGACGTTGATGACTGACTGTCTTATCCGTGTATGACTTGGACTGTTTGATGGACTCTGATACCTCTATTTCCACGAAAGTAAAAGCCTATTTAAACTGCAGTGTCTCTGTATGCTGGTTTGTGTGTTCTCCAACACAACTCTCACAACGCTTCTCTGAACGCACTCGCTCTCCCAATGGGGAGCTTACCTAACACTTTACATAAATGACCTTTGCGATCATACCAAAAGCAACTGAGTTCTCTTTGCTGATGATGTAAAACTATTCAACACCAACAACAATGCTACCACCCTTCAAAAAGACCTTGACTACCTGTCAGATTGGTCAAACAGGTGGCAACTTCAAATCTCAACCAGCAAATGCTCTGTCTTACACATTGGCAAAAAAAATCAGAACATAAAATACAAGCTAGATGGACAAGATCTTGTAGATGACCTGCACTATATCCAGGACCTTGAAGTACTCATTTCTAAAGCTTTAAGTGCCAGAGCCCACTGCAGTAGTGGGTTTTGAAATTTTTTAGAACCTCTTCGGTAGGTGTGGCCTTTGTGGGAGTGGCTTTCCAGCCATGTGACTGGGTGGGCGTGGCCAACTTGTAAAATGGGGTGAAACTCACTTAACAACGCTCTTGCTTAGCAATCAAAATGTTGGCTCAGAAACGCTGACATTTGAAGCATGCAAGGCTTAAAGCTGTCAAGTTACAAGACCCTTAATCCTTTAGAGAAAAAAACCTCCAGGGGTGTTCAAACTTGACAGCTTTAAGACTTGTGGACTTCAACTCCCAGAATTCCTCCTCTCGTTCTTCCTCTTGATGATGTGCGGACGGGCAGGGGGGGAGGGAGCTGGAACCGGTTCTAAACAGCACGGTAGATTTGTGGAACCTCTTCTATAGAAGAGGTTAGAACTGGCAGGAACCCACCTCTGGCCCACTCAAACAACATTGTCAAAAAGGCATTAAGAGATTTTAACGTAATCTTGCATAGCTTCTTCTCTGGTAATATTGTACTACCCTATTTCCCTGAAAATAAGACCTTCCAGTATAATAAGCCCAATCGGGCTTTTGAGCTCAGGCACTAAAATAAGCCTCCCCCTGAAAATACGCCCTCCCCTAAAGTATTTAAATGCCAGTCCCCACCCTTTCCTAGGGGGGGAGGGGGAGCATTTCCCAAGCACCCCACATGCACCTGCCATCCATGCAGAACGAACCCTAGCTACTGCACCCCTTCTCTTAGTGCCAGCCGCAAAAAGAGCAGCAGACCCAAGAGCTTGTCAATCAGAAGGTCGGCAGTTCAGCGGTTCGAATCCCTAGTGCCGTGTAATGGAGTGAGCTCCCGTTACTTTTCAGGTCTCGGTACAGTTTGATTTCTCATTTTGTCTGGAAAACATCCTCAAGGATTCTATCAGCAGAAAATAGGGATTTTAACGGAGTTTTCTGAAATTATCAAACACCGGTACAGAATGATGCATTTTTCACGCTATTGTACAGGTGGTCCTCGACCTACGACCACACTGTATGAAGGTCGCAAAAGGGGATCACATGACTCTGGAACACTGCAACCGTCATAAATACGAGTAGGTTGCCAAGTGCCTGAATTTTGCTCATGTGACTGTACCGAGGCGGCAAGGGTCGTAAGTGTGAAAAACGGTCATAAGTCAGTTTTTTCAGTGCCGTTGTAACTTTGAACAGTCACTAAATAAACTGTTGTGAGTCTAATCATTTCTTCTCCTGATCTGGTCCTTTCCACACTTTTTTTCTTTTTTAAAGGTTTCTATTCTTTCCTCCTTCCATCCCCCTCCCTTACTGTTTTCCTTCTGTAATCATTCAATCTTTTCTTTTTATTGCCCTAAAACTATAATCTCCCCTCTGGGCTTGTTTTTTTCCTTGAAGACGTTTCGCTTCTCATCCAAGAAGCTTCTTCTGATCTGACTGGATGGTGGGGAATGGAAGGATTTATGCTCCTTGCAGGACAGCTGGTCATTTGCACTCTTTTTGCAGAGTCATTGAGGCCACTTGGAGGCTTATCTGTGTCCTCAGGGTCACCTGAGTGGTGCCAATGGGGGTGGAGCCTCCTTGCAACTGTTGAAAGGATTGTGTTGTAGACTGGAGACAGATGATCTCCTCCTCTGTTTGATGACACAGATAAACCTCCAGGTGGCCTTATCAGCTCACTAATAGAATGCAAATGGCCAGCTGTCTGCAAGGAGTAGAAATCCTTCCATTCCCCATCATCCAGTCAGAGCTGAAGAAGCTCCTTGGATGGGAAGGGAAACATCTTCAAAAGAAAAATCAGAAAGTCCAATTGTCTCTTGAAAAAAGCATCTTTGGGACAACCATGATGTGGATGACTGAGAATCTCCATAGGACACCTCCAGTGATGAAGCACCCACAATATCTATCTGAAGGCAAGCAGTTCCATTGTTTCATTGTCCTCAGTGTTTGGAAGTTTTCCTTGTTGGTGTTCTGCTCTACTAATCAGGAAGAGAAAACGAAAAACAAAATGCACAGGTACAGTATAGGTGGTACCTTGCTCAATAGTAGTAACTGTGAAAGGGATCTTGGGGTCCTAGTGGACAACCATTTAAATATGAGCCAGCCCTGTGCAGCAGCTGCCAAAAAAGCCAACACAGTTCTAGGCTGCATAAACAGAGGGATAGAATCAAGATCATGTGAAGTGTTAGTACCACTTTATAATGCTTTGGTAAGGCCACACTTGGAATTCTGTATTCAGTTTTGGTCACCACGATGTAGAAAAGATGTGGAGACTCTGGAAAGAGTGCAGAAAAGAACAACAAAGATGATTAGGGGACTGGAGGCTAAAACATATGAGGAAAGGTTGCAGGAACTGGGTATGTCTAGTTTAATGAAAAGAAGGACTAGGGGAGACATGATATGATTGTTCCAATGTCTCAGGGGTTGCCACAAAGAAGAGGGAGTCAAACTATTCTCCAAGGTACCTGAGGGTAGAACAAGGAGCAATGGGTGGAAACTAATCAAGGAGAGAAGCAATTTGGAATTAAGGAGAAATTTCCCAACAGTTAGAACAATTAATCAATGGAACAGAAATTGCCTCCAGAAGTTGTGAATGCCCCAACACTGGAAGTCTTTAAGAAGATGTTGGATATCCATTTGTCTGAAATGGTATAGGGTTTCCTGCTTATGCAGGGGGTTGGACTAGAAGACCTCCCAGGTCCCTTCCAACTCTGCTATTGTATAGTATTTTAAGCACTTAGGTTGTTTAAGTACTTACCTTGAGTACCATTAGCCTGTTTCCTAAGAGCATTCAAAGAAATATAAACTAGCCAAACAGGCTGGGATTGCATGACATGCTGAGTTGGACAAGGAGAAAGAAGGGTGAAGAGACCCATCGCGGTTAAACCCTCAGCCTGGAAGTAGAAAGATCCATGAACAAGTCCTTCCTTAGCCATGGAAGTTCCCCGGGAGACCTTCTCGCTCAGCCCAACCAACCTCCAGACCCGAGTGGGGCAAATGGTTCCTGTAGTCTGCAATTTTTTTTCTGGAAATCCGTTCATACTCCCACACCTTTCGAAAGGTCTTCATCCCAAGTTGCACAGCGAAAAGTCTGTAGAGATTCTCATCTACGAGAAGCAAAACATTTTCAAAGAAAAAAACCCAAGAAATTCCAGTTGCCTCTTGAAAAAAGCACCGCTGGGACAACCATGGCCTGGATGACTGGGTTCCACCACAACACCGTGATGCCCTTATCCGCGCCGTCATAAGTGCGGAGGCAAATCTGCGGCGTCCGAAGCGCTAAGAAAAAAACGACCCTACCGCCGTGACAACAGCGCGGTGACAGAAGGGCGTTCTACATGCTTCGTTCTTTGCTCCAAAGGTAGCCCTCCTCCTCCAGCTGACAGCGGCAGCGGGCACGGGGCAAAGCGGGCTGCCCAGCAGCAGCAGCCCGTGGGAAGGGTCCAGCTCAGCCGCGGGGGGCAGCAGGAAGCGGAGGAGGACGCGGCAGCGGCGGCGGCTGAGGCTCTCCCGGGCCGGCGAAGCGGGTTGCCCGGTGGCGGCGGCCGCCCATCCAAGGAGATGTTGTTGAGGAAGAAGAGGGCGGCCTGCCTCTGCTGGGCAAGCCCGCTTCGCCGGCCCTGGGAGAGCCTCAGCTGCCGCCGCTGCTGCGTCCTCCTCCGCCGCCAGCGTGGGCGGCCCGGGAGAGCCTTCCTGCTGTCCCCCGTGGCTGTGCTGGACCCTTCCCGCAGGCTGCTGCTGCCGCTGTCAGCTGGAGGAGGAGGGCTACCTTTGGAGGCAAAGAACGAAGCATGTAGAACGCCCTTCTGTCACTGCGCTGTTGTCCCCGCGGTGATGACGTGCGGTGATGACGTCGCGACTTTAGTGATGAGATTTAATCTCCGCTATTTTGCGTAGCGCGGTTTTGTCGTGCCACGGGATGACTGAGGATCTCTATAGATCAGTGGCGTGCGGTGAGCTTTATGGCTGGTGAGGCAAAGCCCTGGCGCGGCTTTCCAAAATCCCCACTGAAGCCGCACCGCTGTGTCTGCCATACAGACAGGATGCGTCCCGCTCTATGGCGGACACAGCGGCAGGGCTTTAAAGCCTCTTGGTGCTTGGTGGCTCCCGTGCTGCGGGGCACTTTGCATCGCGGGAGCCACCAAGCTCTTTTGCTGCAGACCCAGGTATGATGCTTGGCGGCTCCCGCGATGCAAAGTGCCTGTCTCCACAAGAAAGAAGCGAGGGCTTCTCCTGCCTGGCTCTTGCAAGGAAACCCCTGGCTAAGCGTTTTATGGCTGGCTGAAATGTGCGGACGTTTCCAGCCACCCACAGGGCGAATGGCTGCCCAGCTGCCACCGGAGAGCAGCCCCCGGTGCCATTCTTGGCATGTTTTTCTCCGGGTAAAGTGGAGATGGGAGGGGCACTAGGAGAGAAAGGGTTGCTCCTCGGGAGTCTATCTAGCCAGCAGCCCCAGGAGACACCCCCCAAGAGAAGAATTGGGGCCACCAAAGCTCCCACATCCACCCACCTTTGGGATGAAAGAGACGGCAAGGCTCTCGTGCGGTCTCTTCTGACAAGAGAGAGCCTCCTCCTTCTCCCCCACTCCTCTCTCCTCTAAAACGCACCCTCCGAAATAACCCACCCAACGTAAGCGTGATCAACTGCAACAATGGGTGATTCGCTGCTCCCAGATCAGGAGGTGGGAGAATCAGTGCCTCCTTTGTATATGAATTTTTTCGCTTTTTAACCCTTGCTTAACTTTTAAAAGGCAAAAAATTCCTTATGCAAAGGAGGCCCATAGTTCTCTCGCCTCCTCCTTAGTTAACACTAAGCAGACTCCAAGTCACTGTGACTTGGAATCTGGTAGCAACTACCTTGGCTTTAATTATTTTTTTAAAAATTCTTTAAAATTATTTCCTTTTCCTCAGGAGACTGGTGAGGCCCCGCCTCCCCTGCCTGCACTGTTCCCTCTAAGGTGCGCGCCTGCGCGGCCGCGCACGTCGCAAAAAAATCCCGCGCAGCAGTTTCTATCTGCCGCGCAGAGATTTCTGTAAAGGAAACATGGGGAAGTCCTTTGCAGGCGGCTACAACTGGCCGCCTGCAAAGGACCTCCCCAGACTTGTTTTGAAGAGCACGGCTCTTCAAGTCCATGTTCGAAGCACGGCTCTTCAAGTCCATGTTCACCTTGAGCCAAGGTGGCGCAGTGGTTAAATGCAGCACTGCAGGCTACTGCTAGATCAGCAGGTCAGCGGTTCAAATCTCACCGGCTCAGGGTTGACTCAGCCTTCCATCCTTCCGAGGTGGGTAAAATGAGGACCCAGATTGTTGGGGGCAATAAGCTGACTCTCTGTAAACCGCTTAGAGAGGCCTGAAAGGCCTATGAAGCGGTATATAAGTCTACTGCTATTGCTATATTGCTATTCGGGGCGGGGGATCCCTTGGAGAGGGGATTCCTTCCTATGAGACCCCGCCCAGAAAATGCGGAGAGCGGCAGTGGAGACCCGGGGCTGCTTCTGCTGCGACTGCTGGACTGTGTGGGGCTGGGAAGGGGGCGGGAAGAGCGGCGGGGCTGACGGTGGCCGGCGGTGGCAGGCTGGTTGGCTGCCTTTCCACCGCTGCCCCCTCTGTGCGGCGGCTTTCAACCTGCTCCCCCGACTCGTAACTCCTCCTGTTTTCCCCCTCCCTCTTACATGCCCCCTTGGTGCAGCGGGCTACTGCCGGCGAAAGGAGTGGGGCGGGCGACATTGCACAACTAGGTAAATTATAAACCACAGATTTTAATCCTATTTAATTTTTAATGGTATCAAATTTAGCTATAAAGTGGCCTTACCTACTTTTTTTTCCCTGGGCCTGCTAAATTCTGGTCCCTGGTGATACAATGAGTTAAATGCATTCTGGCCTGGATTTCCTATTGTGCAATTTGTGTCATGGACTTAATCATTTTAAATTCCATAAAATGCCAGTACACATCCTTTCTGCCAAGAGATCAGAAAAAACAATGCTCGAATCTTCTGATATTTAAATGATTTATAATGTTGTTTAGATATATAATTTGGATTACATTTGAAAGCTATGCATTGATTAAATACTACAGAATACAAGCAGTTCTTTCTTTTTTGGTTTTAGAAAAGGATAATTCCCCTTTTAGCCAGGCTTTTTGAATTAGATTATGGTGATGTTAACACCAGTTTTTAAGTAGATTTCAAATTTAAAAAAAAAAAATCTTTTAGCTGCTTTGAATACCTTGGAGATGAAAAGATGGGGTACAAACTTAAATAACAAAAAAATAGTACATTCATTTTGAAAAATAAATGCAAGACTTGATTAATTTCATATCTTTATTTAAAATAGTTTTGGCATGGCATATGGTTTTATCGATTCAGTTGGAAATGATGTGGATGTTGTATCTGATTCTGAGGTATATATATTCTTAAGTAACATAACATATAGCATATAGTCCAAACTTGCTAGACTATTTAATTGATCTTACTACTTTAAAGGGGGAGAGTTTCATGATAAATTATTTTATTACATTTATGTTGCATTTATATATTATATTTATTACATTTATATTTCACATTATATATTTGTATTGTTATTTTAGTGTTTATTGTCAATTTTGATAGATATTATATTGATATATCAATACTGATTTTACTCATACTAAATAACAATTACTGCTATTATTTATCAGGATTAAATATTTACAGTTTTTAATATTGAGTTAGTTGTATTTTAGAATAATAGGATTATCTTTTAATAGGATAATTGGCAAAATCTAATTCAAATGTGATGGGTTGCATTCCAAAGAATGTGAGTGGACAGGTGGCCTGCAAAATGCCAGGACCCAGGCCAGGACCCTGTTGGTGCCATGTCTCTCTCTAGCCAGTCTAACAATGTAAAAGCTGAGCAGAAGTCTTTTTTTTTTCAGGGTGAGCGGAAAAGTATAGTGTTTGAGTAGCACATTTTCATGCCTGGCATTCCTCAAGCTGAAACCTCGCTCGCAATCGGCGCTTGACGCTTGGAATGTTGCGCAAATGTCCAGCAGACGTGACAGCAGTTCAAACTGTGGCTCTCTTAGGTGCTCAGGCATGAAAATGTGCCGCTCAAACACTATACTTTCCCGCTCACACTGAAAAAAAATTAGAGGGAACATTGCCTGCCTGTAGTGCCTGCAGGTCCCTGCTACAGACTTATTCCAGGTGTGGTCTTACCAAGGCCTTATAAAGTGGTACTAAACTCCATGTGATTTTGATTCTATCCCTGTTAATGCAGCTGAGGGTTGCTTTGACTCTTTTGGCTGCTGGCTCATGTTTAAGTGATTGTCCACTAGGATTCCAAGATCCCTCTCTCAGTTACTGCTACTGAGCCACGTTTCACCTAATCTGTTCCTGTGCATTCGGTAGAGGCTTTCCTTTTTTCCACACTGAATTTCATTTTCTTAGATAGGGCCCAGTGTTCAGGTCTGTAAGGTCTTGTGAATCTTGCAGACACTCCTATCTTCTGCAGTGTTTGAGTATTCTTGCCAGCTTGGTGTCATCTGCAAATTTGATTCCCTGGTCTAGATTCTTTATGAAGATATTTTGCCACCTTCTTCAAGGGTCTCACTGTCCCCCACGCCCACCTCACCACCCGGAAATCCCTGCGCCTGGAAGTTGGGAGAGCCCCAAGGAATGGAAAGGTCCTTATGGCAGGAAGACTCAAATCTAGACAAACTCTTTCTTTGGTGGATTTATTTTTTGCAGGATTGGGGGAGGGGCATCCTGGTGTCCATTGTTTCATACAGTGTCTGGGGCACCATTTTCTTTCCCCCTGATTTACACACCAGCACAATTTCACATCTGTTGTCGCTGTGCCAACCTCAGAGACTGCAACCACAAAGAGAAATACCCAAACCACTAAAAAAAAGAGGGGGGCAACGGATGAAGAGAAAGCACCTGCATGCATGGCTGCCCTGGGGCAGCTTACTTTCAGTTTGTATCTATTGTTTGCCCGAGTGTTATTGAGGTTGAAGCTGAAGTAGCCATTGACAGGTAGGACGTTGTAGCAGAAAATTTTGTGTACTGTGCTTTGGTTTGGCCTCTATTCAGCAGAGGCGGGTCAGCCTCGTTTATCTCCCCGGAGAGAAAGGGGGCCTTTCCTCTGTTCCCATCCAAGAGAAAGGGGGCCTTTCCTCTATTCCTGTCCGGAGAACGCTGTGGCCAGGAAGGGGGAGGCCCAGGCCTTTGCCTTGGACTGGGAAGGACTGGAAGGCCATACTGGAGGGAATGGGCAGTGGGACTGTTTATTTCTCTGGGCTTTGGAGATCCTGCCCTTTTCTGTGCCGACCCAGGTTATGCCCAAATAAATCCTGGGAATGATTTTGAAAATATTTGGTGCCCTGGAAGAAGAGCTTCCACAATGGACTCCTTTTTCAGTTTTTAGCAGAAAAGCATTATTGGTGGCCCTGTGGAATTTGTAGGTTACCAGCTTTCCCAGGAGCATCTTATTTTCCTTTGATTCTTTTAGTCCATTTACAAGCTGTTATTTCCTGTTCATTGGGCAGGCCTAGCGTCTTTTCCGTGTTTGTATTTTTACATTTTAAGTGTAAACAGTGTGTTGTTGGGGTCCCCCCATCTTCTCCCCTTCCTTCCTTCCCCTTTGACCTCCCCTGGGTCTTCTTCCTTCTTTCTCTCCAGACCCTCAAACCGGGCCCTTTTTGTGCCCCATGGGACGAGAGTCCCTCAGTTGAAGCCCCCTAACTCTGCCCCTCGAGGTCCTTTCCAGGCTACTCTTCGCACTCCTTGAGGTATTTCTCCACCACCATCTGGAGCCCAGAGGGGGGCAACCCCAGTATGTCTCTCTGGGGTTTGTGGATGGTCAGGTCTTTGTCCACTACGACAGACACAGCCGGAGGGTGAAGCCTCGAGTCTCTTGGATGGAGAGGTTTGGGAAGGACAATCCCCAATATTGGGACATTCAGACCCAGAATGAACGTGTGAACGAGGAGACTTTCAGAGAAAACCTGGAGATTCTGAGGAGTCGCTACAATCAGAGCAAAGGTGAGTGATAGACCGGGTGGCTCCTCCTGCCCCATAATCCTCTCCCCAGGGACCGGGGGGGGGGGCAGAAAAGGGCAACCCTCCCGAGGGAAAGGCTGCTTCCTCACCTTTTAAAAAGTCTTTTTTAATATGTTTATTCTTTTTAAAATTAATATAAGATCGTCCTTGTTCCCTTAACTGACATGTTCTGCAGATTGCAGTTACTAAAAACATTTTTAGTTATCCATCTGTGTTGGTATTTCGATATGGATGCTGATATAAACTGAGGTAAAGGACAGACCAAGATCTCCCCTCCCCCATGAAACTTGGAGAGGCCTTGGTGGACAACCTTCTGTGGGGGGAGGAAGGGGATCACAGATCTCTCCACCCACCCACCCACCTACCCCGAAGGCAGGTGGATCCTAAAAAGATCCTGGTGGAAGGAAGGTCCTTCTGTCTGGAGAAGAACAAGAACCTACTGGAGATATGAGGGAATTAAGTATAGAATAGATCTGTGATGGCGAACCTATGGCAGGTGGCACATGGAGCCATATTTGCTGGCACGGCAGACCTCAGCTCTGGCACTGATTTGTCACCTTCCGGAGAGGTGGAAGAGGCCATTTTCACTCTCCCCAGGCTTCAGGAAAGCCTCCGGAGCTGGGGAGAGGGCAAAAATCCCCCCCCCGTGCGGGGGAGTCACCCGCATATGAGTGTGGGGTCACTCGTGCATGTGGGTGGCTGGGTGAGTGGGTGGGTGGGCGCATGTGTGATAGCGCGCACAGGTTTTGGCAAACTTTTAGAAAAAGTTTAGCCATCACTGGAACAGATCCATCAGGGGGAGACTAGATCCTTTTTTGGCGTCCGCCCTTTTGGAGGGGCAAGTTTGGGCCAAGTGCCAAGAGCTTCTTCTCACTCTCAAGTTGGAAGACGAAACCGGGAGCCAAGTGGGTTGGGGGTTCTCAGGAGGGGCACAGGACAATTGGGAGGAAGGAATTGCTATGGAGGAAATCAGGGTGTCAGTCCCTCCCTCTAGTCTCAAAGACTCTGTAGAGAAGGGGGTCTCTCCCAAGGACTCCCCTAACCATCCCACTGTCCATTTTTTAGGCCTTCACACATTTCAGTGGATGTATGGCTGTGAACTCCGGAGAGACGGGCGCAAAGGAGAGTTTATGCAATATGGCTATGACGGGAGGACCTTCCTCACCTTTGACAAGGAGACCCTCACTTGGGTGGCTCCCAACCCCCAGGCCCAGATCACCCAGAGGAAATGGGAAGCTCTTCCAATGCACAGTCAGAGGTTTAAGTCCTACCTGGAGGGGGAATGCATTGAGTGGCTGCAGAAATACCTGTCCTATGGAAGGGAGACGCTACTGAGGACAGGTGAGGATCTGGGTCCAGGCTGGACTTTCCTCCTTTGTGGCTGGGTTTCTCGTATGCATTCAGCCCAATGGTGGGTTGCAGGCGGTATGCCCCAGTACGGGCGTACCAGTGCCTGCCTGGAGCACTGGGTACCGTTCCGGTACAGTGCTCCGGAGGGCCCACCTGCCCACCTGAGCTCCTTACCTGTATTTGAGCCGAGCAGCTGGAGTCGCAGGAGGTAAGGATGCATGCACGTTCTGCGTGTGTGTGCACGCATGCTGCATGCATGCATGTGGGGGATGCTGGGCCCCGTTGCACCATACTGGTTGGTGATCCGCAACCCACCACTGATTCATTCCCTTTGGGTGTATGGTCTGCAACCTGGCTGCTCTGGTGGGAATCCTCCTCCTCCTCCTCTCCCAGCATCTCTCCAAGACGTGGGAAGCCCTGTCTGGTTCCCACTGGCAGGCAGCCGTTCAATGGACCAGGAAATGCAGCCTCTGCCTGGTGGGTGTCAGTGTGGATCAGGCAGGGAAATCACTTGGGGTATCCTGTCCACTGCACACAGTGAGGCGGCAACAGGACCACTAGGGGTTATTTAGTGAAACCCCCCTTAGTCAAAACAGAGTCTAGTGTGGGATGCATGGCTTTGATTTCCTCCCCTTAATTCTCCTTCCTACAGATCCTACAGATCCAACAGGGTGCTACCTCACTTGCACCTGATGATGCACCTCCCACCGCCACCACTAGGGGGCTTCTACCACTAATAGGACTAATTATCATCAATCTCTCTGGAGCAAATCAAGGCCAAGATGGGAGGGGACTCCAAGGATTCTGTGGAAGGTTCTCTTCAACTTCAAAGCTTCCTTATCTTTCACTTGAGGGACTCCCCACCCTGAAAAGCAACCCCCTCCCCACCTTCAGGAACACTCCCTCCCTCCACAGGGCTTCCTGCTCACACTATAATGCCCCCCCTTTCTTCTCACTGTGTGTCTATTTCCCACTCAAAGCTACCCCTTCTCCAGTGTGTCCCCTTCCCCTCTGGGCTCATGGATCCCTCCAGGAGAAGCATGTTAAGATCAGGCCCCATGGGGGAATCTCCCCCACAATTACTAGCAGTGACTGCCTGCCCTGGGAGGATTGTCTTGCTCTCTCTTCCGTTCTATTGAAGAGGCAGAATCTCTTTTCCAAACTGACCAGGGTGGAATTGCAAAATCCCTGAGCCCCAAAGTAGTAGTGGTTGTTGCTGTTGTCTTGAAAGGGACCTTAAAAGACCATCTCCACTTTCCCTCCCCTGAAGGGAGCAGCCCAAGATCAATCAGAGTTCAAAGCAGCCAGAGAGGAATTTCCTTGGAGCCTCAATTGGCTTCCGGAGGTTTTTCAGGCTGAGTCCCTGGGAAGGACTCAAAATCAGGAGTTCTTCTGGTTGAGCCTTTTCCAGATCTGGATAATTTCCTAAAACTCTTGGAGAGGCTGCAAGTGTGGAATGTGAATCTTTGGGTTAAAACTAAGTGGTGGGAGATTTTCCTGCCCTCCAAGTTTCTCATCCACCTTCCAGGCTCTGGAGGGGCTCAGAGTTAATTCTGGGGTGCCGTTTCTGCAGAGACCCCAAAGGTGACGGTGAGCAGCCGGACGGAGGTGGAGGATGGGATGGAGACGCACATCTGCCGCTTGGATGGCTTCTACCCCAGGGAGATCGATGCCTCCTGGAGGAGGGATGGGGAGGTATGGCTGAAAGAGACCTTCCATGGGTTTCTGGCCCCCAATGCGGATGGGACCTACCACTACTGGCTCAGCATCCGGATCGACCCCAAAGAGAGGGGTCGCTATTGGTGCTACGTGGAGCACGACGGCCTGCAGGAGCCCCTGGACGTGGCCTTGAAGGGTGAGAGGGGAGGAGGAAGGGAGGAAGAGGAGAGGAAGGCTGGGCTCTCTGGTAGGCTGGAGGGTGGTGGGAGAGAGGGATCTGACCCCAGATGTGTCCAGACCATATTTGAGCTTTAATACACTGGTTTTTCCGTTGGTTTATGGACCTACATGGAACAGTCCATAGAATTGGCTTCAGTTGATAGAAAGGAAGCAACAGATCCCATCGCAAGAGTTGGTTGTTTCTGATCAAGTGCCCTTAGATCCTTTCTGAACTTCTGTCCTGCCTGTTTCCAGCAGAGGAACAGCAGTTATACTCAGCATCAGAAAGAGATTTGCTTTCCTTTAGAATTCCTAAATGTCAAACATCAGGAGGAACCTTGCAGTGCCTTTTTTTAAAGGCCAAATTTCACTAAAATGGATGAACTGCGGCCAACTTCAGGAAATGCACCGAATGGCTGCCCTGATGCCTCAGGAGTCAGAAAAGCTGCTACCAGTCTTGAGTTTTTGACGTCAGAGCCTAACTTTCTCAAGAGGCAACTGGACTTTCTTATTTGTCTTTGGGGACATTTCGCTTCTCAGAAATGTCTTCTCAGAGAGCTGAAGAAGCTTCTTGAATGAGAAACGAAACATCCTCAAAGAAAAGCCCATTGCCAGTTGCCCCTCGAAAAAGAGCTTTGGGACAACCATGACTTGGATGACTAAGAATCTCCATAGACCTCGGAGCTTTCCTGCTATAAAGAACAAAACCTCACTGGATATTACTGTTCTAAGAAAGAAGAATACATATTATTTTATGATCAGGGATCGACGGGAATTCCCGAAGCTCAGCACAAAACCAAAGGAAAAAAGTACTCAGATAACTCTGCACATGTTCATAGTTTCCCCTGATGTTTTTATACTGGACTTCCAAAACTGCACAATACAAATCTTTTATCAATGATAGACACCATGGTCCAAAACATGTTCACATTTTTTAATGCTGATATCCCAGGCAAAATAAAACATGAAGAACGGTTGCTGAGACTGGGTATGTCTAGTTTAATGAAAAGAAGGACTAGGGGAGACATGATAGCAGTGTTGCAATATCTCAGAGGCTGCCACAAAGAAGAGGGAGTCAAACTATTCTCCAAGGCACCTGAGGGTAGAACAAGAAGCAATGGGTGGAAACTAATCAAGGAGAGAAGCAACTTAAAACTAAGGAGAAATTTCCTGACAGTTAGAACAGTTAATCAGTGGAACAACTTGCCTCCAGAAGTTGTAAATGCTCCAATATTGGAGGTTTTAAAGAAGAGATTGGAAAACCATTTGTCTGAAGTGGTGTAGGGTTTCCTGCCTAAGCACGGGGTTGGTCTAGAAGACCTCCAAGGTCCCTTCCAACTCTGTTATTCTATATTCCACATTCCTTTGGTTTCTTTACCAAGCATCAATTCACAAGGGCCGTGGCTCCAATTCAACAAGAATCGTGAGTTTTATGCACATTTTTGTTTCTATAAATTGCTCCGAGGCTGCCAGCTGCTCTTTTCGAGCTAAACAGCTGAAGATGAATGTTTCTTGCCTTCATGCTGGGCCGGTGTGAGAGAAAGGCAGCATTCATAAGGACCCATCCTCTAACCATGGTTAGCAAGGTGTCTTCTTCGCTCTACCTTTAGAGGGACATAAAGAGGAGCCCCTTAGACTTTTGAAGTAGCAGGAATGCCACCCTTTGAATCCCACCAATTGGGAAGATTGTTTGGGGATCTCCTTTAATGATCTTCTTTTTCTCCCAATGCAGTTCCAGAATCCAGTCTGGGGCTCATTATTGGCTGCATTGCTGCTGCTTTTGTCCTGATGTTTGTGTGTTGGAAGAAATGTCCCTCTGGGTTCAGCTCCAAGTGGGGAAGAAGACACTGGAGACATGGAAAGATGGTTTAATGTTGGACAGCAGAACCACATGGCTTGAGTCCTGAACAGAAAAGGTGATCACATGCTTCAATGTTGGGTGAAGAAGAAGAGAAGAGAGAGGAAGGGGCTTGCTCGGCTTTTTATCATCTGTTCAGCCCCACCTCTCTGTTTCCTGTTCCTGTGTAAGAATTATATTCTGATTGGTTGCCAGACTCCCATGGAGACATGCAGGGGCAACTCTCTAGGCCTGGGATGGCGAACCTATGGCACGGGTGGCGCCTGGAGCCATTTGTCAGGGCACACGAGGCGTTGCCCTGTCAGCTGGCCAGCATGCATGAGTGCGCTGGTCAGCTAAGTCCAGCCTTGTTTGAAGCCATTTTTCACCTTCCCTAGGCTCCAGAGGCTTTATAGGAGGCCCTCCGGAGGCTTCATGAGCTTCCCTGAAGCCTCCGGGGTGCAAAAAAACCGTCCCTATGGGCAAACCGGAAGTTGGGGAAGTGGCTTCCAGTTTGCTCGTAGGGTCAGTTTAAGCCCTCCAGAGGCTTCAGGGAAGCCTCCTGAAGGTCCCTGAAGCCACCGGAGGGCCTCCGGGGAGGTGGGGGAGGCTGTTTTTGCCCTCCCCAGGCTCCTATAAAGCCTCTGGAGCCTGGGGAGGGCGAAGAAAGCATGCAAAAAATTGGGGGAGCGCCTTTCATGCACGCATGCGCACTGGGGCATGTGTGTCACATGAACCCCCTGCGCTCCCCCCCCCCATTTATGGCACGCGAGCCAAAAAAGGTTTGCCATCGCTGCTCTAGGCTGTGTTTTGAGTCCAAGTTTGATTGAATTCTCAGATGCCATGTGGTGAGTTGGGTAGAGGGCTAATACTATCATGCCTTGATCCCGTCCCCTGGAGCTGAAGGGGAGAACTCTTTATTATGTAAAGGGACTGGCTTGAGCATCTTAATGGCCCATTGACAAAGGGCAGTGGGCAGGAAGCTGCAGGGAGTTACTTTGTCTTTAAAACGTGTTTCTCCCTTTTCACATCCAGAGAAATGTAATATTCTGCCTTTTCAATATTTCCTAGGAGATTTCATTTTTCTGGGAGAGAGCTGGGTGCTAACCTCCAACATGTGATTGCAGGGACTTTGGTATTTCTCAGTATCTTTTTCTAGGGAGATATTTAATTGGTTTCACCCATCCCAAAGGCTAAGCAAAGCCTCAATTTTCCTTCTGTTTTAATAATGTCCTTCTCTCCTTTTCCTTTTTTCTCTTTTTTACACGGCACAAAGTCAAACCCTTCCCTTTTCTCCCTCCTCCTCTCTTTCCTTTTTCTAATAAAGTTACCAAATTCACTTTCCTTCAGAGGTGGGTTCCGACCAGTTCGGACCGGTTCAGCCGAGTAGGTAGTAACTCAGCCTGCCACACCCTCGAACTGGTTCTATTGGCGGCGGCGCCATCTTGATTTTCAGTTCTGCGCATGCACAGAACAATCTTCATTGAAGAAATTTATTTCTTTTTCTAATGTGTGCATGTGCAGATCTTTTAAAGGTGAAATGCACATGCCCACAGCACACAAAATGTTTTGCGTACCGAACCAGCAGTAATGCCGAGAGCAACCCACCCCTGCTTTCCTTGCAGTGGTTTGTTCCAGGGGAGGAGAAGGGAAGCTCTCCCTATTGGATTTCCAGGTGCCTTCATTCAGGAAGGGAAGGCAACCCAGAATCTGCATGGCCCCCTTTGGAGGAGAAAGCCCTTGATTCTTTGGGGGTGGGGGAGATACAGGGAAAGCAGTGCCACGATCCCCAGTGGTTAGAGACACTTCTGCTGGCAGAGCTGAGGCCCGGGTGACACTGGAAGGGGAGGGGGTTGGGATGTGCCCAGTTGATTAGGGTTTGGCATCAGATGAGATCCCATGGCAGGGGAGGTGGGGTATCAGTGGTCCCCTGAGAATCTCTTTGGGCACTCAGGGGCCTTGAACCCCGAGTGAGGCAGCTTCAGGAACACCCCAGGTTCACTTGAGTTACAAGCAGGGGTGAAATGCTACCGGTTTGGGCCAGTTTGACCAAACTGGTAGTAAAAAATACTTAAAAAAACTTTTTTTTCTTTTTAAGCATGTTTTTTAACTATATGTTCTCCGGAAATGCGGGGGTGGGGGTAGAGTGCCCATTTTTGCTCACAGATGGGGGGTGGGGATGCTAAGGAAGCGAGGAAGGAAGGAGAAAGAAAGAAAGAAAAAAAGAGAAAGAGAAAGAAAAAAGAAAGAGAGAGGGAGGGAGGGAGGAAAGGAGGGCAAGGAAGGACTATAAACCTGGCACTAGATGTAGCTTCAGAGGATAATCTAGGGCTGGAAGTTACCTGGAGGTCATCTAGTGCAACCCTGCTCCAACAGGACATTGATAAGGCGAGTTTCTGTTTTTTGATCCCACAGTTACATGACTACATAACCACGCCCACCTAGTCACATGAGCCCACCAAGCCACGGCCACAAAACCGGGAGTAAATTTTTTTTAGATTTCACCACTGGGAGGGAGGCCCTGAAGTCACAGGACCAGTTGGGATTGTTGCTACTGTATCAGCTTCCCTGCTTCGTCCCCCGTCCCCCCTACCTGAGTGCTGGAGGCCATCCTGGGGTTGGCAGTGGAGATCCCCTCCGCCGTCAAGGAATTCCGGCTGGTGGGGTCCAGGCGAAGAGCCTTTTCTGCCGTGGCTCCTGCCCTCCGGAACATTCCGGCCTCTGGAAGCGAGATCCGCACCCGTCCTTTTGCCCTTCTGAAGGGGCTTGAAAGTTCAGGCTCTGCCAGCTGACCTGGGGCCCCAATGGATTAGGCAGACCCTCACCTTCTCCTCAGGTGCACTTCGTTCCCTCCTCCTCCTCCTCCTCTTGGTCGATTGGATTTTAGTGTAATTTTGAATGCATGGTTTTTATTTATCATTTAAAAAGTTTTACATGGTATTTTATTGAATTCTATTGTAAGTTGCCTAGGATCAGCTTGGAAAGATGGGCAGCATAGAAGTTTAAGAAAATGTTAGCGATCTATAGCTAGCAATAGATTGGTGGGTGGATAGAAGATAGACAGACAGACATAGAGATAGATTAGATATAAATGAAATGGAGATAGATATGAGATATAGATGATAGATAGATAGATAGATAGATAGATAGATAGATAGATAGATAGATATGGGGGGGAAGGGAAGGCGGGAGGGAGGGATGATACCCTGGTTCCCACTGAGAGTTGCAGAGGTTGATTGGTGATGAGAGAGATTTGTCCTCCTCAGAAGACCAGGACAAGGCAGGGACTCACTCTGGGTCTTTCTCTCCAATGCAAGAAACAACCAGGCCTTTTAGCAACCCCCTCCCAGGTGAGTGGATCCAAGGGGGGGCCGTATGGAAAGGGGAGGGAGGAAGGGAGGTTGAGGGCTTTGAGATCGAAAGATCTACTGATGATGAAGATGCTTTGGAAGAACCTTTTCCTTCTCCTATTCATGTCAGCAAGTCACTGAGCGTCCTAATCCTGGGAGGTCCCACAGTCTGGCCTTGTGGAATAAGAGTTTGGGGCAGGGGTGAAATCCAGCAGGTTCTGACAGGTTCTGGAAAATCGGTAGCGGAAATTTGGAGTAGTTGGGAAAACCAGCAAATGGCTGGCCCCAGAATGGGGTGGGAAGGGAGATTTTGCAGTATCCTTTCCCTGCAACGCCCACTAAGCCACGCCCACCATCCTCATAGAACCGGCAGTAAAAAAATGTGAATTTCACCACTGGTTTGGAGGGCAAGCAGCCCTCCCTCCTCAGAGCCCCAATGTCTCTTCCCCATATTCCTTACCTCAAACACCGACAGATAAGAAATTTGGGAGAGATGCATTGGGGCTCTGGGGGTGGGGGGGAGGGGTGTTGTTGTCTGCCTGCCCCCAAACTCTTCTCTAGAAAGCCCAGACTGTGGCCAGGCCCCTCTCGGGATCTGAGTGTCCTGGATCAGAAGGGTCTCCCCTCCTCCCCTCCTGCGCCCCTCCCCCCAGGATAAACCTCCTGCTTTTCCCAGCCTCGCAGTTCCGCCCCTCCCCCCAAGAAGTGGAATTCCTGAAAGGGGATTTCCCGGTGGAACTTTCACTTTCCCCTCCAGGCCTCTCTCGCCAGTTGCGCCTGGATGTCTGCCTAGCAACAATGACGACAGAGGTATGCTTTTTTCCCTACTGGTTGAGGTCGCCCAATCGCCAGCCGGCTCTGGATTGTTGAGTTGTTAACCACCCGGAGCCCCTCTTGGTTTGCTTGAGACTTCCGGAGAGCGGATCGAAGGTGGAGGATCGAGGCCAGGATGTCTCTCCGCTCTGCGCCCTGGCTGCTCCTGGCGTTGGTGGCGGTCGCCCTACGAGGGAGCTGCTTCGGTGGGTCCCTTTGAGGGCCTTTGGCGGGGGGGGGGTTCTCCCATTTTATCTGCCAGGGAATCTCTCTCTCTCTCTCCTCCCCCCCAAAGTTTATTCCCAGAAGGAGACTCCTGATTCGGTCCTCTTTCTAGTCCGCTCCCCCTCCCCCTCTGGCCACTTTAGGATTAGGCTCCAAAGTTGCCCCCCTCCAGGAGAGCCCCTCTGGGAACAGGACAAGGGTGGTCCCTCCAGATGTCACTCAAGTCTACTTGGGCGCCCCGAAGCTCAGTTCCTTCCCTCCCCCAAAGCGGAGATTGTCGGAAAGCGGCCTTTGCACGTGATCAGGTCAGTTCTCAAACTTCCTGGCTGCCTTCGCCCAACCCCTCCGCCTGCATCCTCTTCCCTGCCTCTGCCGATGATCTCTGGCTCTTTGGGGCTTCTGGTGCTGGGAGGACCCGGCTTGTTTCTGGGTTCCCAGCATTGGCAGAGGCGGCGGTTGGTGCAAAGGAGCGATGGGGATAACGCTGCCGTGTGAATGCAGCAGGATAAGAGTCTGGAGAGAGAAAGGCTCCTGAAATTCCCCTTTCTTCCTTTTCACTTTCTCCTGGATCCTCACCCTCCCACCGCATCCCAAACCCCAAGATCCCCCAAATTTTATTTTCTGGGACATGCAGGGATCATTTGCCTCCTCCTTCCTTCTTCCATTCCAAAAGCCCCCAATGTGGGACAATTTGCAGAATTAAAATAGATGAAATCTAATATGATGATGTTATTATTCCTTAGTAATCAGGAAGGGGCCTTTGGGGTGTTTCTGGTTGATTGCTCAGAGAAACTATCAGGGCAGAAGCTTTTCAAAAGACAGAAAGAAAAGCTAACAGCTAATCTTAAGGATTAAAGAGGCTGGTTGGAGGCAGAAGAAGAGAAGAACCTCTGGATGGGGAGCATGAAATGAAGGGCTTGCTTGGAGACAGACAGGCCCAAACTGACCTGAAGGGGTTTCTTGACTGTGAGGATGTCCAACCCGAGTTCCATTCAGACGTTTCTCCTCTCAGGCAGACTTCAGGCTTCCTCACTGCTCAGCCCCACAAGGGAAAGAAACAAGGGTTCTGGATCACGGAGAGTCCGATCCCCCCTCCTTCTGTTGGAGAAAAGCTCCGATCCCTTTAGATCCTGAAATCTCCCCAGAGCAGGAAGTGGATCTGGGGCTCCCTCTCCCCAAAAGCTCTGAGAAGCCTCCGGGATTGTGTCGAGAAGCAGGAAGGAGGAGGCCCAGGCCTTTGCCTTGGACTGGGAAGGACTGGGAGGCCATACTGGAGGGAATGGGAAGTGGGACCACAGGTAGTCCTCTAATTAAAACAGTTCATTCAGTGATTGTTCAAAGTTTTTCTGTTTACTGGGCAGCCTTAGAGTCTCTTCCCAGCTGAGCCCCCCACCCCCCATGGTTGGTCTCAGCAGGAACTCAAGCAGCCTCAGGGGGGACAGGGGGGGTGGGGGCAGGGTGGAGAGCCCCATGGATTTTTGGGAATGAGGGGAATTCTGGGAATTGAAGTCCAAATGACTGAGAAACTCTGATTGAGGCCTTTACGTTGAGAGTCTCTGATCCTGTGAAGGGTTGGAGAGCAGGATCCCAATCCCTTCCCCAGGAGGCTGAGGGGCATTTCTGCCTTTCTTTGGGCTGACAAAGTGCAGGATGAGCCCCAGAGGAGGACGAGGGTCAGAGCAGCTTCTGGGGAAGGTGAAGGGGGAGATTCAGAGGAAAAGCCTCCGGGAATGATGGTTCCGGGGCCCTAACTGGGTTGCTGAGATGAAGAAATCTTGGGAGAATCCCAGTGAGATTCCCTGTGGAAGGAGGGGGAGCCCCTCGGAGTCCTGGGTTCAAGGCAGATTCCTGCTCAGATGGCTGAACTCTGGGAGGGGAGGGGGATTTTCCAGGGTGGTGGGAGAGGGACAGGAGGAAGATTTGGGAGGCTACGTGGCTTCATTGCTGCTCCCTTCTCTGCCCTCTTTGCCTCCCAATATTGAGGTTAGGGGGAGGGTTCACATTGGCCTCTGGTCTCACCCAGATTCCCCCTCTCCCATTTTATAACATCTGGAGCTTTTAACCAGCCACTTTGGCCCCCAGTGATGTAAATGGAAAGTTGGGGTGACCAGGTGGGGTTTCCTGCTGCTTTTGAGCTTCTGGGGGTGGAATCCCCTCTTTTACCTGCAAGGCCACTGCAGCTTCCTTGGGGCAGAGACTGAGCAATCCAGAAGGGGGTTTGAGGGAGGCCTTGCTGGAAGGTGGGAGGACACAATTGGAGCAGGTGAAGTTTGGGGGACCCGACCTTCCCCTCCTCTCTCACCCCCACCTTCCTTGCCCTCCAACCCTTCAGGCCCCCCAGAAGCTTCTTCTTTCCCTCTCAGTTGCTCCCTCATTCCCCCTCCTGCCTCCTCTCCCCCCATCTCCCCCTTCCTTTCCCCCCTTCCTCCTCCTCCCCCAGCTCTCTTCTTCTTCTTCCTCTCCCTTCTTCCTCCGCAGAGCCTCAGATGGGAGCCTCCATGGGATCTGGGTCCTTGACTGAAGCCCCCTAACTGTTCTCTTCCGGCTCCCTTCCAGGCGCCTCCTCCCACTCCATGAAGTATTTCTATACCTCCATCTCGGACCCCAGTCAGGGGCAGCAGCCCCACTTTGTCGCTGTGGGGTACGTGGATGATCAGCTCTTCAGTTACTATGACAGCCACAGCCAGAGATTGCAGCCTCGAGTCTCCTGGATGGAGAAGGTGGGGAAGGAGGTTCCCCAATACTGGGACAGAAACTCCCAGATAGTACGTGGCCAAGAGGAGTCGTTCAGAGTAAGCCTGGAGAACCTGAGGATTCGCTACAATCAGAGCGAAGGTGAGTGATGGGTCTGGTGGCTCCTCCGGCCCCATAATCCCCTCCCCAGGAACCAGAGGGGGAAGAAAGGAGGGTCCCTTCAAAGGGAAAGGTCCCTTCCACACCTTTTGAAAAGCCTTTTTTTATATATGTTTATTCTTTTCTTTAATCAATATAAGATCGTCCTTGTCTCCATTGCTGACGATTTCTGCCAATTGCAGTTAATGGAAACGTGTTTAAATTTCTCCATCTCTCTTTCTGGATGTTGATATAAACTGAGGTCAAAAGAGACCGAAATCCCCCCTCCCCCCATGACAGTTGGAGGGTCCTGGGTGGATCTCCTGCTGTGGCGGAGGAAGTGGATCACAGGCCTCTCCCCTCCCTGAAAAAAGGGCAGGTGGATCCTAAGGAGATCCTGGGGGAAGCAGATCCTCCTCCTTCTCTCTGTTTCCACCCAAGAGAAATAAGGGATCTGGTGCGGATCCACCTGGGGAGACTAGATCCCTTTCCTTCTCCCCCTTTTTGGGGGCAATGAGGGGGGCCCAAACACCAGGAGCTTCTCCTCCTCCTCCAGTTGGAAGGAGAGGCCGGGAGGCCCAAATGGGGTGGGGGCTCTTGGAGGGGGGATCAGAGGTCCAGGATCCTCCCGATGGTCTTGAGGGGGAAAGAGAGGAGAGGAAGAAGCCTCCATTTGGGGCCCTTCCTGAGTCCCTCAGAGCCTTCCTGGCTTCCCCTCCTTGGTCCCTCAGGCTGCCCTGCCCTCTTGGAGGGGCTGCCCTGGATGGGGGGGCGCTCTTTCTTCAGCATAGCCCCCCTTCTTCTGCCTCCTTTGGGGGGAGAAGATTCGCCTCCAAGGAACCTCATTTAGGAAAAGGGATGGAAGGAAATGTGTGTGTAGCTAAAGGCTCCTTTTGGCTGAGGAAAACCTTCTCCACAAACATTCACCATTTCCCCTCCTTTCCTCCCAAGAGCTCTGCCAGTCCTGCCCCTGATCCCCCAGGATCCCCCCAGATCCCTCCAGGTCCCCTGCTGGCCACCCAGGGGATCAGAGCTGGGCCCAGAGGGCTCCCCCTGGTGGAGGAAGGAGGAAGGAGAGCGGCCGGAGGGGAGGGGAGCCTCCTTTCCAGCTAAAGAGCCCCCAAGGTCCCAACCTTCCCTCCAAGGGAGGCTGCTTCCCCCCTCCCATTGCCTCGGTTGCCTCCTCTGGACCTTCCCCGGCTCCCTCCTCTCCTTTCGGAGGCCTTTGGACCACAACCATGGCACGACAAAACCACGGTCCACTAAAGCGCGCCCGATTAAAGCGCGTACCTGACGTCATCAGCAGCGCGACAAATACGACTGCAGAGAAAAAAGGGCGCTTTAAAAAGCGCTTTTAAAGCAAGCCGATTCACATAAAGGTAAGCGTTAGGTTTAGGGTTAGGTTAAGGGTTAGGTTTAGGGTTAGGCTTAGGGTTAGGTTTAGGGTTAGGCTTAGGGTTAGGTTTAGGGTTAGGTTTGGGGGGGTTAGGTTTAGATTTACGCGTTAATTTTAAGTTTACCGCTCACAGCATGCTGTTTTCGTCGCACTGTGATGACGTCACATATGCGCTTTCATCGAGCGCGCTTTAGTCTACTGCGGTTTTGTAGTGGAACCGACCACAACTGCTCCCAATACTCCAGATGTGGTTGCTCTGCCTTGATTCATGTAGAGGCTGTGTGACATTTGCCTCTCCTGTGTTTTCAATATGTTTTAATGATCCCTGACTTCCTGTCAGCCTTTTAAATTTTCTACCTGATTTTTACTAAAACTTTTCCACAAAAAGATAAAAACTAATAGAAAGTAACATAAGGAAAGGAGAGAGGGAAAAGTTTATAACTTCACATCAGTTATAAACATAAATATATTTTAGCTTCTCTAAAGCCTCCTTTCTTAAGCTTTTGACCCTGGAGGATCCCTTGAACTATTTTTCAGATGTCAGGAAACCCCCTGAACATCCAGGCTCAGAGATGGGCCAGAATTGTTTCATGCGGAGACCTGTAGAGATGCATTAATAGTGTTCTTACACTAAACATCACAAACCAAACTTGCCTTTTCAATGTGATCCCTGTGCTTTCTTTTTGCTGCACAAATATTCAATTCTGTGCCAAACCTGAGATAAGAACACATTTCATCTTCAAGGGAAAGAAGACAATTTCTGTCTTAGCTTTTGATGCTTCTGAAATGACAGAATTTGTTCTCAGAAGTTGAAAACTGCAGCCAAATATTTAGTGCTTTCCTGTGAATGGCAGGAGATTCTTCTTGGACAGAAATCAAGAACTATTTTTCCCATGGGGAGATTTAACATTTTTTTTTTAACATTTTATTACGATTTATAGGCCGCCCTTCTCCCTGAGGGGACTCAGGGCGGCTTACAATCACGGGAAGGGGGTGCAATAATACAAGACAAACAGTGAATAAACAACATAGATAATAAAACACCAACTTGCATTCAACAGTCAACCAACACTCGGGCGGGTAATTTAAAAACTTATCCCCAGGCCTGCTGGGAGAGCCAGGTCTTAAGGGCCGTGCGGAAGGTCTGGATAGTGGTGAGGGTACGAATCTCAACGGGGAGATCGTTCCACAGGGTCGGAGCTGCAACAGAAAAGGCTCTCCTCCGTGTAGTCGCCAGTCGGCATTGACTGGCGGATGGAATCCGGAGGAGGCCCAATCTGTGCGATCTAGTCGGTCGAAGGGAGGTAATCGGCAGAAGGCGGTCTCTCAAGTACCCAGATCCACTACCATGGAGTGCTTTAAAGGTGGTCATCAATACCCTGAAGCGCACCCGGAGACCGACAGGTAGCCAGTGCAGCTCGCGGAGGATGGGTGTAATGTGGGCGAACCGCGGTGCGCCCACTATCACTCGCGCGGCTGCATTCTGGACTAACTGCAGTCGCCGGATGCACTTCAAGGGCAACCCCATGTAGAGCTCATTGCAGTATTCCAGCCTAGAGATCACAAGGGCTCGAGTGACTGTTGTGAGAGCCTCCCGGTTCAGGTAGGGCCGTAACTGGCGGACCAGGAGAACCTGGGCAAATGCCCCCCTGGTCACAGCCGACAACTGATGGTTAAAGGTCAGCTGTGGATCCAGGAGGACTCCTAGATTACGGACCCTATCTGAGGGGTATAAAATTTGACCCCCCAGCCTGAGAGTTGGGATGTCAGCCAAATTGTTGGGAGGGAAACACAACAGCCACTCGGTCTTGTCAGGGTTGAGTACCAGTTTGTTAGCGCTCATCCAGTCCTTAACGGCCTCAAGGCCCCTGTTCATCACGTCCACCGCTTCATTGAGTTGGCACGGGGCGGACAGATACAGTTGTGTATCGTCCGCATATTGATGGTATTTTATCCCGTGCCTCCGGATGATCTCGCCCAGCGGTTTCATGTAAATGTTAAATAGTAGGGGGGATAAGACCGAACCCTGCGGCACCCCATATGTTAGGGGCCTCAGGGACGATCTCTGCCCCCCCACCAACACCGACTGCGACCTGTCCGAGAGGTAGGAGGAGAACCACTGCAAAACAGTGCCTCCCACCCCCACCTCCCGCAGTCGTCGCAGAAGGATACCATGGTCGATGGTATCGAAAGCCGCTGAGAGGTCAAGGAGAACCAGGATGGACGCATGGCCTCCATCTCTGGCCCTCCAGAGATCATCGGTCAATGCGACCAAAGCGGTTTCAGTGCTGTAGCCGGGTCTGAAGCCGGACTGGAAGGGGTCAAGATAGCATGCTTCCTCCAAGGCCCGTTGAAGCTGGAAGGCCACCACCTTCTCAACAACCTTCCCAACAAAGGGAAGGTTGGAGACAGGACGATAGTTGTTTAAAATGGCTGGATCCAAGGATGGTTTCTTCAGGAGGGGTCTCACCACCGCCGTCTTAAGTGCGGCGGGGAAGTACCCCTCCCGAAGGGAGGCGGTCACGACCGCCTGGATCCAGCCATGTGTCACCTCCCTGCTGTTGGCAACCAGCCAGGAGGGACACGGGTCCAGAATGCAGGTGGAGGCACTTACAGCTCGAATGGCCTTGTCCACATCCCCAGAGGCAACATCCTGGAACTCAACCCAGAGATGGTTTGCCAAGTGATCCCCCTGTGTCTCGGCTGGATCTACGGCGGTGGAGTCCAAGTCCGAGCGAAACCGAGCAACTTTGTCCGCCAAGAATTGGGCATAGTCCTCAGCCCTACTCTGCAAGGGGTCTCCCGCATCCCTCCTATTAAGGAGGGAGCGGGTGATCCCAAACAGGGCGGCTGGGCGTGACTCGGCGGACGCTACCAAGGCGGAGATATGCGTTCTTTTGGCAACTCTTAATGCCCGGATGTAATCCTTGGTGCAGGTAGTCAAAAGTGCTCGGTTCTCCTCGGACTTATCGGACCTCCACAGGTGCTCTAGGCGTCTCCTCCGGCGCTTCTTCTCCCGGAGCTCCTCGGTGAACCAAGGAGGTCTCCGGGATCCGCTGACCCGGAGGGGCCGTAGTGGCGCAATCCGGTCAAGAGACTCCGACGCCGCCGAATACCAGGCGGCAACCAGAGTCTCCGCCGAACTGCGGGCGAGAGTGTCGGGAATTACCCCAAGCTCCGTCTGGAACCTCAGGGGGTCCATAAGTCGCCTGGGGCGGAACCACCTGGTCGGTTCCTCCTCCCTACGGTGGGGGTTTGGCCTCCGGAAGTCAAGCCTCAGTAGGCAGTGGTCTGACCACGACAGGGGTATGATCTCATTACCCCTCAGACCAAGATCACGCATCCACTGCTCCGAGAGAAATACGAGGTCGAGCATGTGACCCGCTGTATGAGTTGGGCCCCAAATTACCTGGGTCAAGCCCATGGCTGTCATGGAAGCCATGAACTCCTGCGCCCCATCAGAGCGTTCACCGAGCGATGGCAAGTTAAAGTCCCCCAGAACTATAAGCCTGGGGAGCTCAACTGCCAGCTCGGCTACTGACTCGAGGAGCGAGGGGAGGGATGCTGCAACGCAGTTGGGAGGCAGGTACGTTAGCAGCAAACCCACTTGACCCTTGAGGTCCAACTTTATCAGCAGGGACTCACACCCGGCAAGCTCCGGAGCAGGGACCCTACGAGGTAACAGAGACTCCCGGATAATAATAGCCACACCGCCACCCCTTCCCTGGGCTCTCGGCTGATGAAGCACCTGAAATCCCTCTGGGCACATCTCTACAAGGGGGACTCCTCCTTCTGTGCCCAGCCAGGTTTCAGTAATACATGCCAGGTCTGCCCTCTCGTCAACAATTAAGTCCCGGACGAGGGGAGCTTTATGAACAACAGACCTGGCATTTAGCAACAGCAGCCTGAGACCAGGGTCCTGACTACTCGCGCCATCTGGTCTTGGAGTGGGACTCATAGGGCCGGAAGGAGGGATCTCTGTAATATAGCGAACCCTCCTTCCCCGGTAATGGCTTGCCCTAAAGTCCCCGCCATATCTGCCCCTCCCTGTTATGACCGCAATGCTCCGACCCTCTCCCGTGGCCATAGTCCCCCCGACCACCCCAGTGACCCCCGCAAACCCCGGCAGGTCCTCCGAGTCAATCATACCCAAGCTCTCACACAAGCAGTCCTCACGAGTAATTAAAAAACACAGATTACAACAATAATAATAATAAAAGTGAGATCATTCACACTATCCCAAACAATCCCATGCACTCAACATACCAGTTTAAAAATTTTAAATTTAAAAATTAAAAATTGCGCAAGTTGGCAAGTCCGTGCTAAGCTTGTGATAGTCCAAGGCGTCCTCCACCCTCCCCTAGGGGGGGAGGGGGGGAGAGGTACTCCACTCCTCTCCTTCCTATGGCAATTAATTGGCAGATGGTTAAAGGCCCAGTTCCAATCCACTGGAGATACATAGAGGGGGGAGATCAGGGAATCTCCTCTCGAGGGAAGGATCAGACTGGATCGCCCAAGGATCTTCCTCTTCCTCCAAAGGGAAGTTCTCTGGCTGAGCAGAAGATGCAGAGAAAGGATCCTCTCACCTGTCATTCCTGGGTGTGGAGAGGAAAGGAGAGGACTGGTCAGTTTAGTTCAACTCTACTTCCAGGTGGTTTTCCCTTAGATTCGAGGGTTCCTGGCGTCCTTCCTCCCTCTCAAGCCCACACAGGAGTAGAAACAATTCAGGATTTCCTTTTGGTTTTCTTTTAAGTCCAAGAATCTCTTCACTTGAAGTTGAAATATCTTCTCCAGGGCCTTCCAGAGCCTGTAAGCTTCAAACTTCATTTCAAAGGTCAATAACCCTTTGGGTCTCCAGATCAGACTGGGCCACTTGCTGCTGTTGCTGAGGGAAATATTCCTTTGGGGCCCTTCGAGGCTTCATTCCCAAATTACGTTAAACCATGGTTTGTTTCTGGTTAGCCCAATGTGGGAACCAGCCCTTGTGACTTGGTGCTCTTTGTGAACAAAGAGCATGATTTATGGTCATAGGGATCCCTGCAAGCTTTTGCCAGATCGAGCAGATCCTCTTTGAAGCCATAAGATCCGCATTCCCTTTTTGCAGCTGCAGGTTCAGGCAGCTGTTCCCTCTCTGGGATCCCTTCCTCCCCCCCCACCCACCCACAAGAGTCTCCCCTGCGGAGGAATGGCAGAAGGAAAGATGGAAGGGTCTCCGTCTTTCCGCTTCTTTGCGACTCCTTCTTTTCTCCATCTCCCTTGGGATCCTCTGCTGGCTTTTCCAGATTCCCTTTTCCTGGGGAGATTCAGGGGCTCCATCCTGGGGGGGAAATGCAGGGATGCTGGTCGAGGGAAGGGAAAAAGGCAATTACTGATGGGGACTTCTTTCCCTTGAATGCTTGGGAGGAAATGGGGGTGTCAGTGCCTGTGTCAAGGTCCCTGCAGGGAGGGGGTCTCTGTCTATCTTCAGGACTCCCCAAACCATCCTCCTGTCTGTCTTTCAGGCCTTCACACATGGCAGCTGATGTATGGCTGTGAGCTCCAGAGAGACAAGACCAAAAGAGGGTTTAGGCAGTTTGGCTACGAAGGGAGGACCTTCATCACCTTCGACAAGGAGACCCTCACCTGGGTGGCTCCCGTCCCCCAGGCCCAGATCACCCAGAGGAAATGGGATGCTTTTTCAGCAAAAATCAGGGACATAAGTTTTACCTGGAGGAAATCTGCATTGAGTGGCCGCCCCTTTTCCCTAGGTCTACCCCTCCCCCCTGGGGTCCTTCATCCCTCCAGGATCAGCTGGATGAGATTAGCATCAATGGTGGAATTGCAAACAGGAGCCCGCACTGATGATTGCCCACAGCCCCTCCCTGCCTGGGGAGGACCCTCTCTCTCTTCCATTGGTATCAACCTCTCTCTGCCCCCCCCCTCCTTTCAGAGGCAAAATCTCTTTTCCCAACTGATTCCCTTTGATCTCTCTTCCTCTTAAAATTGGGGTTGTGTCCCTTGGAAAGAGGCCTGGAGCAGCCTCAGATTCAGGGGAGCAGAAGAGGAGGCAAAAAGCAGGGAGAATCTTCTGTCTGGTTGTTGTCTTGAAAGGGACCTTAAAAGACCATCTCCACTTTCCCTCCCCTGAAGGGAGCAGCCCAAGATCACTCAGAGTTCAAAGCAGCCGGAGAGGAATTTCCTTGGAGCCTCAATTTGCTTCCGGAGGTTTTTCAGGCTGAGTCCCTGGGAAGGACTCAAAATCAGGAGTTCTTCTGGTTGAGCCTTTTCCAGATCTGGATAATTTCCTAAAACTCTTGGAGAGGCTGCAAGTGTGGAATGTGAATCTTTGGGTTAAAACTAAGTGGTGGGAGATTTTCCTGCCCTCCAAGTTTCCCACCCACCTTCCAGGCTCCGGAGGGGCTCAGAGTTAATTCTGGGGGTGCCGTTTCTGCAGAGACCCCAAAGGTGACAGTGAGCAGCCGGACGGAGATGGAGGATGGGATGGAGACGCACATCTGCCGCGTGGATGGCTTCTACCCCAGGGAGATCGATGCCTCCTGGAGGAGGGATGGGGAGGTATGGCTGGAAGAGACCTTCCATGGGTCTGTGGCCCCCAACGCGGATGGGACCTACCACTACTGGCTCAGCATCTGGATCGAGCCCAAAGAGAGGAGCCTCTATCGGTGCCACGTGGAGCACGATGGCCTGCAGGAGCCTCTGGACTTGGAGCTGAAGGGTGAGAGGCTGCAGGGAGGGGAAGGCTGGGCTCTCTGGCAGGCTGGAGGGTGGTGGGAGAGAAATCTGACCCCAGCTGTGTCCAGATGTGGTCATAGTTGAGCTTTCATCCATTGGTCCTTCCAGTGTTTGAGGCTGGAGAAGCTGCAGGGACCAGTCCGTAGAACTGACTTCGGGTGATGGAGAGGACAGAATCCCATCCCAATACTTGGCCGATCCTGATGAAATTCCCTATTTTACTTCAAATAATAAAATGCAAACACTGAAACTGAAGTAAAAAGCATACAGAGCTGCCCAATTCCACTCAGAATCATGACTTATTGGAGTAGCCTATAAAAAGAACAAAAATGTTTTTGTTTAACAAATGTTTGTTTTTTTGTGTTGGAGAAGTTTTTGTTTTGGAAGCTGCTATGAGTCAGAAGGTGGGAAAGGGCTGTTTTTGAGTGGAAAAGCCAAAGAGGAATTCAGTTGCCTTCATGCTGGGCTGGTGTGAGAAGAAGGCAGCATCCTGAGGACACGTCCTCTAACAACGGATAGCAAGGCAGCTTCATGTTACTTTGAGAAGGATCCAAAAATGAGCCCATGGAGTTTTTAATTTGGGGTATTTCCAGCTTTCACTTCTTTAGGTCTCTTCCCTGGTTGGGAAGATTGTTTGGGGTTCTCCTTCAATGATCTGCTCTTTCTCCCAATTCAGAACCAACCAGTTCAAAATCCAACCTGGGGCTCATCATTGGCTGCTTTGTGGCTGCCCCTGGCGTGTGTGATGGCTGGGATCCTGGTATTCTTCAGTAAGTATCTTTTTGGGGAGGGGGGTTGATGGAAGGAAGATGGGGAGATTCCCCCCAAGTCCCTCCCTTTGGGAAGCTTCTTCTGGGCTTCCTTCTGTCCTGTTTTCCCAGCCCTCTTGGGGAGCATCTGAGATCTCAGCCTCTTGCTGGGACTCCAGTTCTATGCAGCTGAGTCTGAGATTCGGGCAGTCCTGTCTCCTTCTGAGTTGGGAAGAGGCATCCCAGTTCTGTCCCTTTCAAAGGCTTTGGTCAGAGAGCAGCAGAGAAGGATTTCCATGGAAACCTCCCTCCCCTCCCAGCTGTTCCTTCTGCTTCCCCCAATTCCCCTCCCTCCATCTCGGAGGCAGCAGGTCTCTCTTGGGGCAAATCAGGAGATTCATTTGTATTTTGAAGATCTTTCTGTCTTGGTTGATGGGACTAAGTGACAGTGAAGCATCTGGAGTTCTTCCTCCTACAGAGGGAGAGTTTGGATGATCTCTGGTGGATTATTTTGAGCTTTCACTGGTTTTTATTCTTGCAGAAAAACGTCAAGATGACTACAAAGCAGCACCAAGTGAGTGATTTGTCTTCTTTTCATGTAATCTCCAACTTAGAGCAGGGACCAGAGGCTCCATTATTTGAGAGGGACGTGTGTATGTATATGTTCCTCTTCCTCCTAAGAACCAGGCTGGGGAAGTTGGGCCCCCTTTTCCTTACAGCCAGGCTATTAGTAGAAGTGGAGTCCTCTAGGAGAAACATCTGGGAGAAGGAACCTTTAAGAAGATGAGAAGACACAGGTGGTGGAAGGTCCCTCTGACTGAGGACTTGCTCTGTTCCCCAAGTAGGCAGAAAGGAAAGGCTTGGCCAAGTGAGAGTCAGAAGCTCCATAAAATTAGGGATGAAAAGGGGGCATTTTGAGGGAAAAGGAGCTTTGGGGGATGCCAGCTGGATCTCCTCTTGGTCTCCTGTCCCAAAGGCTCACAACTGGTTACAAAAATAAACTTTGAATCTATCTGTATCTTTTTAGGCCAGCTCTGCCTTCTGGCTTTGTATGATAGAAATAATAAATTTTAATAATTATTTCCAATGCCTTTTAACCAAAGCAGTTTGATCCAAACTCCCTCCATGTTATTTGTGCATTTTTATTGTGTGGGAGAGAGAAAGGGAGGGAGGCAGCTGGAGTCAGAAAGAGCTGAGCTTCCTATAAGGAGGGAGAGAGAGACGGACAGACAGACAGACATCCTCCCTCATCCCCTTTTTCTTTCTTTTCCAGCAAGTGACAAAGGATCCAGCAGTTCAGACCAGGGTAAGTTGGAGGGGGCAGCTGCTGCATGAGCCATTCTCTCCCTTTGCAAGACTTTGGGGGGATGAGAGGATGAAAAGAGAGGCCCCCACTTTTAAAAGCCCCCTCCCCATTCATTCTGCAGAGGAGAAGGGAAACTCCCTGTTGGATTCAGGCAGGGGAGGCAGCCCAGAGTCTGCATGGTGGAGCTTTGGCCCCCTTTGGAGGAAAAGGGCCTCAATTCACAGAGGGGAAATAGGGAAAGCACCAGTGAGGCCATCATCCCCAGTGGTTAGAGACTCCTCTGGTGGCATAGCTGAGACCTGGCTGACTCTGGATGGGGGGTTGTTTCATTCACAGAGATGTGCCCAGATGGGTTCAGGGTTTGGGATCCCAGCTGAGACCCCAGGCAGGATTGGTGGGGTTACAGGGGTCATCGGAGAATCTCTTCTGGCACTCAGGAGGCTCCCACCCTACAATTCTGGTGGTGATTTCCTGTTTCTGACTCTGGGCTCACCAGTTGGGATTGTTGCTACTGTACCAGCCTCCCTGATGCATGGCCAGCTCCCTGCCTCAGCTGCTGGGGGCATCTCAGGGTTGGCATGGAGTTGCCCAGGATTATGGTCCTGGGAGACCTCAATCTGCCATCCCTGGGTTTGGCCTCAGAAGCAGCCCAGGAGTTCATGGCTGTCATCCGGGGTCCGACTGGAGACAGAGGTCACACACTGGACACGATCTTCCTGTCAGACCAAATGCAACAGGATCTGATGGGGGAATCTGGTTTTCATTTAGTGTTTTAAATATTCTACATGTGATTTTATTGAATTTTACTTTGAGCTGCCTACAGTCACCTTAATGAGATAGGTGGAGATGGAAGTTTAATTAATAAATCAATAAAAAGCTTTATGTCCTCTGAGAATTTTGGGAAGCTGAAGAGGTTGAATGGTGAAGGGAGAGATTTCTCCTCCTCAGAGGATCCAGACTTTCATTCATTCTGTGTCTTTCTCTCCAATCCAGGGAGCAACCGGAGTGTTTAGCAGCCCCCTTGCAGGTGAGTGGTCTCAGTGGGGGCCGTATGGGGTGAGAGGGAGGGGGCCTTTGGGGTCCAAGGACCAAGTGAGGGTGAAGATGCTTTGGGAATCCCTCTTCTCTCTCCTATTCACCTCAAACACTGAAAGGTAAGGAATTTGGGGGAGGGGGCTCGGGGGAGGGGTCTTCCTGCCCCCAAACTCTGATCCTCTGGCACCTCTCAGGCTCTGACTGGCTTGATCCAACTAACCCTTGGATGCTTTCTCCCTCCTCTTTGCAGGGGAGACTCCCAGCATGAGGGGAGAGGAGAGCAGATGGGATCGGACTCCTTCTGAATTAGGCCGGACTCTCAGGAGGAGCCCTTCAGGCCCTTCCTGCATGCTGGAGCCTGGAGAGATTTTTGGGTCTTTCATCACTTGTGCTGCCCCAGCAGTATCTAGTTAGTGTAGGAATTAAGAACTGTCTCCTTTAAGAAACTACCTCATGGTAAATGCAGGCAGAGACTGCCTTATGGGAAATGTAGTTCCATAACATGTGATCACATCTTTGTTTATGATTGGCCACCGGGGCATCTTGCCCACATGCAAAGTTTATAACTGGGCAGTTTAAATGGCTTTGTGAACCGGAATAGTAGCATTTTACATCTCCACTCAGCATAGGGATAAAATCATCATCTTTTTACACTACGTGATGGGACAGATCATGGAAAGTCAGAAGTATCTTAAGACTGAATTGTAAGTGTTGTTATTAAGGATGCCTGATAATAAACATGGTCTGAAATAGATTCCCAAATGTGGAGTTATCTGGCTGCCCGAGCAGAACCTCATTGCCCAGGGCAGAACAAGGAGAGTCCTATTATTTAATATGGGACTTATGGTACAATTGGTTAGATGATAGATGCAAAGACTAGAAAGCTAATGATGAAAGATGATTAACAAACCAGAAATAAATACAGGTATAAAGTTATATAGAAGAATACGTATTGTAAGCAATATTACCAGAATGTACAAAAGTGTAAATTAAAATATATAGAATGATAAATGTATAGAGAACTATGTTAGAACCATGGAAACAATAGATGTAAGTTTGTCGTATGCAAGTTCCTATATTTTTTATTCTTTTTTATGTTGACTATATTGTATGAATAAGAGAAAAATGGACATAATTAGGATATGTAACATCATGTATATCTTACAAGTTGCTGATATAATCAGTATATCGTTGCTGCAAAGTTGAAACTGTGAGGTAAAATAAAAAAAACATGCAATAAAATATTAATAAAAAAAGAAAAATGTGTAACTATGTGTAGACTCACAATGCAAGTGAGCGAACCAATTAGATTTGTGTGACATACAGCTAAACAGCATTCAACTAGGACGGAGGTAATATGTTTATTGTTAATTTTATATTTGTTGAACACATTTTTGTGTGTGTACATGCCTGTCTTTCTGTAATTCTTGTTTTGTTTTCATTCTGTATTTGTATTTTATTTTTGGAAAAGTGAATAAAATACATTCTCATTGTGATGCTCATTCCAGATGCAGCGTCTGTCTTATCCTAGAGGCTGCTAGAATCCCAATGTGGGACTAAGAGGCTTCAGCTGGAGCCTGGCAAGACTGATTGTGGCTTTGGGTCTTGGGACCTCCAGTTCAAAGACAAGGCCATTCTTGGATGGGGTTGCCCTGCCCCACACAAAACCCCATGTGGAAGGTGTTTGAAAATCAGGTGGTAATCATGGCCAGGAGGCTCTTGGCTCAACTTCCAGTTATGTCAGTTGGGGTTAGACTGAGGGGACAACATCTCCTTAATGGGATGGGTGGAATGGGGATAAGAATAGGGAGAAGTGGAGTGGAATGGAATGGAACATAATAGAACAGAACAGAATAGAATAGAAAATAGAATGGAAAATAGGTGAATGGAATGGACTAGGATAGGATAGAATAGAATAGAAAATAGTGGAATAGAATGGAATAGGATGAGATGGGATGGAAAAGAATAGAATGGAAAATAGTGGAATGGAATGGAATAGAACACAATCTGGAAGGGACCTTAGAGGTCTTCTACTCCAGCCCCCTGCTCAAGCAGGAGATACTTTCCTTGACTTTTTTCTTGTTATTTATATGTTGAAATAAAGTTTCAACATATAAAGGAACAAAGGGAAGAAAAGTAAGAAAAGAGAAAGGAAAGGAAAGGAAGGAAAAGGAAGGAGGAAAGGAAAGGAAGGAAAGGGAAAGGAAAGGAAGAAAATGGAAAGAAAAGAAAGGGAAAGGAAGAAAGGAAAGAAAGGGAAAGGAAAGGAAGAAAAGGAAGAGAAAGGAAAGGAATTCACTTTTCGCCAAAAGTCTATCCAACAAACACGGACTTCTCTTCGGAGGGCATCCCTGTGGCTGCATTCACACGTAACCAGATCGCCTTCCTGTGCTAAACTTGGCAGGTCCTCTCCTAAACTTTATCCTAAAGGGAATCCGCCTAGGTCCCCGCTCCCCCTTCCTGGGCGTCGGAGGACAGAAAAAGGGCGGCTCACTTTCCTCTCTTCCTTCGGAGATCTGCGCACCTTGGAGGGGGGAGTGGAGAACTTCAGCCCCGGAGACTCATCGCTCTGGAGCGCGAAGGGCGGGGCGGGGGCAGAAGGGGCGGGGTTTTCCTTCGGCTGATGGTTTGGGCTGTTGGGTGCAATCCGGTGTCCCGAGTTGCGGGTGGAGAGGAGCACGTGGCTGGAGGGCGATGGCTCTGCAACGGGCGCCCCTCTTGTTCCTGGGAGCGGTGCTGGGGGCCTTCGTGACCGGGGCCTGCTGCGGTGAGTTCCTGAAAGGACTTGCCACCTGATGGACGGGGAAGGCGAGGGGGGAGCAGAAAAGGAGGGGGAGCCGTGAACAGTAACAGAGTTGGAAGGAACCTTGGAGGTCATCTAGTCCAACCCCCTCCTTAGGCAGGAAACAAATGGTTATCCAATCTCTTCTTAAAGACTTCCAGTGTTGGGGCATTCACAACTTCTGGAGGCAAGCTGTTCCACTGATTAATTGTTCTAACTGTCAAGAAATTTCTCCTAATTTGCTTCTCTCCTTGATTAGTTTCCACCCATTGCTTCTTGTCCTGCCCTCAAGTGCTTTGGATAATAGCTAGACTCCCTCTTCTTTGTGGCAACCTCTGAGATATTGGAACACTCATATCATGTCTCCAGAGTTAGAAGAGACCTTGGAGGTCTTCTAGTCCAGCCCCCTGCTGGAGCAGGAGACCTTATATACTATTCCAGATAAAGAGGGAGGGAGGGGGGAGCGAGTGGGGAGGGAGGAAGGAAAGATTTACAAGACAGAAAACATCTTCCTTCCTTCTTGCTTCACCAATCCTGGTTTAAGAACATTTGGTGTTTCTTTGTAATCAATTCCATTGGTATTTCTGGGGAAATATCAAAATAGAGAGCAATGGGCAATTTGGGCAGCAAAAACAACAGCCAGGGTGGAGTTTATACATTATCCTGGGACTGATTTACATATGTAAGTGGGGGGGGGAGGATAGGGACAGCAGACGGCAGGGAAAGAGGTTGGAGCAGGAGAGATGGGGGGGTTGAGAGGAGAAGCAGAGAAAAGTGGGGGGGCTGTTTGTAGAAGAGTTTATTATTCCAACACAGAACTCAATCCGTCTCATCCATCTCTTTCCTCTTCCTGGGCTTACCTGCTATGGGGTCCACCTTATCAGAAAACTGAGTCACCTGGGAAGGGCTGGAGGGCTGGGAAAGGGTTGGGTTGATTCTCTGGAGAGTAGCGAGGTCTCTAACAAGGAAGCTATGGGTCAATCAAAGGGTTTGCCAGCTATAAACTGACTTACAAACAGAGGTCATGTCTAACATGTTTCAGCAATGGCTGAGAAGAAGAAAAGAATAACCCATAGAAAAACGAACTCCTACACTCCAGGAGAGAATTGAGTTGTCGAATGCAGGAATGGTATGTTACAAATCATGAAAGAAAGGACAACCGTTTAAGTAGGAGCCAGCAGTGTGTGCAGCTACCAAAAAAAGCCAACACAGTTCTAGGCTGCATCAACAGAGGGATAGAATCAAGATCATGTGAAGTATTAATACCACTCTATAATGCCTTGGTAAAGCCACACTTGAAATAATGCATTCAGTTTTGGTCACCACTGTTGTAGAAAAGACGGGACACACAAGCCAGCTCTTCAGAGAAGGAAAAGTTTATTTGCGCAGGTTCATAGCAAAGAATAAATGGCCTGAACACTGAGTGAAATTCAGGAACTTCCTTATATATTTTATCACTTCCAGCCAAAGCCATCTGTTAGTTTTGGAAACACCCCTTAAGATTTGTCCTTGAGTTACAGAAAGTATTTCTACAGGATGTCAGCTAACGGACATGCATAGCTCGTATTTTGAGGAACTAACAATATGTGTCTACCAAACAGATTAACAGCCAAGCCAGCAGATGGGCTGAAATAGATGCTTCGCTTCAGCATATTTCATGTGCAGACTTCCTTCTAACCCGTGTCTAACTGCACTATGTCCTAAAAGCAAATCTTGCAATTTCTATATGAACAGTTAGAGCTTAATATCATGAAACCGTAGTTTGGTTCAGGCTTGAGGCCTACCTTGGTTCAGCCTGCCACCTAACTTGGAGTTTTACACTTGAGTAGAAAATATGGAGGCTCCTCTCCAGAGTTTTATGGTCAGGAGGCAGCTGATTGGATGCTCAGCCTTTGCCCTTTTGGGGGATGGAGAGAAGAAAGAAACAAGGTGAACAGCAACCCTTCTCTTTTGACTTTCACTTGGTTGAAAGAAATGTCCTCCTGGGTTCGGCTCCAAGTGGGGAAAAAAGACACAGGAGACATGGAGGCTGCTTGGAAAGATGGTTTAATGGAGGACAGGACCACATGGCTTGAGCCCTGAACAGAAAAGGTGATCACATGCTTCAATGTTGGTGGAGAAAAGAGAAGGAAGGTCTGAGATGCTGAGTCCCTGGTTTTATGCCTTTGATCTTGAGCTTGTATTCTGATTGGTTGTCAGATTCCCATGGGCCCATGCAGGGGCAACTCTCTAGGTTGCGTTTTGAATCCAGGTTTGGTTGAGTTCTCAGATGCCATGTGAGGAGTTGGGTAAAGTGCCAATATTTTCATGCCTTAATCCCATCCCCATGGAGCTGAAGTGGAGAAGACTTTATTATGTAAAGGGACTAGCTTGGCCTTCTTAATGACCCATTGACAAAGTGAGGATGGGCAGGAAGCTACAGGCAACTATTCTGTCTTTTAAAACATGTTTCTTTCTTTTCACATCCAGAGAAATATTCTGCCTTTTCAATATTTCCTAGGATATTTCATTTTTCTGCGTGAGGGCTGGGTGATAACTTCCTACAATGAGATGGAGGATGAATTTGGTGGGGTGGAGGGAGACCCAGGCAGGGCATGCTTTCAGCTTCCTCCATTTAACCCACAATTGATTGGATATCATCACCATCCTGCTGACTCTGGTCCTGAGGGGTTGCTTTTCCCTGCAAGGAGAAATCAAGACCTCCCACTGGAGATCCAGCAGCCCTCTCCCTCTTTTAATCTTCCCGAGGAGGACCCTCCTGATCTGCCTGTAGCCCTAAGCGCTGGGAAGACTGAAGCCAGAGGGGAAGGAGGGGTGGCCTTTTCTTTTAAAAAATCCTTTTATTCTTCCTTTCTTTTTGGTTTTATTATTTTTCCTTTAAGGGGCATGTACAGGTAGACCTCGAGTTATGACCACCATTGAGCCCAACCTTTAGGTTGCTAAGTGAGAATTTGTTAAGTGAGTTTTGCCCCAATTTCCTTGCCACCTTTAAGTGAATCATTGCAGTTGATACGTTAGTAACGCGATTGTTAAGTGAATCTGGCTTCCCCTGGTCAGAAGATTGCAAAAAGGGATCGCATGATCGGTCCTAAGTAGGGATCAGTGGCCAAGCATGTGAATTCGGATCACATGACCATGGGGATGCTGCAAAGGTCCTAACTGTGAAAAAGGGCCATCAATCCCTTTTTTTCAGTGCTGTTGTAACTCTGAACTGTCACTAAATGAGGTGTTGTAAGTGGAGGACTGCTTTTGTTCCATGTAAACGACCCAGAATTTGGTTTTAAGAGGGAGGAGGCTGTTCAAAGGTTTTCAACAAAGACAAAAATAGCATATAGGAATAAAATGTCCAGTGAGACCACAGTATAGGCTAATTGGGGAAGGGGCTTAGACTCTTCTCCGCGTTGAAATCTGCCCCTCCCACTGGAGGACTCATTCCAGGTTACATTGCAGGTTACACTGCAGGTTACATTGCAGGTACACCCCTCCCAAAGATCTGGTTAGGCCGGTTAGCATACTGATAAGCATAGGCGGAAAAGAAACACCTGCGGAGTCTCTCCCTTGTAGGCACCTTTTATTACGTGCAAAACAAACTTTTAGTACCGTGCAGCGTTTTTTCCCTTACCAACCTGCAGACTTTAGACATGGAACTTCAGGAGAGATCGGAAGGGGCGGGCAGAGACGGAAGGGGCGGAGCGAGGGTGGAGAGCGGCGCTGTCATTGGCGGAGCGAAGGTACAGGTGTAAAATTGCTCTTGAGCCCAGCGGTCGGATCCTTCTTGCTGGGGGCGGCAGAAGCACCAAAGGAAAAGACCTCTTTGGCGGGTCTCCCGAGGCCGTTGGTGGAAGGGAGCGAGGTCCGAGCCTGACGCTGCCCAAACATCCTTCCCCTTCAGATCACAGACAGCCACCTTCTGCTAAAAGGTCCCCCAAAGCCCTTTTGGGCGAAAGGGGATCGATCGGAGAGCTTCCCAAGATGAATTAGCTGGGAGAGCATCGCAGTGGCTTAGTTCAGACAACCGGGGAAACCAGGACGCTTGAGCGCTAACGTTGCCCGTTTCTGGACAGTGTCTTCCTCGGACCCCTCCCACCCTTCAGGGACCCCGGAAGAGTCCAAGGGAGCAGCGCCGTTTTCTCTCTTCTTCGCGGACCCAAACAGGGCGGAGAATTTTAGCAGAGTTGGATTACTTTCTGGATCCAAACGGGAGCCGAACTGGGGCAGCAGCGCCTAAGCGACTTGCCCTTAGCGGACGGCAGGCGTCTTCGGTTGGTGGCGCACGGGAGCGCCTGGTTGGAGGGCGATGCAGCTCTACCGGGCGCCCCTCTTGCTCTTGGGGGCGGCGCTGGGGTCCTTGCTGCCAGGCGGCCTTTGCGGTGAGTTTCTGGAAGGATTTGCGAGGGGCGGGTGGGGAGGAAGAAAGAGAAAGGGAGGGTCGCATGTCCTGGATTGGGTCTTTCTCTCCCCCATCTCCCCTCTCAGTTCCCAAAGTCCTTTCCCAGATGGAAAAATCTTCCTTCTCTCGCGCTTCAAGCAAGTTATACACCCCTCGGAGAGGGCCCAATTTGGGTGTCCTCCTGGATCCACAGCTGACGTTAGAACACCATTTGTCGGCTGTGACCAGAGTGGCCTTTGCCCAGGTTCGCCTGGTGCACCAGTTGCGGCCCTATCTGGACCGGGAGGCACTTCAAATAGTCACTCACGCCCTCGTCACCTCAAGACTGGATTACTGTAACACACTCTACATGGGGCTGCCCCTGAAGAGTGTTCGAAGACTGCAGTTGGTCCAGAATGCAGCCGCGCGAGCGATAATGGGTGTCCCTAGATCAGTGTTTCTCAACCTTGGCGACTTTAAGTCCTATGGACTTCAACTCCCAGAATTCCCCAGCCAGCTATGCTGGCTGGGGAATTCTGGGAGTTGAAGTCCATAGGACTTAAAGTCGCCAAGGTTGAGAAACACTGCCCTAGATACACCCATGTTACACCTATCCTCCACGAGCTGCACTGGCTCCCCATTGGTCTCCGGACCCGCTTCAAGGTGCTAGTCTTACTTTTAAAGCCCTGCATGGTATTGGACCTGGCTACCTGAGAGACTGCCTCCTGCCATTCACCTCCCAATGACCAATAAGATCACATAGGTTGGGCCTCCTCTGGGTGACAATGCCGGCGGCCGGCTCCCCGAGGGAGGGCCTTCTCTGTAGCTACACCGGCCTTATGGATCGAGCTACCCGCAGAGATCCGGACCCTTACCACTCTCCCGGCCTTCCTTAAAGCGACTAAGACCTGGCTCTTCCGGCAGGCCTGAGGCTGTTGATTAAAATCCAGCCCCACTTGATTGAATGGATGATATCTTATTTTAAATAATTGTATTTTTAATATTCTTATGTTTTTGCTTTTGTTGTGAGCCGCCCAGAGTCCCTAGGGAGTGGGCGGCATACAAGTCTTATTAAAGTTGCAAAGTTGCCAAGTTCCTTAAAACTTTGGTAACTGGCCTGTAATTAGCTCCCATTCTGCGAGAACAGAAGTAAAAAGAGAAGTTTTTAGACTTCAGCCCTGGGGTCCATACTTCTGGCTCCAGTCCTCAATGGGCCAACCAGCTCGCTCGCGATGAGAAAACTTTGTTTGGAAAGGTTGCCTCTCTGGCCAGCATTCAAAGCCTTCAACTCCTTTGTTAACTTCCATGCAGATCATAGCGCCTACCTGAGTCTTTCCTTGTGTTGTGATTCCCCCCCCCCCCAATCTTCTCTTCTCCCTCGCACAAGACATCCCATGGACTGAAAAGGACTTGGAGTGATCCAGAAATCCTGTCGTCATTGTGGAAAAGGTGGAATGGGAGAAACCTCTCCTCCAAATTGAGGAGGTGGTTCTTTCAAGAATTGGGAACCCTTGAGGGGGTCTATTGAGGGGCCCTATGGACCATCTTGTAGGAGATGGAAAGGCTGAGCTGGAAGGAGGGGTTAAAATTCTCATCAGTCTGTCCCAAAGGGGCTTTTCCAAAAGGCAACTGGACTTCCTTGCGTTTTTCCCCCCTCTTGCCTTGATTAAAACCACCTGCCCACAAAAGATTGAGACTCCGCCCCCTCTCTGAAAGCGCTGACCACCCGAACACTGTTCCCCGTCCTCCCCTTCTCCTGCTTCCCTCCCCCGAACCCCAGGGGAGGTCTTGGGGGGAGGGGGCTCAGTCATATCCTGGGGCAAGCGATCCCTCCCCGGGAGTGGGGAAGAACTGCAAGGCTGGCCTCTATTCAGCAGGGAAGGGTCAACCTCGCTTATCTCTCCTGGAGAAGAGGAATCGATCAATCAGAACAGAGCTGGAAGGGACCTTGGAGGTCTTCTAGTCCAGAATTCCTCAACCTTTCTGGGTTGGTGACCTGGAGGGGGGGGAAGCTGCAGGGGGGGGGGAAGCTGCAGGGGGGGGGAAGCTGCAGGGGGGGGGAAGAGGGGATGATTTTGTGGGAGGGGCAAGTGCATGTGTGCGTGCGTTCATGTCGGTGATGTTACTGGCGACGCTCACGCGAGTGGGACCATAAGCTCCCTCAACGAGGCTCGTGCGAGTGGGGCTGTGTGTGCCTGCGGAAGTGTATGCACTCACCGGCCAGTCACGCGGCCCGGTGGCCATTAGCCCTTGACCCGGTAGTGGGCCACCGCCTGAAGTCTGGAAACCCCTGTTCTAGTCCAACTCGAGCAGGAGAGCCTATGCCATTTCAGACACGTGGCTGCCCAGTCTCTTCTTAAAAAGCTCCAGTGATGAAGCCTCTGAAGGCAACTTCTGTTCCCCTGGTTAACTGTTCTCACTGTTAGGCAGTTTCTCCTTCATTCCAGGTTGCTTCTCTCCTTGATCTGTTTCCATCCATTGTTTCTTGTTCTGCCTTCAGAGGCTTTGGAAGATACAAGCTGACACCCCTCTTCTTTGTGGCAGCCCCTCAAATACTGGAATCCTCCTGGTCCTCCTTTTCTCTAGGCCATCATGAAGGAGGCGTTTCCCCGTTCCGGTTCAAAGAAGGCAGCGGCTTGTCGCAGAAAGCTGCCGTCCCAGAATCTAAGTGGGACGTGAAGGGCGGAGTGGGGATAACGGAAGGGCAGCAAGGACGCCAAGGCTGCAGGGCTCCCGCTTCTTCCTCTGTGACGTTGGGAAGTCCGTAGCGCGGTCTAGAAGGGACGCCGCAGTCTGGGCGACGGTGGGCGGAGAAAGCCAGCCTGGATCCCGGAGACAGCGAGTGAAAATGGTCCCCTGGGAGTTTGGGTCCCTCTTGAACCTTCATCCTTTGGCCGCACCGGCGGGAGGGAGTGGATCCTTTCCCTTTCCCTCCCTTTTCTTCGGTCTTTCCTCTGGTTATAAATGCAAGAATATACGAATTTCCATTCACCCAACGCGGCTGAAAATCGAAGTGAAGGAAGAGGGTGAAACACCCACCCACCCCCTTACTCCCCTCGGAAGAGATTGCGGAGGTGCCAAGATCCCTTTTTCCCTCCTCGGATACAATTAACACTGCCACCTAGTGGACTTGAAACATTGTTACTAAGTTTTACTATCTGAATTGTTTAGAGAGAAGCTGTTCCCTTGAAGGCTATTTGGTTAAGAACTGATAGGGGCAGGAACACAGTTGTTTGTTTATACAGCTGTGGAAACTTTCAGTATCTGGAAACCTACTTTGGAATAAACAGAAGCTCTAAGGAAAAGCTCAGAGTGACCATGGAAAGACTTTCATCTTAAAAAAAAAACTTTATTTTCTTTTCCTCTTGTTTTGGTGGCAGTGCTTATGACTATCTTGCTGGGGAGGTGGTGATTTTTTCCTTGGCTCCTTGGCTCCTTTTTTTCTGCAGCTTTGAAGTATTAATTCCTGTTCTTTCTTTGCTCTCTTTTCCTTTTGGAGATATTGGAGACATATGGATGGCTTGTTTTAAACTTTAAGTGAATTGGACTGAAGAATTTTTTCTTCCTTTTTTCTTTTTTAAGTAAGAGATCTTTTCTCTCCTCTCTCTCTCTCTCTCTTTCTCTCTCCTTTTTTCTTTTTTCATTTTACTCATAATTCTGTATTTTTATAGTTGACACTTAATTTTTGTGATACTCCAGTGGATAATATCAAAAAAATACTCTTAATCGCAATTTATGCACCCAATGAAAAACAAGATGAATTTTACAAAAAACTCCACAAAAAAAATTCTGATTTGGACTATGTTGATATTTGTATGATGGGAGATTTCAATTGCATTGTATACCAGAATATGGACTACAAAACACACAAAACAACAAAGTTAAATAGAAAATTGCTTCCGAAATCCTTTTTTCAGGATGATAGATGAAACAAATTTAAAAGATATTTGGAGAGAAAGAAACCCTACAAAAGAACAATATACTTTTTATTCAAATAGATATTCATCATTTTCCAGAATTGATATGATATGGGCCTCAACAGAACTGATTTGTAACACACAAGAAGTCAAGATTGAAACAAGCACCTGGGCAGATTATAATCCAATCACAATCAAATTTCTTTTTGTACTTCTGTATTTTAAACGCTGATAAATTAAGAAAAAATACTAAGAAAAATAATAATCCGTGGCTCCTGTGGGACAATAGCCTTTGGGGTTTAATTTGTCAACAATTCTGAATGAACTTCTGAGCAAGGTATTCAAATCAAAAGAGAATGTTTAAGTTTGGCCCAATTCCAGTGTATTGTACCTTGGTCCCCTTCCCCACCCACCCAATAAGGGATGTGGTGGCTCAGGGACTAAAATGCTGAGCTTGTTGATCAGAAAGATGGGCAATTCAGCGCTTTGAACTGCACATAATACATCCCACCCATAGGCCACAAGTTTGACAGCTAAATGTTTCCAGTTCTGTGTAAATGTTTGAGCCAGGAGTGAAAGTGAAAACAGAATGTTCAGAGTTCTGTTGTCCTCCTCCGACTCCTCCCCACTCCTACCAGGAGAAAGGCTGAGCCTCCCTCCAGTCTAGCTCCCTCCTGATCAGGAAAGTCTCCCCGGGAGGCCTGTGACCAAGAGTGGCTTCTTCTGGGTGTGGTGCAGCTTCCAAGGATCAGGAAGTCTCCATACTCTGGTGAAACTCCAAGCAGCTCCTGCCCTGCAGGCCATGGGCATGAGGGGTCCAATGGGGTCAGGCCCAGAAGCAGTCGAGTGAGCCCTGAGGGTCCCCTCACCTGAGGTGGCCATGTCCAGTTATTTCCCAACTCAACCAAGAGTCCCTAGGGTCTCCTTTGGCCACTTTCCAGGATGACTGGAATCATCCAAAGTAGAGCAGACAGTTGGCCTTCTGTTTGAGAGCTGCTTTTCAGGAGAGCATCGAGGGAGGAGCTGGAGCTGCAAACCCTCCTAATTCTGTCCTTCACCCCCTTCTTCTTCTAGATTCCTCCAGGCACTCCCTATGCTATTCCTACCTGAAGATATCAGAGCCCAACCAAGGGCTGCCCGAGTTCCTCTCCGTGATCCACCTGGATGATCATCCCATTGCTCTATATGACATCCTCAATGGGATGACAGTTCCTCTGGTGCCCTGGATGGAGGCGGAGGAGGTGAAGACACCTGAGAGGATTTTCAGAGCTGACCTGGAGTGGTTATCAAACCGCAACCCCCAGACTGGAGGTGAGCAGAGGCAGAATTGTCTTCAAGCCCTGAATTCTCTCCCAAATCTCACCTTCCCACCTCTTGTCACTTTGGTTAATGGGAAAAGAGGCAAGTAGGCAAAGAACAGAAAAGGGGGGGGGGTGGGAGCTTAGGGGGTTGAGATAAATCCTGTGCCAAAGTTCTGACTAATAAACCCAACCAAATCAGAATTCTGAGACTGGAACCTTCCTCAAAGAACTTCTTTATTGGCTACAACATATCGGCATGAGTAAAAGCAAAAGCAATTCTAAATGTTTCCCACAGTTTCAGTATAAATAAAAGAGTAAATGATTCCCCCCCTCCAAGTGTCACATGTCACATTGGCCAATTCGGTTAATTGGAGAGCTTCTAGGTCACTCCTCTCCATCTCCCTCCGGGACCTCTGGAGATGATCTTGGTTCCTATGGGACAATTACCATATTTTTCAGCGTATAAGACACACCTTTTTCCCTCAAAAAAGAGGCTGAAAATCTGGGTGCATCTTATGCACTGAATACAACATTTTTTGCTTCCCAAAACCCTGCCCCCTTCACCCAAAGGCCGTGCATAGCCTCTAGGAAGATTCCAGAGTGCTCCTGGGGGCGGTGGAGGGCAGAAACGAGCAAACATTGGGTCATTTTTTGCTCAATTTCTGCCCCCCCCCCCGCAGCCCCTAGGAGCACTCTACAAGGCTCCTAGAGGCTATTCATGCCCTTAAAAACATACAGGCCCATTTTCATGAAAAACGAGCCATTTTTGTGAGGTCTGCATAGTGCAAAAACTTTTTTTTAATTTGCCTCTTCAAAATCTTGGTGCGTCTTATACGTTGATGTGTCTTATACTCCGAAAAATACGGTATGTGTTATGTCTGGTCTCGACTGGAGTGACATTCCAAACCTCTCCCTCCCCCTCATTCCTGTGTGGCAACTGAGAAATGGAAAAATGGCTGCTGTCAGGTTTTGGTAGTTGACACTCCTTCCCAAGAAGGGACAATATTGTCTCTGCCCTTGACCACCAATGGCTGTAAGGAGCATGAGGATGGGAGATCCTTCCCTGCAAAGGAAAGAAAACAGCCTCCCCTCCCCAAGATCTTCTCTCTCTGCCAGGGTTACAAGTAACACCCCCAACAAAAGAAGACTCCAAGGTCAGAAGTTCCTCAAAGTTCCATTTTATTAGAGATGTCATATTGGCACATCTGGGGAAACCCCAATCGGAAAGCTTCCAGGTTTTTCCCATCCAAAGGAAAGTCCAAGTCCCTGCCCCAGCACCCACATGTCCATCACATGGTCCAATCAATGCACCGTCCCAACTGGAGATGCCTCCCAGCCACACTACTCCAGGGGCAGGGCAAGATGTCCTTGACTCTCTGAGAAAGGAATGTTATTATAGGTAGATATCTCCCCTACTCCATGCAATCCCCCCTCCCAGTTTCCCACAGCACTAAATGTGGCAGGCCTGAAGATCCAAAGTAAAAGATGGCTTCCAGGACAGACACTCTTATGGTCTTCATGATCTTCTAGAACACTTAGTGTAGCCCCAGATCACAGAAAAGATCTCCCACCATTGAAAAGAAGAGGAGAGGCAAAATCTGTTTCCCTCCCCTGGTGGGATGGGTGGGAAATAGACACTTCAATCATTTTGGGCAGAAGGTCTCTAGGGAGAGGAACTCTGGATATTTCTACGTCCTCTTTGTGCATTTCAGGGCTTCACACCTGGCAGATGAATTTGGGCTGTGAGCTCATTGAAGACGGGAGCAAAAGAGGGTTTTTGCACTATGGCTATAATGGGAGGGACTTCATCAGCTTTGACAAGGAGACCCTCAGATGGGTGACAGCTCAGCCCCAGGCCCAGAAGGTCAAGGAGAAGTGGGAGGAAAATCCAAGGTGGTCCTGGGGGAAAAGAGACTTCCTGGAGAAGACCTGCATTGTGTGGCTGAAGACATACCTGCCCCACCAGAAGAAGGCTCTGAAGAAGACAGGTGAGTGGCCAAATGGGCTCAGATTGTGCTGTTTTTTTCTAGGCCTCCACATCTTCCCCTCCTCAGGTTTTGTGCTCTACACAGCCAAGCCACCCTTCATGTGCCCGGCAGAAATTGAAGTGGGAACTTACCAAAACAAACTAGGGGAATTTACCACAGTAGGGAAAAAAAGTTCCAAACCTTCACCCCTCAAAAAACAAGTTCTTCAAAGAAAAAGAAAAGGAAACCAAAGGAGCCAGATATTAAGGCTGAGATCCAATCCTTTTTTCACGAGGAAATCTAATTTTTGCATCCTGCATTTGTGGCAGAATCAAAAGCTGATTGTTTCTCTTCCCAATTTCCACCTTGGACAACAAATTCAATTTAGGGTGTCAAAACTGAATCAAAGCCCAAGCATTGCAATTACTTTGGTCAGAGTGAGAACTTTACCCCCAACTCTATCTGTCCCTTTCAAAAATGAATCTAAAGAGTTCAGTGTCCCAGAGGTTCAGGGGAGGAGAGGGGGCAGAGGGAGAGGATGGGCAAAGGAGATCTTCTTCCCACTTATTAAATCGCCTTGACAGAAACTCTAGAAATCCCAGGAACTTTGTTGTTACTCTTTCTTCAGAGCCCCCAGTGGGGAAAGTGACTAGCAAGGTGGTGGATGACAGCCTGGAGGTCCTCATCTGCCAGGCCTTTGGCTTCTACCCCAAGGAGATCAGGAGCACCTGGATGAGAGACGGAGAGATCTGCCAGTATGAGACCCTCCATAGGAACGTGGTCCCCAATTCAGATGGGACCTATTATGTCCAGCTCAGCATTGAGATTGACCCCAAGGAGAGGGACCGTTTTCGGTGTCGCCTGGAGCACGAGGGATTGCAGGAGCCTCTGGTGTTGTCTTTCAAGGAGGAAAGAGGTGAGAAAGTGATGGGTTAATGTAGAAGTAAACTTTACATCAGTGTTTGAAAAGGGAAGGGAGAGTTTTCTGCTGCATCCTTTCATGTTTTCAGGTGGTGTGCAGGGAATATAGCCCTGCATTTAGCAATGGGAGAGAAGTGCCAGAAGAGTTGGAATTGATATCTTAATAGCAAAAGTATGAAGATATGAAGATATATGAGATGATATGATAAATGAGATGATTAGTTGTGGCTCTTCCTTCTGCCTTTCAAGGCCATTCCCTCCATCCTCTACAGCAGTGAGGATGGTCCTATGCTGAAATCATGCGCAGGCGTGTGACAGCATACATTTGAGTGCCTACACCTATAATGCAATGCACCCCCCCAAACATTGTAACGATCCCCCCGTGCCCCATTTTGGGCCTAGCAGGTCTCCCGGAAGCCTCCTGGGATCAAAAACGGGCTGCATGAAATCCCCTTCCCTCCCACCCATGCACGTGCATCTCCCACATTTACAGCAGAGACTCAAAAATCAGCTGGCCAGCGGGAGCTACATGCATATGCGCAGTGGAGCTGAGCTGGGTGACAGCTTGCCTGCCCAAGTGCCATAGGTTCGCCATCATGGCTTTACAGCAGTGGCTCTCAACCTTCCCAATGCCGCGACCCTTTAATACAGTTCCTCATGTTGTGGTGACCCCCAACCATAGAGATCTAGCTTGCCATTGCTTTCATCATAGGTCTGTCTTTCTTTCTTTCTTTCTTTCTTTCTTTCTTTCTTTCTTTCTTTCTTTCTTTCTTTCTTCTTCCTTTCTTTTCCCCTGGTTTCCCTCTCTTTTCCCTCTCTCTCATTCTCTCCCTTCAGCTCTCTTTCATTTGTTTCTCCCTCTAATTTGTTTCCCTTTATTTTCCCTCTCCCATTCTCTCCTTCCAGCTCTCTTTCATTTCTCACTCTCTCTCTCCCCTTTTCTCTTTCATCTCTTTCTTGCACGTGCAAGCAAAATACCCTCCTGGGCCGGGATCACGGAGGCGGGGACAGCGACTCTTTCCGCTGCTGCCACTGAGAAGTGAGTATCTGGCTGCGCTGTGGAGGAGAGTGACACTGCGCAGGAGACTCCTCAGTGTCAGACTCAGGTTAGCGCCAGCCGCGTTCCCCTTCATGTTGGCTCAGGAAAGAGCCAGAGCAGCCGTCTCTGGATGCAGAGAGGGAAGAGTTCCTGAGCCCTGAGCAAGGAGAGCCCTGTGCAGTGCAGGAGAACTGGAGCTCTTCCCTCCCTGCACCCAACCAGCTGCTGCTGCTGCTGCTCCCCATCCCCCTCCTTCCTGAGCCAACACGAAGGGGACTGTGGCTCGCGCTGACCTGAGTCTGGCGCTGAGGAGTCTCCTGTGCAGTGTGGCTCTCCTGCGCTGCACACCCAGTTACTCACTTCATTGTGCAGTGGCAACAGCGGGAGGAAAGTCATTGTCCCCTCCGCCTTGATCCTAGCCCAGGAGGGTATTTTGCTTGAGCGCACGTGCACAAGAGACGAGCACAAGAAAGGGGCTGGAGCTCTTCCTGACACAGGAAGCCTCTCCTCAGCCGTTGCTCTTCGTGCTGCCCAAACCTCCCCCTTCGATGCAGCTCAGCCCCGGCGAAGGCGTTCGCCCTGTAGGAGTTCTTGGGCAGGAACAGTGGCTGAAAAACGCCCACATGGAAGGCTGGCCGGACTGTCCTGCAGGGAAGCCCCTCAGTCTTCTGCCACCTCTCCTTCCACCGCATGGGGAACCCGAGCTGCAACTTCCCTTCCAGCCAGCTTCTTGCTGGCCTCTCCATGGAGGCTCCTCGGTGACCCCTGTGATAAGGTCGTTTGACCCCCAAAGGGGTCGCGACCCACAGGTTGAGAACTGCTGGACTATTGTATATGGAGGTATTCAATAGAAATGATAGGGAGTGGAAACAATGTTTTCCTTTCTGGGGGAAATTATTTGATGGGACAAGTTAACCCATGTCATTCAATATCCTTTTCAATAGGGGACGCTGGCCATTTCTCAGCTCAACAGGGTAGACCAGAGTAAGAAACCAATGTCATTTACATTAAGTACTACCTTCATTATAAAATGATAGTGACAAAATCTTGCAATCTGAACATGCCTCATCTTCCCACCATTAATCTTCACGTGAACTAAGCTGGACATATTTACTTACCGTATTTTTCAGAGTATAAGATGCTCCGGAGTATAAGACTCACCTTAGTTTTTGGGGAGAAAAATAAGAAGAAAAAAGATTCTGCCTCTGCCTACCAGCATCCATAGTATTCAGCTGGCTAGCTTCCTGTCCTTGTGTGAGAGTTCATGACTTGGAGCACATAGTAACAAGGTCAGCCAATGAATAAGCGCAGCAACTAAGTCAGCCAATGAGGGCTATTTGGACTCTGAAACAGTATTTGCTGTGTGAGCAACAAGGAGACAGGAAGGAGCCTGGCTTAGCTGAGAACTGAAAGTGAAACTGCTTGTGTTTTGCTTGTATTTACTGCTACCTTGGAAAACCTGCTTTTGGTATTGTATTGTATATTATTATTATTTTGAATCCTGCTGAATCAGTTACCTGTGTGTGCTTTCTGAATGTGATTGCTGCTGCAAATGCTGACCAGCTGGGTTAGCTTCAGCACTTATTGCAGTCTGATTCAGCACAGGTGATTGGCAGGTGGATGGGACTGCAGAATACCCCCAATCAGCTATTCCAGGCTGCAGGATTGCCACAGACCATCTCTGCCTCCATGCCCTGGGTTTTTCACCTCAGGGTGGGGGAGCTATATTCTGTGTATAAGATGCATCCAAATTTTCACCCTCTTTTTGGAGGGGAAGGTACGTTTTATATTCCAAAAATACAGCAATTTAATTACTTGACTCAGGCTTTAGCCCCTTCCTCCCTTATCTGACTGCTGCTTCGGTTGTGGTTCTTCTTTCTGTCCTCCAAGGCTATTCCATTTATCTTGGTGGGTTTTAGGCAGTGCCCCCTCTCCACCTAAAGGAAGCCCCTCCCCTCCAATGCTGAAGAGGGAATATCTTTGAAGAAGAAGAGCTTCCTTCAGGTAGATACACTTCCTGGAGACCAGCACAAGTTGGGAAATGCTTCCATTGCTCAGCCTCTCCACTTCTGGGAACTCAGGATCTGTCTACTCTAATTGTAATTCTGTGTCTCTTTCTTTAGCTACAGAGTGGTGGATTCCTGTGGGAGCTGTAGTAGGTGTAATTTTTGGAGCTGTGATTTTCTTCCTGATGGGTAAGTGAAACAAACACTTCCACTCATCCCCACCCTGAGTCTTTCTGTGTTGACTGAGTTGGTGTGAATGGGAGAGAATCTCTCTGAGAGTTTCAGCCATGACTCCCCACGAGGCTCTTCCCCACAAACAGCATTTGGACCAAGAGTCAGAAAGGAAGAAGAAGCTATGCAGCCATTTTTTTTCAATTGACTGTAAATCTCAGAACGTTTCACCTTCCTCTCCTCTGGGAGGAAATCATTTTGGCCTTAATAGATTGATTTCAGAGGGGCAAATATCTGGGGCTGAAGAATCAAAGGAAAGTCCCATAAATAACATGGGAAGCCCTAGACCAGTGATAGCTAACCTTTTTGCCATTGCGTGCCAAAAGCTGGGGAGTGCAGGGAGGTCATGCGTGGGCATCGCCACACCCATAATTCTATGCACGCGAACCCCTGCGTATGCATATGTGACCCCCTGCACATGTGTGAATGACCCCCGCCCTTGCCCCGCTTTTTGCACGTGGACCCATTTTTCACCCTCCCCTGCTCCAGAAGCTTCCTAGGAGCCTGGCGAGGGTAAAAACGGCCTCCTCTCCCCTCCCCCCCAGAGGCCCTCCGGAAGCTTCAGGAGGCTTCCCAAACTTCCGGTTTGCGTGTTGGGTTGTTTTGTGTCCTCCAGAGGCTTCAGGGAAGCCTCGAAAAATGGCTGAACATTAAAGGCGAAGTCAGCTGGCCAGTGCGTGCATGCATGCTGGTGCTGTCAGGGCAATGCCTCGCGTGCCCTAACAAATGGCTCCGCATGCTACCTGTCGCACTCGTGCCATAGATTCGCCATCCCAGTCCTAGACAATCCATAATCCTGTTCCTGAATAAGATCCATGTGTCATCTCATCTGGCAAGAGAGACCTTCAGGAAAGCTCTGGTGGCACTGGGGGAGGGGGGGAATGTGTGGAGGAGCTCCATGTCCTCTGCCCTTGCTTGCAATCACACCTGGGGACAGACAACAACGGGGGAAGTAGAAGGAGCTGCTGCTTGTCCTGTCCCTACTCAGAGCAAAAGTAATGAGAGGGAGGATGGATGTGGGAAGTGTCTCCTCAGTTGAGCTCATCCAAATACGGTTCAACACATCCAAGCGATTCTCTCACCAACAGTGAAGAAGTGCTTTGCCATTTCCTTCTTCCAGGATGGGCCTTTTGACTTGTTTGCAATTTATGTTGCTCATTTGTCAGTGCATGTTCTAAGTCAACCAGAGCCATCTTAGTTTTGCAAGATTAGGCAAGATCGCTGGTTATTGGAGCTGGTCGGGTGGGAAACAGAGGCTTTGGAATATAAATCAAAACAAATGAGAATTACCGAGTGTGGAATCTATGGGGAGGACGATCTGTCTTGTACCACATAACAGGATTCCCAGAGATTTAGCCTCATTGCTTAAGAGTAATTGGTGGTGATTTATTAGGTTTTATTGGGAGCATCTCAATTATTGTGCCAACTTTCAATGGTTTTAGTCAGAGGTGGTATTCAGCCGGTTCTGACCAGTTTTGCAGAACCAGTAGTAGAAATTTTGAGTAGTTCAGAAAACTGGTAAATACCACCTGTGGCTGGCCCTGCCCCCATCTATTATCTGCCTCCCGAATCCCACGATCGGGAGGGAATGGGGATTTTACAGTACCCTTCCCCTGCCATGCCCACCAAGTCACGCCCACCACACCATGGCACACACACTAAGCCATGCCCACAGAACCAGTGGTAAAAAATTTTGAATCCCACCACTGGTTTTAGTGGTAGTGGATTGTGATTTCCCATGAAAGCTTTAATAGGAGCAAGAATGGTTTCAAATTGATTATTTCTCAATAACACCCAGGAATGTTCCTTTTCATTTCCCTGTGGCCAGCAACTTTTGACTGCCAACAATTTTGCCTTTTGTCCCTAACAAACAGATGGCAGCACTAATTCAACTTTCTCAAGGTGGTGGATTATAATCCAGATTTAGAAGTCTTCTAGAGGTCTTCAGCATGAGTCTGTCTCCATCTGAGGCAGGAGCTGCTGACCCCAAATTTAGCCAGCTGTCCTCTATTTTTTCCCATCTAACAGGCAGTTTCTGGAGATGTAGAATGATTCCCTATCAGAAAGCAAAATCTTCAGTTGATGATTTGCCATCAGGAATACTTTCTTCTTCTCTTAATTGTGGCACAGATAATAAGATTCAATCTGAACTGATGCTCCAATCTGAAGTAACTTCGGAGGTGAGAATGATTGTTGTTGAAGTCTATGTAAGATGCAAAACTCTGGGCTTGGGAAATACCCAAGAGCCAGGACCATTGAAGGGTTGGGTGGGCAACATTCACTCCCCAAGTCTTTGTAAGGCAACCATCAAGGGATCATGAGCTGCTTGGGGCTCCTCTGGGGCTCTGGGATCCCCTCACACCCATCTGCTCTGAGGGAGGAGAAGGAGACGGGGAAGGAGCCAGGAACAGAAGCAGGAGCTGGAGTTATCTTGGGGAAATGTGGGATTTCTGTCAAAGAAGAACTGAAGGGAGGGAGAGAAGGAATGGAAGAATGGAAAAACAAAGGGTGGTGGAGGGGGAGGGCTGTCCAGGAAAAAGTTCCCTGGAGATGATGGGCTGCAGGGATAAACTCTGTGAGTTGGGCACCATACAAGTAGATAGATTAGATGGATAGATGATAGGTAGACAGACAGATAGATACAGATATATAGATATAGATCATATAGAGGAAGGTAGGTACGTAGATAGTGGATAAATGGATTAATTAATACAGACAGATATACTGATAGATAGATGATAGATAGATAGATGATAGATAGATAGATAGATAGATAGATAGATAGATAGATAGATAGATAGATAGATAGATAGATGAGAGAGGGGGGGATAGATGATAGATAGATAGACAGATAGACAGACAGACAGACAGACTTGCCCTTCCTCATTCAGATAATATAAAATGAGCAGATGGATGGACATTTGTGGATAGATAGCTATAGATTATATAGATAGTAGATAGATAGATAGATAGATAGATAGATAGATGATAGATGATAGATAGATAAATAGATAGATAGACAGACAGACAGACAGACAGACAGACAACAGGAGAGAGGCAGACAGGTAGGTCTGTAGATAAATAGGTAGGTAGGGATTGTAGATACAGTAGATACAGAGCAAGTAAGTAAGTAAGTAAGTAAGTAAGTAAGTAAGTAAGTAAGTAAGTAAGGAAGGAAGGAAGGAAGGAAGGAAGGAAGGAAGTAAGTTTGAGAGAGAAATGAGGACCAACCCACACCCACGTACACCAGGAGCTGTTTCTATCAAGACTCTTTGGCTGCTTGCCCTCATACCTGCCAGGGTTGTGGTGGGAATAACAGAGCTCATAAGGACTCTTGCCTTGAGCAGGGGGTTGGACTAGAAAACCTTCAAGGTCCCTTCCAGCCTATGATTCTATGGTTCTAAGTGGAGAAGGGGAGAAAACATTGCTAGTACAAAGTATAGTTCTGATGTCTTCCATTTTCTCTCTTCGCAGGACATGGAATCCTGTGGAGAGCGGAGACCCCAGAGGGTTGTTGAAGACTCTGGGTCAACTTTGCGCAGGCGAGAAGGGAAGAAGAAGCCGCTCACAAAGTCAATAACTTTGGACAAAGCAGAAGCAATAGAGTTAAAAGAGGGTTCCAAAGCAGAGAAAGTGACTGTGAGATCTGTTAGAAGGAGTCACACAGTTCCTATGCAATACCCCCGAGGAGAAGAGGGCTACTAACTTCAAGCAACCGCAGGAGTCCTGGCTGCCACCATCAGGGAGGCCCTGCCATCAGCGCATTTCCCCTTCACTTGCATCTTGGGAAGAGCATCAGCAGAAGCAGCAGGTGTTTGCAGATCAGTTGCTTGATTTTCCTGTTTTCTTATTTTTTCACATGTTATTATTGTTATTTTTGACATTAGTTGCAAGTCTTACTTCATTCTGAGCCTTAGCTTTCCTGATTTCATATTTGCATTTCTGTTGGCATTCTGCCTTAGCTATAAGCCCCGCTCTCTATTTTTTATACTTATTCTTTTTGTCTTTAACAGAGAGTTCTTTATTCAACCATTCTGGTTTGTATTTCAAGAGCCATGGGGGCACCATGGTTAGAATGCAGGCTAATTCTGCCGACTGCCAGCAGTTTGATCCTGAACGGCTGACGATTGACTCAGCCTTCCATCCATCTGAGATTGGTAAAATGAGGACTCAAATAGGCTGACTCTGTAAACCACTTAGAGAGGGCTGTAAAAAGTACTGTGAAGTACTTAAGTCTAAGTGCGAATGCTATAGCTATTGTAAATTGCATTCACTACCAATCCTCACTCCCCTTCCCCATACACCAGTGGTGGGTTCCTACCAGTTCGGCCAAACCAGTAGTGGTTTGGCAGCCTGGGTCACTGGAACCAGCAGCGACCCAGGCCTGCCAGTGGCGAACAGAAGTTTCCCTTCTCCTCCCCCCTCCCCACACTGACTTCTCCCCAGCAGCGCTCGTCTCCAGCCGCAGCAACCCTGGCGGCTTCCAGGGAGACTGAAAGGGGCGCAGCGCTCTCCCAACCGCCGAGGAAGGAAGAGGAGCCGGCCCTGGGCTGTTGAGAGAAGCGCCCTAACCCTCCCTTCCCTTTGGCAGCCGACTTGCAAAACGGGGAGATTTCTGACATTTTGCAGCTGGAACCAGCCAAGCGCCCTGCGCACATCGGCCGCCCGGGAGCCCCGAGGCTCACCACCACCGTCTCCGGAAGCACCAACGGCCTCCCGGAGAAGCCGGACGTGGCTTCAGGGAAGCCCCTGGAGGCTGCAGAGGGCAAGAAACGCCCCCAAAGGGCCAACTACAAGTTCGGACATGATCTGTCTCTGACTTCCAGAGGGCATCTAGGAGGGCGGGGAGCCCATTTCTGCGCCCCCCCCCCCAGCCAGGCTTCAGGAAAGTCTTTGGGGAGAGGAAGTCCATGCGTTGTTTGTGTGTGTGTGTGTGTGTGTGTGTGTGTGTGTGTGTCGCATGCGCAGTTGGGTAGGGAATGGAGTGGACACGTGGGGGACCAATGGGAATTCTCCCTTCTGCAGCATCATCGGTCTCCGGGCAGAGTTTTCCTTGATTTCACCAATCAGAAATCAGAGTTCAGAAAGGAGGGAAGGGGGCTATTTTCAGTCACATTTAAAGACATTAAAAAACACTGCGCTGCACTTTGAAACTTGTGCGCGGTGTTTCTTTGTTACCTGCGCGGCCGCTCACGCACGCAGCTTAGAGGGAACGCTGCTTGTGGGGTGGGAATGGGGTAGTTAAGGAAGCCGGAGAGCCCTCTCGCCAAAGATGCTTACCTGTCAGCCAGTCAGTCTCTCTCTCTCTCTCTCTCTCTCTCTCTGTGTGTGTGTGTGTATGTGTGTCTGTATCTCTCTCTCGCTGTCTTATTGTTCAATACCGTTTTTTTGCATTAAGTTGCGTGAATAGTGTGATATTTTTGTAGTATACATTTTGATACAAATAAACATATTATTGCGTTATTACATTTTTCTTATTGTTTCATATTGTTTAAACATACCTAATACTACCACTCTGGGGATGGAGAAGCAGTGGCAGGTGTGGCTCTGTCCAGCTGTTTCCAAGCTCTGCCAAGGGTTACTGTGGATTTCTTTGGCCACTTTCCAGGTGAGCCTCAGGACTGGAAATCCTCCAAAGTAAAGCAGACAGTGGGTCTTCTTCCTGTTGGAGAACTTCTTTTCACAACAGCAGTGAGGGAGGAGCTGGAGCTGAAGACCCCTTCCCCCAATTCTGCCCTTTATCCTCTTCCATTTCGGGGCTCCTCCTGGCACTCCCTGTGCTATTCTGACCTAGAGATAACAGAATCTAGCCTCATTTCATCAAAAACGAAGAAGAATTACACATGCCTCAGGATAATGTTGCAGGATCCAATCTGAATCGGTCACCAAGTCCAGAGATTTTGTCTTCCGGGTTTTGGGCTCAAGCTGGAGCCCAACCTCGGGGAATGTCTCTGGGTGCTTTGGGCTGTTCTGTGTAGGTTGGTTTTATGGTCTAATTCCATCAGACCCAAATTGACTTTCTGTACCATCTCCTGCCAACCATTAAGCATGATTTCATGACTGTGACTTGTGATTTCCTGCTGGATTCCCCAGTGAACGCCAATTGGTCATACTTGACTGTTGTGGCCTGGCAGGAGCCGTTGGCCACCAGGTGGCGACAGAGCATTGGATCAGAGAAACACTTGGGAGTTGTTGCAGGATGCACCCCGTCAAAGGGTTACTCAGCGAAGGAACAACTGAGTACTTACAGGAGATGATTGCAAGCAGCTGTTGCTCATTGGGATCCTCTCCTGAGTATAAAGAGACTGCTGGTGCCACGCCCTGGTGGCAGAAGTCAACTTTCTGTTCCTGTTCTAGTGATTGTTCACGTTCAAACGGAGAGAAGCCAACTTGGATAAGTAGGTTTACTGGAAGAAGCCTCTTTGCAGTGCTGCGTTTGTTTATGGGACTTTTATCTCTTTGTTTATTTGGGCTTGCAGCCAACAAGAACTTGGACTGATTAAAAGAAACCTTTTTAGTTACGTGGCTTTTGGCTTTCGTTCTGAACGGAGAAGGGGGGTCAGAACACTTGACTAATCTTTTTTAGGATATGTGTAACACTGGTGGCCAACAGTTAAGCATGATGCCATGACTGTGACTTGTGATTTAACCAAATAACAAGAATTGGAAGGAACCTTGTAGGTCATCTAGTCCAACCCCCACCCCACACCCAAGCAGGAGACCCTATAATATTTCAGACAGGATGGCAATCCAGTCTCTTCTTGAAAGCTTCCAGTGATGAAGCAACCTACAACTTCTGAAGGCAACATCAGTTCCATGGGTTGATTGTTCTCACTGTCAGAAAATTTCTTATTTCTAGGTTGAATCTCTCCTTATTCAGTTTCCCTCAATTGTTCCTTGTATGGCCTTCAGGTACTTTGGAAAATAGTTTGACCCCGCTCCTCTCTGTGACAGCCCCTCAAATATTGAAACACTGCTATTATGTCTCCCCTGGTCCTTCTCTTCATTAGACTAGCCATGCCCAGTTCCTGCAATCTTTCATCGTATGTTTTAGCCTCCAGTCCCCTAATCATCTTGGTTGCTCTTCTCTGAACTCTTTCTAGAATCTCAACATCTTTCTGGTAGTGTGGTGATCAAAACTGGATGCAGTATTCTAAGTGTGGTCTTACTAAGTCTTTAAAGAGTGGTATTAGTATTTCACGTGATCTTGATTGAATCCCTCTATTAATGCAATTTAGGACTGTGTTGGTGTTTTTGGCGGCTGCTGCGCACTGTTGGCTCATATTTAATTAGTTGTCCACTAAGACTCCAAAATCCCTCTCACAGTCACTGCTATTACGCCTGGTGTCTCCCAATCTATTTCTGTACTTTTGGTTTGCTTCCCCAGTGAATGCCAGTTATTTCCACACTAGACTGATCTTTTTAGGATGTGTGTAATGGTAGCCAAGGGATGTAGTGGCTAAGACACTGAGCTTGTCGATCAGAAAGGTCAGCAGTTCAGCAGTTCGAATCCCTAGCGCCACATAACCGAGTGAGTTCCCGTTACTTGTCCCAGCTTCTGCCAACCTAGCAGTTCAAAAGCATGTAAAAATGCAAGTAGAAAAATAGAAAAATGGGAAGTTAATAGTTTTCTGTGCCCCTTCAACGTTTAGTCATGGTGGCCGCATGACCATGGAGACGTCATCGGACAGCGCTGGTTCTTCGGCTTTGAAACAGAAATGAGCACCGCCCCCTAGAGTCGGGAATGACTAGCACATATGTGCGAGGGGAACCTTTACCTTTAATGGTAGGCAACAGTAGCACTTCCTTAGGAATTCTTTTAGCTGATTGCTTGCTTCATTTGCACAAAGATCCTCACATTTTGTTCAAATAGTATTTCTACAAGTGTTCTAAAATACCTTTTAAATTTACAAAACATAAATAAAAAATAGAATTTTATTACGTTTCAAAAAAATTTAAAAAACAGTTTACATACAAAAAAACACAACCAAAACGAAAAAGTGACGTATGAAAAAAAAAGAGGGAAAAATTTTAAAATAACTTTTTAAAAATCATGAAAAAGAACAGGAAAAAAAGGTACAACTTTTTGGGAGATGGATACAATTACAAGAGTCTTGTACTCTTTTAGTGCATACTTATTTTAAAAGATACAAAACTAAAATATAAAAATATAAAAGATACCACTATACACAACCAAATGATAACAATATATAATACCATAATCTCTTAGCCTAAATAAAATGCATAGCCCATAAATGCATGATAACATCAACACAAATACACCTAATATTATTAGATATTTCTATAGTCAACTATATATAATAAAACATTCTGCACTTTAAACAAATATCTGAGAACCTAAAATAAAATGTAAATCTATTAAACTCCAATAATGCACATTGTACAATATACTGTATAATCAAATCATAGCTAATCATCAAATCTCCAAATCAAAAATTCATTTATTTTATTTAGAAATTTTGGGCTCAATTAGCATCATAAGTCAAGAACTACGTGTAAATTTAACAAATAAGTAAGTCTTAATTTTATTTTTTACCTATTTATTAAGTACCTAATTACTAGCGCTAAAAATGAACATTTTGAAGCCTTCCGAGTTTGCAAAGGTAAGTAGAACAGCGAGGGTGGGGAATCCGCTGTGCCACGCAATTCAGATTAGCTAGAAAGCAGGAAATCTGACAATTCTAGCTAATATAATTAGCGCGTCACAGCTGATCATCGCCCAGCTGAACAGCAGAAATTACTGGTTCGGCCGAACCAGTCTGAACTGGTAGCATTTCACCTTTGAAATCACATCAAGATTGCAAGAAAATGCAAGTTATCACCAAAGGTGGGGCGGAAAGGATGATAATATATGGGAGGGAAGGTGGGAATTGCCGTAAGTCCATCAATCACCTCCAGTGTGAAATTCCCCCATTGGAGCCTCAAGCCAATTGGCAGAACTATTCATATTCTGGACTGAATTTCAATAACAACTTGTATATCCTGCTAAGGAGTTTCATTTTTTTTCTTAATCTAGAGATAGCCTAGTTAGCACCTTCGTTCATTTCTCTGACAGAGACCAAGAAGGAAGAGGGAATCTGGTCATATCAATGTTGCTTGGCAACTGTCAGAGTGTGCACAGTGTGACTACTATTTTGAGAAACCACAGGAGCAAAATCCAGTACAGAGAGGTTTTGTCTTTCAAACAGTGGTTTATCTATAAGGCATCTATATATACGTATATACACACATTCTAGGCAAATACAAGGCAATCAATCAATCTGCAACTATAACATGGAGGCATACACAGAGAGCTACAATGGAGGTAGAACACGAGGAGAGAGAGATGCTCTCACATGGCCTCTCTTATATAGACAGCTTCTTAAAGTGGCAGTAACCCTGCTGACTCATTCTCATTTCATCATCTCAGTTTACAACCTTACAGCAGCTGGTCAGCTATTAAATCATTGTTACCTTAATAGCAACAATTTTTTTAATAGATATATATTAGAAATAAAGACGCTGCACTTTCTGAGATTCCAGGATCCTGGTTTCTTCTCTTCAGACTCTGTGACTCCTGCTTCAGCCAGTCAGCAGCCACAACAGCTAATACAATCCTTGGTTGTATAAACAGAGATGTAAAATCAAACTGACGCGAAGTATTAGTACTGCCTTATAAAGCCTTGGGAAGACCACACCTGAGATGCTGCATCCAGTTTTGGACATCGCATTACAAAAAAAGATGTTGAGACTTTGGAAGTGCAAAGAAGAGCAACTAAGATGATTAAAGATCTGGAGACTAAAACACACGAAGAACGGTTGCAAGATTTGGGTTTGGCCAGAGGGACGAGGGGGACGAATGGACATGGTAACAGTATTCTAGTATTTGAGAGGCTGCCAAAAGAGGACGGGGGGGTCAATTTATTTTCCCAAGCACCAAAAGGCAAGAGAAGAAGCGATGGATAGAAATTAATGAAGGAGAGAAGCAACCTGTAATTGAGGAGAAACTTCCTAACAGTGAGGAAAATTAAGCAGTGGAACAGTTTGCCTTCAGAAGTTGTGGGTGCTCCATCACTGGAGGTTTTTAAGAAGAGACTGGACAGCCACTTGTCTGAATCTCCTGCTTGAGCAACGGGCTGGACTAGAAGACCTCCAAGGTCCCTTCCAGCTGCATTCTGATTCTGATATTCAGTCCTGGTCAGACGTCTCCAACTGCCCTGCTCAGGAGCTCCACCTTTTGAGCCACGGCTGATTCCTTTCTTGCCTGTGTCATATTGGCAGAGCGGCTTCCGGAGCCTTCTGGGACCTCCAGCTGCCACAGGATGCCTTGTGCTGCAAGGAGAGAAAATGGAGAAGTCAACCCACCACATCCCCAATTTTGTATCAGTGTGTTTACTCTCCACCCCTTAGATCTCTCTCCCCCCCACTGCAACCTCAACAGGTCAGAGAAGAAACAGCCAAAGAAGAGAAAAGTTTGCAGCTCTCCTCCACATCGACTCCTCCTGGTCCTTCCCCGAGAGAGGAATTCCTGGAGAAGAGTCCACATTGGCTCAGTCCACACAGAAAGACACACAAGGGTAGCTGTCAGAGGTTGCGTCTCACTCACCTCTCAGGAAGAGAATCCAAAGTCCCACGTTTATGGCGGCCACAATTGCCACAGGGATCCACCACATTGTAGCTAAAGGAGGAGAAATTCAGAATTTCTGATTAGACAAAGGCTGGGGTCCCTGATGGAGTGATGCTCAGCAACAGAAGCATTTCCCAACCCTCACCGACCTCCAGGATGTGCTCCCACGTGAAAGAAGCCAACTGTCTAACTTCTAACTGTCGGGAAAGTTCTCCTTAGTCCTAGAACCAACCTCTATCTTCTGTCACGAAAGTTCTCCTTAGTTCCAGAACCAACCTCTACCTTCTAACTGTCAGGAAAGTTCTCCTTAGTTCTAGAACCAACCTCTACCTTCTAACTGTCAGGAAAGTTCTCCTTAGTTCCAGAACCAACCTCGATCTTCTAACTTTCAGGAAAGTTCTCCTCAGTTCTAGAACCAACCTTTACGTTCTAACTGTCAGGAAAGTTCTCCTTAGTTCTAGGACCAACTTCTAACTGTCAGGAAAGATCTCCTTAGTTCTAGAACCAACCTCTACCTTCTAACTGTCAGGAGAGAACTAAGTTCTCCTTAGTTCTAGAACCAAATTCTAACGTCTAAATGTTAGGAAAGGTCAGGAAACCTACCCTCTGAAATGAACCTCCAAAATACAATATGAGCGCCCCCCTCTTGCACATGCACTTGTGCATCCCCCACATATGTTTGGACCTTTTCTTTCAAGTTACTACTTGTACTGTAACTCCCTTATCAGAAATCCCTTCTCTCCCATCACGAAATATAAGAGAACTTGAGATGGTGCAGCAGAAGTCTTTCCAACATTGGTGAAAAATAAACTTCTACACATCACAACCTCTCACCTGTTTTGTCCTCCCAAGCCAAGACCAGGGGCTCCTGCAAGCCCTCGTGCTCCAGGCGACACCGAAAATGCTGCCTCTCCTTGGGGTTGATTTTAGTGCTGAGTCGGACATAATAGGTCCCGTCTGAGTTGGGGGCCACGTTCCTATGCAGGGTCTCGTTGTTCCAGACCTCTTTGTCCCTCATCCAAGTGGCCTGGATCTCCTTCAGGTAGAAGCCAGAGGCCTGGCAGATGAGGATCTCCAGGCTGTCATCTACTTCCTTGCGAGTCACCTTCCCCACTGGAGGCTCTGCAGAAACAGCAACACCAGAGTTCCTGGAATTTCTAATATTTCTGTTAAGATGATTTAATAACTGGGAAGACCTCATTTGGCCATCTTCTCCCACTGCTCCCTCCTCCATGCTTGAACCTATGAGAGCCTCAAAGATGCCTTGAAGCTCTTTAGATTTGAAAGATACCCGTGTTTTCCCCAAAATAAGACCCGGTCTTATTTTCTTTTCAGCTCCAAAATAAGTGCTAGGGCTTATTTTCAAGGGGTGTCCTATATTTTCCATATACACTTCTGTTTGCTCGCCACCACAAGGCGGGGGTGGGGGATGGAGCGACCTTATAGATCCCAAACTGTCTTATCTCAGGGCCCCCGCATCCAGGCTACCCATGCCCCAACACTTGCCTCCCCTCGTGGCCACGGCACCAACAACACAGCTCAGCCTCCTTCTCTGTTGTGGCTGCAAGCAAGCAGAAGCAAGTGGGCTGGTGGCAACATGGGCACCTGCTCAGTGATGAAATCCAATTTTTTGCCCACCGGTTCTGTGGGCGTGGCTTAGGGGAGTCATGTGACTGGGTGGGTGTAGCCAACTTTTTTTCGCTTTTTAAAGCAGTTTTTCCCTGCCGGTTTGGGCAAATAGGCAGGACCAAAATGCTTTAAAAAGAGGGGGGAAGCTTCTGACAATTATGTGGATCAGCTGTGAGCCACGTGATCATGGGAAGCTTTCCCCACACTTTTTAAAGCATTTTGTTCCTGCCTATTTGCCCGAACTGGCAGGAAAAAAATGCTTTAAAAAGTGGGGGGGGGGGGAGCTTCCCACGATCACGCGGCTCACAGCTGAGCCATGTGATCCCCAGAAGCTTTTTTTACTACTGGTTTGCAGAACCAGGGACAATTGTCCCTACAGGTTTGGCAGAACCAGGCCAAACTGGGAGGATTTCATCCCTGCTCCTGCTACTCACGGCTACTGGTCCCGCCGCAGTGAGGCAGGTGTCAGGACATTGGATATGCTAGTGCGGGACATGTGGGGCAGCTCCAGCCCCACCTCACAGCCATGGCACCACAAGCAACCAGACAGAATGGGCACTGCACAGGATCTTAAGTAGGCCTTATTTAGGGGCATAGGGCTTATATTAGGCGCACATGTAAAAATACTGTTAGGGCTAATTTTCAGGATAGTTGTTATTTTTGGGGAAGCAGGGTATACATAGAATTTGGGGCAAAATTTCTACTCTGAGTAAAATAATTGGAATGCTTTTGGGCTGAGTCGAGTTTGATTCTCCCATCACTGGAATTTTATTTGAATTTTAGAGATGGAAACACGGGTTGTTCGCCCCTGGCAGCCATTCATTTAGCCACCGTGATGTGGTGGTTAGAGTGCAGTACTGCAGGCTACTTCTGCTGATCACCGGCTGCTAGCAGTTTGGCAGTTCGGGTCTTACTGGCTAAAGTTTGACTTAGCCTTCCATCCTTCCGAGGTCGGTAAAATGAGGACCCAGATTGTAGGGGGCAATGTAAACCGCTTAGAGAGGGTTGTAAACATTGTGAAGCGGTATATAAGTCTAAGTGCCATTGCTATTTAGTGTCCAAAGTTACAACAGCACTGAAAAAAAGTGAATTATGACCATTTTTCACATTTATGACCGTTGCTGCATCCCCATGGCTCAAAATTCAGACTTTTGGCAACTGGCTAATATTTATGACGGTTGCAGAGTCAGATTCACTTAACAACTGTGTTACTAACTTAACAACTGAAGTGATTCCCTTAACAATTGCGGCAAGAAAGTTTGTAAAATGGGGCAAAACTCACTTTACAACTGTGTCACTTAGGAACAGGAATTTGGGGCTCAATTGTGGTCATAAGTCGAGGACTACATGCACAAATCAAACCTATCTTTTCATTCTGTCCCAAATGCAGGATGTGGAAATTGTATTGCAATTTCTTCTGCTTTGCAAGATTGGAAATGGAACCAGATCTTGCAGCCTTAATCTCTTGTTCAATTAGATTCCTTATCTTTATCTTTGAAGAATTTACTTTGGGGGATAGTGAAAATTATTTCCCCATCGCTTTTCTGTAATCTGATGTGAGATACTGCCCAACCTTTTTCTGCCAAGCCCATGAAAGGTGCTTGGCTGTGTAGGACATAAATAATATGGGTTAGGGGGAGAGGGTGGAAGGTACGAAAACAAAATCAACAAAATCCCCAGTTTGGGGATTGATTCAATGTTAACCTACCAAATTGAATGTGCTCAATGCGTCTGCATTTCCTGCGTCAGATGAGGAGAGCACATCTTTCTCTTTCTGTCCTGGCCACTCTTTACAGAGGCACGATTGAGAGTGTTTTAACAAACTGCATCACTCTTTGGTTTGGTGGCAGCAGTGACTCAGATAGAAAGTCCTTACGGAGGGTGATAAGGACAGCTATTCTATATTCTATTCTATTCTATTCTGTTCTGTTCTATTCTATTCTATATTCTATTCTGTTCTGTTCTATTTTTATTCTTATTCATTCTAATTCTTCTATTCTATTCATTCTTATTCTAATTATCTATTCTATAAATTCAATCTAGTCTATGCTATTCTATACTATTCTATGCTATTTTTATTCTATTCTGATTCTATTCTGATTCTATTTGTTCTGTTCTATTTTCTGTTTTATATTCTATTTGCAAGTTCTTCCACATAGAAATAAGGAACAAACTGATCTTTACGTCCTGACCCAATGTTAGTTTCATTTGTTTTGCAAGCTTTTCTCATGGAAATAGAACAGGACCTTCAGCATTAATTACTTATTTGAAGTACTTATTTGGGGTTGGGGGCATTGAAGGTTATTTTCAGGGGTGAAATCCAGCAGGTTCTGACTAGTTCTGGAGAACCGGTAGCTGAAATTTTGAGTAGTTCAGAGAACCAGTAGTGGAAATTTTGAGTAGTTTGGAGAACCGGCAAGTGCCACTTCTGGCTGGCCCCAGAGTGGGGTGGGAATGGAGATTTTGCAGTATCCTTCCCCTGCCACGCCCACTAAGCCATGCCCATCAAGCCACGCCCCCAGAACCAGTAGTAAAAAAAATAGAATTTTACCATTGCTTATTTTCCTTCTGTAATGTGATCTGGGATACTGCCTGACCTTTTTCTGCAAAGGGTGGCTTGGCTATGTAGGGAAGAAATAATATGGGGAGGGGGAGCCAACAGAAACATGCTCAATGGAGACCCCCCTTTGCCACTCACCTGCCCTTTTTAGAGCATCCTTCCGGTAGGACAGGTATCTCTGCAGCCACACAATGCAGGTCTTCTCCAGGAAGACATTTACTTTCTCAGACCACTCTGGATCATCCTCCTCCTTGACCTTCTCGGCTTGAGGCTGAGCTGCTCCCCATTTGAGGGTCTCATTCTGGAAGCTGATGATATCCCACCTGTTGTAGCCATAGCGCAAAAACCCTCCTTTGTTCCCATCTTTCTTGATCTCGCAGCCCAAAATCGCCTGCAGGGTGTGAAGCCCTGGAAGAGTCCAGGAGAGAGGTGGGTGAGAAGGGCTGAGGAGTCCTCTCCTCAGCTCCCCTCCCCTCCAGGAGGCCCATTAAGAAGTCTCAGGCAAATGCTTATGGAGATTCTCAGTCTCCATCCTGGTCACGATTGTCTCAAAGGTGCTTTTTATCAAGAGGCAACTGGACTTCCTGTTTTTTCTCTTTGAAGGTGTTTCCCTTCTCATCCAAGAAGCTTCTTCAGCTCTGACAGGATGGTGAGGAATGGAAGGATTTATAAAAGGATAAAAGGATTTATAACAGCTGGTCATTTGCATTCTTTGAGACAGTTGTTGAGGCCACCTGGAAGTTTATCTGTTTCATCAGAGTGTGTCAACAGAGGGGAGGAATACGACACCATCCATCTCCATCTTTCAGCAGTTCCAAGAAGGCTCCACACCCATCTGTACTACTCAGGTGACCCTGAGGACAGAGATAAACCTCCCGGTGACCTCAATGACTCTCTAAAGGAATGCAAATGACCAGCTGTCTGCAAGGAATATAAATTCCCAACCATCCAGTCAGAGCTGAAGAACCTTTGTGGATGAGAAGTGAAACATCTTCAAACAAAAAACCAGAAAGTTTAGTTGCTTCTTGAAAAAAGCCCTTTTTGGACAAGTCTCATGCAAGGAGTCTTGTCCTTATCTGGCCAATCTCTCCTTCCCCTCTTCATCCCACAAGGATCAAAGCCTTTCAGTGGTCAGAGAGCATAATGTGGGTGGGGCCAAGCCGTGAAGAATTTGAGGGAGAAAATTGGTTTTGTGGGAGTGTTTGTGTTTTACAGGGAATAAAATCCCACCATGGCGGCTCCTGAATCCATTGGAGGCCAAAGGTGACACTGCCTCTGCTCACCTCCAGCCCGGCGGCCCAGTTTTGATAACTTCTCCAGGTCAGCCCTGAAGACCGACTCAAAGGGCAGAAAAGTCCCCTCCTCCACCTCCTTCACCCAGGACACCAGAGGCTCCATCTTCCTGGTGTGGCTGTCAAAGCGAGCGATGGGCTGGTCATCCAAGTAGCCCCCAATGAAGGACTGAGGCGGCCCCTGACTGGGCTCTGACAGATGGAGGTAGGAATAGCACAGGGAGTGTGAGAGGGAGCCTGGATGGGGAGGAAGAAAAAGGATAGAATTAAGGAGTTTACACTCCATCCCCGCCAACATTTCACTATCCACCAGCATCTCCAACAACTGGCTTGCCCTCTTTCTGCTCTGCTTGGAAAGGCTCCTCCACTCAAACCTGAGGAAGAAGCCCCAGCATCCCTTGGCTGAGCTTAAAAACATCTGGGCAGAGTCACCCCTGATTAAGGTTTCCCCACCCCTGGCTCCTCTGCCCCCCCCCCCCCCCCCGGGATTCCCAGCCAGCTGCTTATGCCCCTGACTCAGATCCCAACTCCCCTGCCAATTGCAGGGAACTGATGGACCTGGGACAGGACTGACCACATGATTGACTAAATAATTGGCAGCTAAAATTGCCTCGCCCTAATACAGCTCACTCATTCCTGCATGTGCTAATAATGCATCTTCACAGAATAACAGAGTTGGCAGGGACCTTGGAGGTCTTCTAGTCCATCCCCCTGCTCAGGCAGGAAACCCTTTACCATTTCAGACAAATGGCTATCCAACATCTTCTTAAATACTTCCAATGTTGGGGCATTCACAACTTCTGGAGGCAGGTTGTTCAACTGATTAATTCTTCCAACTGTCAGGAAATTTCTCCTAAGTTCTAGGTTGCTTCTCTTCTTGATTAGTTTCCATCAGTTGCTTCTTGTTCTGCCTTCAGGTGCTTTGGAAAATAGCTTGACTCCCTCTTCTTTGGGGCAACCCCTGAGATATCAAACAGTGCTATCATGTCACCCCTAGTTCTTCTTTTCATTGAATTAGACATACGAAATTCCAGCAATCATTCTTTATATGTTTTAGCCTCCAGTCCCCTAATCCTCTTTGTTGCTCTTCTCTGCACTCTTTCTAGGGTCTCCACATCTTTTTTACATCGTGGTGACCAAAACTGAATGCATTATTTCAAGTGTGGCTTTACCAAGGCCTTATAGAGTGGTATTAATACTTCACATGATCTTGATTCTATCTCTCTGTTGATGCAGCCTAGAACTGTGTTGGCTCTTTTTGGTAGCTGCACACACTGCTGGCTCCTATTTAAACGGTTGTCCTTTCTTTCATGATTTCTAACACACCATTCCTGCGTTCAACAACTCCATTCTCTCCTGGAGTTTAAGAGTTCATTTTTCTATGGGTTATTCTTTTTTTCCTTCTCAGCCATTGCTGAAACATGTTAGACATGATCTCTGTTTGTAAGTCTGTTTATAGCTGGCAAACCCTTTGATTGACCCATAGCTTCCTTGTTAGAGACCTGGCTACTCTCCAGAGAATCAACCCAACCCTTTCCCAGCCCTCCAGCCCTTCCCAGGTGACTCAGTTTTCTGATAAGGTGGACTCCATAGCAGGTAAGCCCAGGAAGAGGAAAGAGATGGATGAGACGGATTGAGTTCTGTGTTGGAATAATAAACTCTTCTACAAACAGCCCCCTCTTTTCTCTGCCTCTCCTGTCAATCCCATCTCTCCTGCTCCAACCTCTTTCCCCACCGTCTGCTGTCCCTATCCTCCCCTCCCCACTTACATATGTAAATCAGTCCCAGGATAATGTATAAACTCCACCCTGGCTGTTGTTTTTGCTGCCCAAATTGCCCATTGCTCTCTATTTTGATATTTCCCCAGAAATACCAATGGAATTGATTACAAAGAAACACCAAATGTTCTTAAACGAGGATTGGTGAAGATGTTTTCTGTCTTGTAAATCTTTCCTTCCTTCCTTCCTTCCTTCCTTCCTTCCTCCCTCCCTCCCCATTTGTCTGGAATAGTATATAAGGTCTCCTGCTCCAGCAGGGGGCTGGACTAGAAGACCTCCAAGGTCTCTTCCAACACTGGAGACATGATATGAGTGTTCCAATATCTCAGAGGTTGCCACAAAGAAGAGGGAGTCTAGCTATTATCCAAAGCACTTGAGGGCAGGACAAGAAGCAATGGGTGGAAACTAATCAAGGAGAGAAGCAAATTAGGAGAAATTTCTTGACAGTTAGAACAATTAATCAGTGGAACAACTTGCCTCCAGAAGTTGTGAATGCCCCAACACTGGTAGTCTTTAAGAAGAGATTGGATAACCATTTGTTTCCTGCCTAAGGAGGGGGTTGGACTAGAAGACCTCCAAGGTCCTTTCCAACTTAGTTAGTCTATCCTGTCCTGTCCTGTCCTTCGGTTGTCCCAATGGGGCTGTTTCAAGACTTTCTGGTTTTTCTTGAAGACTCATCCAAGAAGCTTGGAAGCGAAACGCCTTCAAAGAAAACCCAAAAAGTCCAGTTGCCTCTTTGAAAAAGCCCCTTTGGTTCAACGGTGACCTGGACGACTGAGAATCTCCATAGACTGTTATTCTGTTATAAATGAGCTTGGAGGGGGAGAGACACAGAACTAGGCGGCTCAGTGGCTAAAACACTGAGCTTGTCAATCAGAAAGGTCGGCAGTTCGATGGTTCAAATCCCTAGTCCAGGTCTCCTGCGAGAGCAGGGGGTTGGACTAGATGACCTCCAAGGTACCTTCCAACTCTGTTACTGTTCACGGCTCCCCCTCCTTTTCTGCTCCCCCCTCGCCTTCCCCGTCCATCAGGTGGCAAGTCCTTTCAGGAACTCACCGCAGCAGGCCCCGGTCACGAAGGCCCCCAGCACCGCTCCCAGGAACAAGAGGGGCGCCCGTTGCAGAGCCATCGCCCTCCAGCCACGTGCGCCTCTCCACCCGCAACTCGGGACACCGGATTGCACCCAACAGCCCAAACCATCAGCCGAAGGAAAACCCCGCCCCTTCTGCCCCCGCCCCGCCCCGCCCTTCGCGCTCCAGAGCGATGAGTCTCCGGGGCTCAAGTTCTCCACTCCCCCCTCCAAGGTGCGCAGATCTGCGAAGGAAGAGAGGAAAGTGAGCCGCCCTTTTTCTGTCCTCCGACGCCCAGGAAGGGGGAGCGGGGACCTAGGCGGATTCCCTTTAGGATAAAGTTTAGGAGAGGACCTGCCAAGTTTAGCACAGGAAGGCGATCTGGTTACGTGTGAATGCAGCCACAGGGATGCCCTCCGAAGAGAAGTCCGTGTTTGTTGGGTAGACTTTTGGCGAAAAGTGAATTCCTTTCCTTTCTCTTCCTTTTCTTCCTTTCCTTTCCCTTTCTTTCCTTTCTTCCTTTCCCTTTCTTTTCTTTCCTTTTCCTTCCTTTCCTTTCCCTTTCCTTCCTTTCCTTTCTCTTTTCTTACTTTCCTTTCCTCTTTTCTTTTCCTTCCTTTCCTTTCTCTTTTCTTCCTTTTCTTTCCTTTGTTCCTTTATATGTTCAAACTTTATTTCAACATATAAATAACAATAAAAAAGTCAAGGAAAGTATCTTCTGCTTGAGCAGGGGGCTGGAGTAGAAGACCTCTAAGGTCCCTTCCAGATTGTGTTCTATTCCATTCCATTCCACTATTTTCCATTCTATTTTCTATCTATTCTATTCTGTTCTGTTCTATTATGTTCCATTCCATTCCACTCCACTTCTCCCTATTCTTATCCCCATTCCACCCATCCCATTAAGGAGATGTTGTCCCCTCAGTCTAACCCCAACTGACATAACTGGAAGTTGAGCCAAGAGCCTCCTGGCCATGATTACCACCTGATTTTCAAACACCTTCCACATGGGGTTTTGTGTGGGGCAGGGCAACCCCATCCAAGGATGGCCTTGTTCTCGAACTGGAGGTCCCAAGACCCAAAGCCACAATCAGTCTTGCCAGGCTCCAGCTGAAGCCTCTTTGGGACCCTAGCAGCTTCTAGGATAAGACAGACACTGCATCTGGAATGAGCATCACAATGAGCATCTCTTTTCCAAAAATAAAATACAAATACAGAATGAAAACAAAACAAGAATTACAGAAAGACAGGCAGGTACACACACAAAAATGTTTTCAACAAATATAAAATTAACAATAAACATATTACCTCCGTCCTAGTTGAATGCTGTTTAGCTGTATGTCACACAAATCTAATTGGTTTGCTCACTTGCATTGTGAGTCTACACAGTTACACATTTTTCTTTTTTTAATTAATATTTTTATTGCATGTTTTTTTTCATTTTACCTCACAGTTTCAACTTTGCAACAACGATATACTGATTATATCAGCAACTTGTAAGATATACATGATGTTATATATCCTAATTATGTCCATTTTTCTCTTATTCATACAATATAGTCAACATAAAAAAGAATAAAAAATATAGGAACTTGCATACGACAAACTTACATCTATTGTTTCCATGGTTCTAACATAGTTCTCTATACATTTATCATTCTATATATTTTAATTTACACTTTTGTACATTCTGGTAATAATATTGCTTACAATACGTATTCTTCTATATAACTTTATACCTGTATTTATTTCTGGTTTGTTAATCATCTTTCATCATTAGCTTTCTAGTCTTTGCATCTATCATCTAACCAATTGTACCATAAGTCCCATATTAAATAATGGGACTCTCTTTGTTCTGCCCCGGGCAATGAGGTTCTGCTCGGGCAGCCAGATAACTCCACATTTGGGAATCTCTTTCAGACCATGTTTATTATCAGGCATCCTTAATAACAACACTTACAGTTCAGTGTTAAGATTCTTCTGACTTTCCATGATCTGTCCCATCACGTAGTGTAAAAAGATGATGATTTTATCCCTATGCTGAGCGGAGATGTAAAATGCTACTATTCCGGTTCACACAGCCATTTAAACTGCCCAGTTATAAACTTTGCATGTGGGCAAGATGCCCCAGTGGCCAATCATAAACAAAGATGTGATCACATGTTATGGAACTACATTTCCCATAAGGCAGTCTCTGCCTGCATTTACCATGAGGTAGTTTCTTAAAGGAGACAGTTCTTAATTCCTACACTAGCTAGATACAAGTGATGAAAGACCCAAAAATCTCTCCGGGCTCCAGCATGCAGGAAGGGCCTGAAGGGCTCCTCCTGAGAATCCGGCCTAATTCAGAAGGAGTCCGATCCCATCTTCTCTCCTCTCTCCTCATGCTGGGCGTCTCCCCTGCAAAGAGGAGGGAGAAAGTATCCAAGGGTTAGTTGGATCAAGACAGTCAGAGCCTGAGAGGTGCCAGAGGATCAGAGTTTGGGGGCAGGAAGACCCCTCCTCCAAGCCCCCTCCCCCAAATTCCTTACCTTCCAGTGTCTGAGGTGAATAGGAGAGAGAAGAGGGATTCCCAAAGCATCTTCACCCTCACTTGGTCCTTGGACCCCAAAGGCCCCCTCCCTCTCACCCCATACGGCCCCCACTGAGACCACTCACCTGCAAGGGGGCTGCTAAACCATCTGGTTGCTCCCTGGATTGGAGAGAAAGACACAGAATGAATGAATGTCTGGATCCTCTGAGGAGGAGAAATCTCTCTCTTCACCATTCAACCTCTTCAGCTTCCCAAACTTCTCAGAGAACATAAAGCTTTTTATTGATTCATTAATTAAACTTCCATCTCCACCTATCTCATTAAGGTGACTGTAGGCAGCTCACAGCAAAATTCAATAAAATGCCACGCAGAATATTTAAAACACTAAATGAAAACCAAAATCTCCCATCAGATCCTGTTGCTTTTGGTCTGAAAAGAAGATCGTGTCCAGTGTGTGACCTCTGTCTCCAGTCGGACCCCGGATGACAGCCATGAACTGCTGGGCTGCTTCGGAGGCCAAACCCAGGGATGGCAGATTGAGGTCTCCCAGGACCATAATCCTGGGCAACTCCATGCCAACCCTGAGATGCCCCCAGCAGCTGAGGCAGGGAGCTGGCCATGCATCAGGGAGGCTGTTACAGTAGCAAAAAGCCCAACTGGTGAGCCCAGAGTCAGAAACAGGAAATCACCACCAGAATTGTAGGGTGGGAGCCTCCTGAGTGCCAGAAGAGATTCTCCGATGACCCCTGTAACCCCACCAATCCTGCCTGGGGTCTCAGCTGGGATCCCTAACCCTGAACCCATCTGGGCACATCTCTGAGAATGGAACAACCCCCCATCCAGAGTCAGCCAGGTCTCAGCTATGCCACCAGAGGAGTCTCTAACCACTGGGGATCATGGCCTCACTGGTGCTTTCCCTATTTCCCCTCTGTGAATTGAGGCCCTTTTCCTCAAAGGGGGCCAAGGCTCCACCATGCAGACTCTGGGCTGCCTCCCCTGCCTGAATCCAACAGGGAGAGTTTCCCTTCTCCTCTGCAGAATGAATGGGGAGGGGGCTTTTAAAAGTGGGGGCTCTCCCTCTTTTCATCCCCTCATCCCCCCAAAGTCTTCCAAAGGGAGAGAATGGCTCATGCAGCAGCTGCTCCCTCCAACTTACCCTGGTCTGAACTGCTGGATCCTTTGTCACTTGCTGGAAAAGGAAAGTAAAAGGGGATGAGGGAGGATGTCTGTCTGTCTGTCTCTCTCCCTCCCTCCTTATAGGAAGCTCAGCTCTTTCTGACTCCAGATGCCTCCCTCCCTTTCTCTCCCCCACACAATAAAAATGCAGAAATAACACAGAGAGAGTTTGGATCAAACTGCTTTGGTTAAAAGGCATTGGAAAGAATTATTAAAATTTATTATTTCTATCATACAAAGCCAGAAGGCAGAGCTGGCCTAAAAAGATACAGATAGATTCAAAGTTTATTTTTGTAACCAGTTGTGAGCCTTTGGGACAGGAGACCAAGAGGAGATCCAGCTCCTTTTCCCTCAAAATGCCCCCTTTTCATCCCTAATTTTATGGAGCTTCTAACTCTCATTTGGCCAAGCCTTTCCTCTAGGCCTACTTGGGAAACAAAGGATGTCCTCAGTCAGAGGGACCTTCCACCACCTGTGTCTTCTCCTCTTCTTAAAGGTTCCTTCTCCCAGATGTTTCTCCTAGAGGACTCCACTTCTACTAATAGCCTGGCTGTAATGAAAAGGGGGCCCAACTCCCCCAGCCTGGTTCTTAGGAGGAAGAGTAAGACACATACATGCACACATCCCTCTCAAATAATGGTGTCCCTGGTCCCTGCTCTAAGTTGGAGAATACATGTAAAGAAGACAATTCACTCACTTGGTGCTGCTTTGTAGTCATCTTGACGTTTTTCTGCAAGAATAAAAACCAGTGAAAGCTCAAAAGGATCCACCAGAGATCATCCAAACTCTCCCTCTGTAGGAGCAAGAACTCCAGATGCTTCACTGTCACTTAGTCCAATCAACCAAGACAGAAAGATCTTCAAAATACAAATGCATCTCCTGATTTGCCCCAAGAGAGACCTGCTGCCTCCGAGATGGATGGAGGGGAATTGGGGGAAGCAGAAGGAGCAGCTGGGAGGGGAGGAAGGTTTCCATGGAAATCCTTCTCTGATGCTCTCTGACCAAAGCCTTTGAAAGGGACAAAGGAACTGGGATGCCTCTTCCCAACTCAGAAGGAGACAGGACTGCCCGAATCTCAGACTCAGCTGAATAGAAACTGGAGTCCCAGCAAGAGGCAGAGATCTCAGATGCTCCCCAAGAGGGCTGGGAAAACAGGACAGAGGGAAGCCCAGAAGAAGCTCCCCAAAGGGAGAGACTTGGGGGGAATCTCCCCATCTTCCTTCCATCCTCCTCCTCCCCCAAAAAGATACTTACTGAAGAATACCAGGATCCCAGCAATCGCACACGCCAGGACAAGGGCAGCCACAAAGCAGCCAATGATGAGCCCCAGGTTGGATTTTGAATTGGTTGGATCTAAATGGGGAGAAAGAGCAGATCATTGAAGGAGAAGCCCAAACAAGCTTCCCAACCAGGGAAGAGACCTAAAGAAGTGAAAGCTGGAAATACCCCAAATTAAAAACTCCATGGGCTCATTTTTGGGTCCTTCTCAAAGTAACATGAAGGCGCCTTGCTATCCGTTGTTAAAGGACGTGTCCTCAGGATGCTGCCTTCTTCTCACACCAGCCCAACATGAAGGCAACTGAATTCATCTTTGGCTTTTCCACTCAAAAACAGCCCTTTGCCACCTTCTGACTCATAGCAGCTTCCAAAACAAAAACTTCTCCAACACAATAAAACAAACATTTGTTAAACAAAAACATTTTTGTTCTTTTTATAGGCTGCCCCAATAAGTCATGACTCTGAGTGGAATTGGGAAGCTCTGTATGCTTTTTTCTTCAATTTGAGTGTTTGCATTTTATTATTGGAAGTAAAATAGGGAATTTCATCAGGATCGGCCAAGTATTGGGATGGGATTCTGTCCTTTCCATCACCCGAAGTCAATTCTACGGTCTGGTCCCTGCAGCTTCTCCAGCCTCAAACACTGGAAGGACCAACGGATGAAAGCTCAGCTATGTTGACATCTGGACACATCTGGGTCAGATTTCTCTCCCACCACCCTCCAGCCTGCCAGAGAGCCCAGCCTTCCCCTCCCTGCAGCCTCTCACCCTTCAGCTCCAAGTCCAGAGGCTCCTGCAGGCCGCCGTGCTCCACGTGGCACCGATAGCGGCTCCTCTCTTTGGGGTCAATCCGGATGCTGAGCCAGTAGTGGTAGGTCCCATCCGCATTGGGGGCTACAGACACATGGAAGGTCTCTTCAAGCCATTCTTCCCCATCGCTCCTCCAGGAGGCATCGATCTCCCTCGGGTAGAAGCCATCCACGCGGCAGACGTGCGTCTCGATCCCATCCTCCACCTCCTTCCTGCTGCTCACCGTCACCTTTGGGGTCTCTGCAGAAACGGCATCCTCAAAATTAACTCTGAGCCCCTCCAGAGCCTGGAAGGTGTATGGGAAACTTGGAGGGGCAGGAAAATCTCCCACCACTTAGTTTTAACCAAAAGATTCACATTCCTCACTTGCAGCCTCTCCAAGAGTTTAGGAAATTATCCAGATCTGGAAAAGGCTCAACCAGAAGAACTCCTGATATTGAGCCCATCCCAGGGACTCAGCCTAAAAAACCTCTGGCAGCAAATTGAGTCTCCAAGGAAATTCCTCTCTGGCTGCTTTGAACTCTGAGTGATCTTGGGCTGCTCCCTTCAGGGGAGGGAAAGTGGAGATGGCCTTTTAGGTTTCCTTTCAAGACAACAACAACAGAGAAGATTCTCCCTTCTTTTTGCCTCCTCTTCTGCTCCCCTGAATCTGAGGCTGCTCCAGGCCTCTTTCCAAGGGACACAATCCCAATTTTAAGAGGAAGAGAGATCAAAGGGAATCTCACAAAGGGGATCAATTGGGAAAAGGGGTTTGTCTCTGAAAGTGCGGGGGGGGGGGGCGGGGAGAGGTTGATGCCAATGGAAGAGAGAGGGTCCTCCCCAGGCAGGGAGGGGCTGTGGGCAATCATCAGTAGAGGGAGGGATTCTCCCATTGATTCTATTCTCATCCAGCTGATCCTGGAGGGATGAAGGATCCCAGGGGGGGAGGGGTAGACCTAGGGGAGAGGGGTGGTCTACATGCAAGAGGGGCTGGAATAGGAGGAGGGGGATTCCCACCAGGGCAAACAGGCTAAAGACCAGGGACCCAAAAGGTGCCGAGGTGACGCAGTGGTTAAATGCAGCACTGCAGGCTATTTCAGCTGACTGCTAGTTCGGCGGTTCAAATCTCACCGGCTCAAGGTTGACTCAGCCTTCCATCCTTCCAAGGTGGGTAAAATGAGGACCCGGATTGTTGGGGGCGATATGCTGACTCTGTAAACCGCTTAGAGAGGGCTTGAAAGCCCTATGAAGCGGTATATAAGTCTAACTGCTATTGCTATTGCTAAAAGGGCTGAATATGTACAGGAGATCCAGCCATAAAGGAGGAAAGTCCAGCCTGGATCCAGATGCTCACCTGTCCTCAGCAGGGTGTCCTTCCCATAGGACAGGAACTTCTCCAGCCAGTCAATGCAGATTTCCTCCAGGTAGACCTTCTCTCTCTCATTCAATCCTGGAAGCACATTCAATTTCCTCAGGGCGATCTGGGCCTGGGGGTCGTGAGCCACCCAGGTGAGGGTCTCCTTGTCGAAGGTGATGAAGGTCCTCCCTTCGTAGCCATACTGGATAAACCCTCCTTTGCTCCCGTCTCCTCGGAGCTCACAGCCAGACATCTCCTGCAATGTGTGAAGGCCTGAAAGACAGACAGGAGGATGGTTTGGGGAGTCCAGAAGATAGACAGAGACCCCCCTCCCTGCAGTGACCTTGACACTGGCACTAATCCCTCCCCCATTTCCTCCCAAGCATTCAAGGGAAAGAAGTCCCCATCAGTAATTGCCTTTTTCCCTTCCCTCGACCAGCATCCCTGCATTTTCCCCCCAGGATGGAGCCCCTGAATCTCCCCAGGAAAAGGGAATCTGGAAAAGCGAGCAGAAGATCCCAAGGGAGATTGAGAAAAGGAGTCGCAAAGAAACGGAAAGACGGAGACCCTTCCGTCTTTCCTTCTGCCATTCCTCCGCAGGGGGAGGAGGAAGGGATCCAAGAGAGGGAACAGTTGCCTGAATCTGCGGCTGCAAAAAGGGAATGAGAATCTTGTGCCTCAAAGAGGATCTGCTCGATCTGGAAAAAGCTTGCAGGTATCTCTGTGACCATAAATCATGCTCTGTGTTGACAAATAGCACCAAGTCACAAGGCCTGGTTCCCACTTTGGGCTAACCAGAAGCAAACCATGGTTTAGTACAATGTGGGAATGAAGTCTTGAAGAGCCCCAAAGGAATATTTCCCTCAGCAACAGCAGCAAGTGGCCCAGTCTGATCTGGAGACCCAAAGGGTTATTGACCTTTGAAATGAAGTTTGAAGCTTACAGGCTCTGGAGGGCCCTGGAGAAGATATTTCAACTTCAAGTGAAGAGATTCTTGGATTGAAAAGAAAACCAAAAGGAAATCCTGAATGGTTTCTACTCCTGTGTGGGCTTGAGAGGGAGGAAGGACGCCAGGAACCCTCGAATCTAAGGGAAAACCACCTGGAAGTAGAGTTGAACTAAACTGACCAGTCCTCTCCTTTCCTCTCCACACCCAGGAATGACAGGTGAGGGGATCCTTTCTCTGCATCTTCTGCTCAGCCAGAGAACTTCCCTTTGGAGGAAGAGGAAGATCCTTGGGAGATCCAGTTTGATCCTTCCCCCGAGAGGAGATTCCCTGATCTCCCCATGGGAAAAATAGTTCTGGATTTCTGTCCAAGAAGAATCTCCTGCCATTCACAGGAAAACACTAAATATTTGGCTGCAGTTTTCAACTTCTAAGAACAAATTCTGTCATTTCAGAAGCATCGAAAGCTAAGACAGAAATTGTCTTCTTTCCCTTGAAGATGAAATGTGTTCTTATCTCAGGTTTGGCACAGAATTGAATATTTGTGCAGCAAAAAGAAAGCACAGGGATCACATTGAAAAGGCAACTTTCGTTTGTGATGTTTAGTGTAAGAACACTATTAATGCATCTCTACAGGTCTCCGCATGAGACAATTCTGGCCCATCTCTGAGCCTGGATGTTCAGGGGGTTTCCTGACATCTGAAAAATAGTTCAAGGGATCCTCCAGGGTCAAAAGCTTAAGAAAGGAGGCTTTAGAGGGGCTAAAATATATTTATGTTTATAACTGCTGTGAAGTTATAAACTTTCCTCTCTCTCCTTTCCTTATGTTACTTTCCATTAGTTTTTATCTTTTTGTTGAAAGGTTTTAGTAAAAATCAGGGCTGACAGGGATCATTAAAACAGTATTGAAAACACAGGAGAGGCAAATGTCACACAGCCTCTACATGAATCAAGGCAGAGCAACCACATCTGGAGTATTGGGAGCAGTTGTGGTCCAAAGGCCTCCGAAAGGAGAGGAGGGAGCCGGGGAAGGTCCAGAGGAGGCAACCCAGGCGATGGGAGGGGGGAAGCAGCCTCCCTTGGAGGGAAGGTTGGGACCTTGGGGGCTCTTTAGCCTGGAAAGGAGGCTCCCCTCCCCTCCGGCCGCTCTCCTTCCTCCTTCCTCCACCAGGGGGAGCCCTCTGGGCCCAGCCCTGATCCCCTGGGAGGCCAGCAGGGGGCCTGGAGGGATCTGGGGGGATCCTGGGGGATCAGGGGCAGGACTGGCAGAGCTCTTGGGAGGAAAGGAGGGGAAATGGCTGATGTTTGTGGAGAAGGTTTTCCTCAGCCAAAAGGAGCCTTTTTCCTTCCATCCCTTTTCCTAAATGAGGTTCCTTGGAGGCGAATCTTCTCCCCTCAAAGGTGGCAGAAGAAGGGGGGGGCTGTGCTGAAGAAAGAGCCCCCCCCATCCAGGGCAGCCCCTCCAAGAGGGCAGGGCAGGAGTTCAGCCTGAGGGACCAAGGAGGGGAAGCCAGGAAGGCTCTGAGGGACTCAGGAAGGGCCCCAAATGGAGGCTTCTTCCTCTCCTCTCTTTCCCCCTCAAGACCATCGGGAGGATCCTGGACCTCTGATCCCCCCCCTCCAAGAGCCCCCACCCCATTTGGGCCTCCCGGCCTCTCCTTCCAACTGGAGGATGAGGAGAAGCTCCTGGTGTTTGGGCCCCCCTCATTGCCCCCAAAAACGGAGAGAAGGAAAGGGATCTAGTCTCCCCAGGTGGATCTGCACCAGATCCCTCGTTTCTCTGGGGTGGAAACAGAGAGAAGGAGGAGGATCTGCTTCTCCCAGGATCTCCTTAGGATCCACCATCCTTCTTTTTTCAGGGAGGTGAGAGGCCTGTGATCCCCTTCCTCCCCCACAGAAGGAGATCCACCCAGGACCCTCCAACTGTCATGGGGGGAGGGGAGATTTCGGTCTCTTTTTACCTCAGTTTATATCAACATCCAGAAAGAGAGATGGAGAAATTGAAACACGTTTCCATTAACTTCAATTGGCAGAAATCGTCAGCAATGGAGGCAAGGACAATCTTATATTGACTAAAGAAAAGAATAAACATATAAAAAAGGCTTTTTAAAAGGTGTGGAAGGAGCTTTTTCCTTTGAAGGGACCCCCCCCTTTCTTCCCCCTCTGGTTCCTGGGGAGGGGATTATGGTGCCGGAGGAGCCACCCGACCCATCACTCACCTTCGCTCTGATTGTAGAGAATCCTCAGAGCCTGCAGGTTTACTCTGAACAACTCCTCATAGCCACGAAATATCTGTGTCTCTCTGTCCCAGTACTGGGGATCCTCCTTCCCCACCTTCTCCATCCAGGAGACTCGACGCTTCATCCTCCGGCTGTGGCTGTCGTAGTGAACGAAGAGCTGATCATCCACATACCCCAGAGAGACAAAGTGGGGCTGCTGCCCCTGACTGGGGTCAGAGATGGAGATGTAAAAATACTTCATGGAGTGGGAGGAGGCACCTGGAAGGGAGCCAGAAGAGAAGAGTTAGGGGGCTTCAGTCAAGGACCCGGATCCCATGGAGGCTCCCATCTGAGGCTCTTTGGGGGAAGAAGGAAGAAGAGGAAGAAGAAGAGAGCTGGGGGAGGAGGAGGAAGGGGGGAAAGGAAGGGGGAGATGGGAGGAGAGGAGGCAGGAGGGGGAATGAGTGACTGAGAGGGAAAGAAGAAGCTTCTGGGGGGCCTGAAGGGTTGGAGGGCAGGGAAGGTGAAGGATGAGAGAGGAGGGGAAGGTCAGGTGCCCCAAACTTCACCTGCCCCAATTGTGTCCTCCCCCCTTCCAGCAAGGCCTCCCTCCAACCCCCTTCTGGATTGCTCAGTCTCTGCCCCAAGGAGGCTGCAGTGGCCCCGTAGGTAAAAGAGGGGATTCCACCCCCAGAAGCTCAAAAGCAGCAGGAAACCCCACCTGGTCACCCCAACTTTCCATTGACATCACTGGGGGCCAAAGTGGCTGGTTAAAAGCTGCAGATGTTATAAAATGGGAGAGGGGGAATCTGGGTGAGACCAGAGGCCAATGTGAACCCTCACCCTAACCTCAATATGGGGAGGCAAAGAGGGCAGAGAAGGGAGCAGCAATGAAGCCACGTAGCCTCCCAAATCTTCCTCCTGTCCCTCTCCCACCGCCCTGGAAAATCCCCCTCCCCTCCCAGAGTTCAGCCGTCTGAGCAGGAATCGGCCTTGAACCCAGGACTCCGAGGGGCTCCCCCTCCTTCCACAGGGAATCTCACTGGGATTATCCCAAGTTTTCTTCATCTCAGCAATCCAGTTAGGGCCCCGGAACCATCATTCATGGAGGGTTTTCCTCTGAATCTCCCCCTTCACTTTCTCCAGAAGCTGCTCTGACCCTCGTCCTCCTCTGGGGCTCATCCTGCACTTTGTCAGCCCAAAGAAAGGCAGAAACGCCCCTCAGCCTCCTCGGGAGGGGATTGGGATCCTGCTCTCCAACCCTTCACAGGATCAGAGACTCTCAACGTAAAGCCTCAATCAGAGTTTCTCAGCCATTTGGACTTCAATTCCCAGAATTCCCCTCATTCCCAGAAATCCATGGGCCTCTCCACCCCCTGCCCCTTCCCCCCCTGTCCCCACTGAGGCTGCTTGAGTTCCTGCTGAGACCAACCATGGGGGGGGGGGGGCTCAGCTGGGAAGAGACTCTAAGGCTGCCCACTGAACAGAAAAACAACAACTTCTAACCAGGTGACATGAATAAATAAAAAATAAAATGAATAAAATGCAGCTGGGAAATCTGTTAAACTGGAAAATCCCCAAGGCCCCTTTTTGGTCTCCATTCTGAAAGCTCTTCAGGTGAGAAATTCTTTCACCAAAGATTTTAAAGATCATTTTCAGGATCCTTCATGGGACTTATTTGGGCAGAACCTGGGTCTCCATGGAAAAGGGCAGGACCTCCAAAGCCCAGAGAAATAAACACAGGGAGTCCTCGGCTTATGACCATCTTCGAGCCCACATCTTTTGTTGCTAAGTGAGACATTTGTTTTGCTCCATTTTACAAATTTTCTTGCCACAGTTGTTAAATGAATCCTTGCAGTTGTTAAATTAATAACCTGGTTGTGAAGTGAATCTGGCTTCTCCATTAACTTTGTTTGTCAGAAAAGAGGGTCACGTGATATGGGGAGAGTGCAACCATCATAAATATGAATCAGTTGCCAAGCATCCAAATCTCAGTTATGTGACGATGAGGAAGCTAAAATGGTCATAAGTCTGAAAAATTGTCATTCTGTCACTATTTTCAATGACATTGCAACTTTGAACAGTCACTAAATGAACTGTTTTAAGTAGAGGACTGCCTGTAGTCCCACTGCCCATTCCCTCCAGTATGGCCTCCCAGTCCTTCCCAGTTCAAGGCAAAGGCCTGGGCCTCCCCCTTCCTGCTCCTCCCCACAATCCCGGAGGCTTCTCAGAGCTTTTGGGGAAAGGGAGCCCCAGATCCACTTCCTGCTCTGGGGAGATTTCAGGATCCAAAGGGATCCGAGCTTTTCTCCAACAGAAGGAGGGGGGATCGGACTCTCCGTGATCCAGAACCCTTGTTTCTTTCCCTTGTGGGGCTGAGCATTGAGGAACCCTGAAGTCTGCCTGAGAGGAGAAACGTCTGAATGGAACTCGGGTTGGACATCCTCACAGTCAAGAAACCCCTTCATGTCAGTTTGGGCCTGTCTGTCTCCAAGCAAGCCCTTCATTTCATGCTCCCCACCCAGAGGTTTTTCTCTTCTTCTGCCTCCAACCAGCCTCTTTAACCCTTAAGATCCTGACAGATTTTCTTTCTGTCTTTTGAAAAGCTGCTCCATTCATAGGGTAGTTTCTCAGAGCAAACAGCCAGGAACCCCCCTAATGCCCCTCCCTGATTCCTAAGGAATAATAAGTACATTTTAAATATTTTGGATTCTGCAAACTGACCCATGCTGAGAGCTCCTGAAATGGAAAAAGGAGGATTTTGGGTGGAAACATCCCTGCCTGTCCTAGAGAAAAGCTCTGGGGATTTGGGGGTTTAGGACGGAGGAGAAAGTGAACATAATAAAGGCCGATCTTTAGAAACCTTATTCAAAGGAGCCTTTCTCTCTCTTCTCCTGCTGCATCCACAGGGCAGCCTTATCTCAAAGATTCAGTGTCGGCGTTGGCCAAAACACCGAACCGATTCCAGAAACAATCCGGGTCCCTCCAGCACCAGAAGCCGTCAAGAGCCACCAAGACCTCCTCAAAAGCTCGGGAGATCTCGGAAGGCGAAGGGGGGAGCAAAGGGAGCAACAATGATGCCATGTAGCCCACCTGGATCTTCCTCCTGGCCCCCACCGCGCTGGGAAATCCCCACTCCCGTCCCAGAGCTCAGTCACCCAAACGGGAATTGGCTTTGAACCCAGGGCTCAGTGGGGCTCCCCCTCATCCCTTGAGCCAAGGTGGCCTAGTGGTTAGAATGCAGCATTGCAGGCTAATTCCGCCCACAGAGTTCGATCCTGACTGGCTAAAAATCGATTCAGTCTTCCGTCCTTCCAAGGTCAGTAAAATGAGGACCCAGATTGTTGGGAAGTTACAAGGGCACTGGAAAAAGTAATTTATGACTGTTTTTCACACTTACAACCATTATAGCATTCCCCCATTGTAACCTGATCAAAATTCAGACACTTGACAAATGGTTCATATTTATGACGGTTGCAGTCATGTGTGGCCATGTTTTGCAACCTCCTGATGAGCAAAAACTATGGGGAAGCCAGGTTCACTTACAAACCTTATTACTAATTTAATGACTGCAGGGATTCACTGTGACAAGAATGGTCATAAAATGGGTCAAAATTCACGTAATAAATGTCTCCCTTAGCAACATAAATTCTGGGTCAATTGTGACTTCAACTCCCAGAATTCCCCTCATCCCAGAAGCCCATGGGGCCTCCCCTCCCTGCCCCCACCCCCTGCCCCCAACTGAGGTTTCTTGGGGGTTCCTGCTGAGACCAATCATGTTGGGGGGGCTCAGCTGGGATCGACTCCCTAAATTCAGTCTCTGTGAGGAGGGTCCTGCCACCTTTAAACCCTCTGGGGAATCCAAGATAAACATACAAAATGATTTCAGTTTCTGACATGCAAAGTCCTGATCGAGGAACATCAAAAGTTTTTTTAACGGGAAAAAAAAGGGAAAACCAGGAAGGAGGAACCTTTAGGAAGATTATTTAAGAAGCGCTTCTCTCCAGACTCTCATCCGGCTGCATTCACAGGACAATCTGAGCCCGGATTGCTCCACTGCAGCAGCCTCTGCCAAGACACGGAACCGATTCCTCCCAGCACCAGAAGCCCCCAAGAGCCACGAATCCCAGCTAAAGGCAGGGAAGAGGACCCAGGCGGAGGGGTTGGGCGAAGGCAGCCAGGAAGTTTGTGAACTGACTTGATCACCTGCAAACGCCGCTTTCCCACAATCTCCGCTTTGGGGGAGGGAAAGGACTGAGCTTGGGGGCGCCCAGATAGACTTGACTGAGGTCTGGAGGGGCCGCCCTTGTCCTGCTCCCAGAGGGGCTCTCCTGGGGAAGTGTTGGGGGGGGGGAGGCAGCAGAGTCCCATTCAGGCTTTGGGACCTAATCTCAAAATGGCCAAAGTGGGGAGGGGGAGCGGACTAGAAAGAGGACCGAAGCAGGATTCTATTTCTGGGAATAAACTTTTGGGGGGAGGAGAGAGAAAAAGTCCCTGGAAGAAAAAGGGGCTGAAAAAGGCCCCAAAGAGACTCACCAACGGAACTCTCCCACTGGGCGATCGCCAGCAGCACCAGGAGCCAGAGGGGCGCAGAGCTCACGGGCATCCTAGCCGCGATCCTCAACCAGCCTCCCCGCTCTCGAAGTTGCAGGCAAATGGAGACTCACTCCGGGCGATCAACAATGCAACAATCCAGAGGAAGCCGACGATTGGCCAAGCTCAACCAATTGGAAAAAAAGTATCCTCAAGTCGTCATTGTTGCTAGGCAGACGTCCAGGCGCAACCCGTGAGAGAGGAGGGAAAGGGAAAGCGAAAGTTCCATCAGGAAATCCCCTTCCAGGCATTCCGCCTCTTGGGGGGAGGGGCGGAACTGGGGGGCTGGGAAATTAAGCCCTGTCTGTGGGGAAGAGGAGGGGATAGCTTGATAGCTTGAAAATATAAAATATAGAACATAAAAGAATGTAAATCGTTGAAAAATCAATCAAACCAGGAGAATCTCAGCAAGGGCAGCCCTAAGAATTTCCAGAAACCCGAATGAGCTGGAGATTGGCGCCCCCTGCTGGTTCGAGGCTTTGCTGTTTCTCCTCTCAATTAGCAAAGTGGGGGAGGGAAAAACCATCGGAAGAAAAGGTCTCAAATACTGTTTTAAGCACCAATCCGACTAAAAATTAACCAAATCATGTAGAAACAAGCCAGCGAAAGATGGAACTGATCCAATTAGCTGCTGGATTGGGTAAAAGCTCCCTTTCTCTTTACTGGCTTCTTTGTGAGACAGACAAAGACAAACTACAGACCTGCGACAGGCGATTCCTGGCAATGATCGGCTAGGAAGGTTTTGCTCTCTTCTATTAAGTACAACAGATATAATTTTGTGCCCAAAAGGACAAATGTAATTGAGGAGATGTGAACACTAATTCTATGAAAGAATTCACATAGATTTCTTGTAAATATAAACTTTCTGTGTGAATATCTGAGCCGTATTTTACACAACATGCTAGATTTGGACCTCTGTCCCAAAGGGGAGACTCTCTATTTCTGCAGAAATAAACAACTGAAAGCTTCCTCCCTCCTTCCAGCCTGACTTCTTGGCTGCCCTTGCAGGGAAAGCAGAACCCAACGGAGGCTCTGGCTGACCGAGGGATCTTCTGCCTCCCTTTCACCCGTCTGTATTTCTATCCCTGAAGAAGGCCGAGGCCATTAGGGGGACCTTCCGATTCCTGGTGAGTCCCTGGAAACTGGCCATCTGCAGGATGAGCCTCCCCTTCAGGTCCTCCCTTTTCTCTCTGGGTTCACAACAGATGTAACCTTTGTCTGTTTTAACTGGCTGGTCGGTTTATGGTGCAGCATCTCATGCAAATGGGATCCACAGACAATACACACAAGTCCTTGACGGTAAAATTAACCAAGGTTGCAGGTAACCCAATGTGCGGAGGTTATAGAAAGGTATCTCTTAGGTGCCTGACTGACTCAGTTACGTCCGCTGTGTGAATCTGGACTTTGTGGGTCAGGAGAATCCCTGGCAAATGAGAGGCGGGTTCCTGAGCCAGGATTTTGGAAAGGAGCCAAACAGGAGACGGACTGAAGCCACTCAGGACAGCCTTTGCCTATGAAAATCAGAATTTCTGGGTCAAATTTCCCTAGACTTCTGTGTAGACTGAGTTGAACTGTAATTTTGGACCAAATTCCTTGCTAGGCATTCCTAATCTTATGTATTTGGTAGACACAAAAACTTTGCCCCCCACAAGGAAGGGGGTTTGGAGCGAACTGTGTTTATCAGCTTGCTTCTTGTAGGCTTCTGCTGCATCTTCTAGAGCCTTCTTCATATTCTCCCATCCTTTCTTTAGCATGTCCATCCATTCATTCAAAGTCATAGAGGAGGGAGGTTCTCTAGGCAGCTTAGGCATGGGAACGAATTCCATGCCACTGGTAATCTGGAAAGGAGTAAATCCAGTGCTGCTGTGTTGTACCCCACTTTGGCGAAGGATAGCAAGTCTGACCAGTTGTCTTGCTGATAGTCCACAAAACACCGGATGTAATGTTCCACTACCGCATTGGCTCTCTCTGCTGCGCAGCTCATGCTGGGATGAACCTCTGAGCTCAGTTCTTGTGTGGACCCAAGGGATCTCAGGACCTCTCTCCAGAACTTGGCTTCATCGTGCAACTCCTAGACAGCAGTGGAAACAGAGTAATTTGGACAGTTATGGACTTGGTTTCCAAGCAGGCGCACTTCATCGCTTGCTCAGAGTTTATCGCCTGCACAGATTGCAGAGGTGGAAGATTACTTAAAAAGCTGTGCTACTTGCGCAGTCCATTGCAACCTCTTCCCATGGTCTGTTAGGGCTGGCCACTCGTTGTAGCAGTCCAGGAGACTTCTCCAGCAGTGGTTTCATCGTTGCGCAAGTAGCACAGCTTTTTAAGTAATCTTCCACCTCTGATTCCATCTTTGGCCACCAAAATTGACGCCTGGCGAGATGGAGCGTTTTTAGGAATCCAAAGTGGCCTCCTAGTTCTGCCTCATGGCTTCCCTGTAGAACTTCCAGCCTCAACTCCGCGGGGATGTACAGTTTGGACCCCTTCCAGGCTAATCCATTTTCCATTGTTAGGATTTCCTGGTTGTTGTTGAGCCACTGGTCTGTTGGGAGCGCCAATTTCATAGCTGTCATCAGCTTATCCTGGCTTCCATTACTGTCCTGCTGCGGTTTTCTCAACAAAACATCCCCCAACAAGTTTTGGGGTATTTGTTGGACAGTTGGGGCTTTTGTCTCTGCTGCAGGTTCTGGGCTCTTGGATTCAATCATCCCTGGCTGGCCCTTTTCCTCCATCGGTAGTAGCGGCTCAACCACAATCATCAATTTCCTACCACCGTATTCCCACTTTATCATAGGCTTCCACTTGTCAAGCCATGCAAACCCCAAGATTATTTTTTCCAGCATCTCCGGAGCCACAATGAATCTGAGAAGCTCGCAGTGGCGGCCCACTTGTAACTTCACCGGATCAGTTACTAGCGTGGTTTGGGCCCCTCCAATTAGCGTTCCATCTACCTGTTCACCCCGAATGGGACAGGCTAGAGGTCTTGTGCTTATGCCTAGTTGCTTGACAATCGACATGCTGATTAAGAATCGAGCGCAACTGGTGCTCACAAGTGCTTCAACTTCCCCCTCCAACCCCATCTTAGGCACCTGGAGGTTGACTTGGAAGGGGAAGGGGCAGATGGGTGCATTCACCATTGGGTCGTCTTCAGCATTTTCCTCCTCCGAGGCCTCCCCCTTGGTAGGACTCTTTGTCACCTTAAGTTGGGGACCCTCTTCCAGAGGTTGGTGCCCTTTTCCTCCTTTGAGGCCTCCCCCTTGGTTGGTGTGCACATTTGTGGCAATGGGGCTGGAGCCAAGCACTCTGACGCTTTGTGGCCAAGTTGACAGAAAGATGGTGTTTTATTGGCCCCCACAAGGGACCAAGGGACCTAGTTAAATCTCTAAACTTAGGAACCGCCTCATCACATTTTTCCACCATCCATTCTGTAGCTTGCCCCTTGGTAATCCCTTCTTCCATTGTTGAGAACCTTTCTCTCTAGGAAGGTTGGGTAAGAACCTTTGGGGGCATTGCAGGGGAGACTGGAACCAGTGGGGAGGTCAATCCCTCGGTTGGCCACTGCCCAGTTGTCTGCCATGGTGCCATCTGCTGAGGAAGGGCAGGTACCAATTGGAATCCCTTCCATCCATGACCTGGGGTTAAGACCCATCCCGAGGGTGCCTGATTCACAGGTTGCAGTTCAACCAATGATGGCTGGTTAGGGGGGTTTATGTGCCAAGGGCCCCTCTGCTGGCTTGGAGGACTTTCCCATGTTGATGGCCCAGGAGGTGCCCACTGGTATCTTAACCATCCATACTCTGGGAAGAAAGCCCAATTTAGTGGTGCTTCATCCACTAGCTGCAGCCCAATTTCTGGTGGCTGGCAAGTGAAAGATGCTGGCCAAATCCCTTCTTGCTGGCTGGGTTGAAAATCCCATCTTGATAGGGATTCTGTCTTCAACTCAGTTGCAGGGTATTGGCTCATTTCAATTACCCCCGTTTGGAAGGAGGGAAAATCTCCACTCCAGGGTTTTTTCCAAGCCTTGGCTGGGGGGAAGGAGGGGTAGTATGCACTCACGTTTAGTTGTCCGGAATGGTCCGGGAAGGCCATTGGAGCTGACTGCATGAGAGTGGCTGGGATCTCCATTCATCAGATCATCTGGCCATCCTTTAGTCGCGTTGAGAATACGTTTCTTCATTCCCCTTCTTTCCATCCCCCACAGGCTGGGCTTCTTGCCAGCAGCAATAAATTTTAAAAGAGAACTCCTTCACCTTTGTAAAGAAGCATTTCATCATCTTATCTCAAAAGGCTGTCTCATAATTGTTCCCTGATATTTTATGCTGACCGGGCGTTGGGAAAACAGCAACCCTTAGCAGCCCCCCCCCCCGGTGAGGGAGGGGGTGCAGGTGATTTATTTTGAAGAGAGAATTGGGATAATGTCAGTGTTCCAAGTATCATGTAGAATTAAATCAGAGTCCAAGGCAAAACTATCCTTAAAGTTCCAATTTAATAAAGCAGACATCTTAGCACATCTGTGTTAATCCCAATTCTGGAAATTACATCAGAATTCCACCCAGTTAAAAGTTCATGATCTTGTCCCCACACCCACAATCCATCACATGGTCCAATCTTCTTCTTCCACGCTGGCATCCACACCCAGCTGCTTCCGGTCAGGTGTAAAAGTGCGGAGACAAAAGATGACCTTGGCTTCTAGACAAGAATGAAAACAATACATTCCACAATCCTACTCCAGTCTATTCCCCCCTCCCATCAACTATACTAATGAAACAGCATAAAGTTTTTTGCGCATGCGCGAGAATGGGAATGGCCGCCGAGCTCCAACGCTCCGGCTACTGAAAAGAAACAGCGGAAAATTCCAGGCGACGAGGACCCCGAATATGACAACGGAGGGGTCCTCGCAAATGATCAGCTTTCAGGCTTCCAGGGAAGGTAACTTTCTGAGGAGGGGGCTGCCTTCGGGTGGTCCTGGGACGGCGTTACCTCCCTCGGTGACTTTTCTTTCGATCAGCGGGGCGGCGGCGGTGGCGGCGTTACGCGAGCGGCGGCGGCTTCGGCCCCGCTGCCTCAGGAGGCTGCCCCGCTACCCTGGGAGGCTGGACCCGTGCTTTGAAGTGCCTGCTTGGTTTGGAGGATTGACTTTCTACCCTCTCCGTAATCTTGGTGCCTGGCATTACGGCCCTACTGACTGCTCCCTCTTGAACAGCTGGGCGGCGGCGGTGGCGGCGTTGCATGAGCGGCGGTGGCTTTGGCCCCGCTGTCCCAAGAAGCTGCCCCGCTACCCTGGGGGGCTTGATCTGTGTCCTGATCAGAGGGTAAGGAGCTGCATGGAAGTGCCTGCTTGGTCTGGAGGACTAGCTTTTCATCCCCACCACAACTTTACTGTTTTGTACTGCGACCCTGTTGATTGCTTTTTTTCCCCTTGGTACGACATCTCCTTTGGGTTCTGCCGCTGCTTTCACTGGGCTTTGCAACGTTTTATTTACCATCCATCTTCCTGGACTGTGATCCCAGGATTGCAACAACAAACTTTTTATTGTGTTGGGTACCATCTGCTGCTGTTGCTGCCTCAGGAGTGCCACGTCAGGCAAAATTGTCCACCAGATCATCTTACATTGGACACCATTACTCCGGAAAGGCAGCATATGTGGACTTCTGACTCCCTCCAGTGGCCATTACTGGCGCTTCCTCTAGTTCTTGGCTGGTTTCATCATTTCTACCACCCCTACCGCCTTCTTAATTACCACCTACCCACTCCACCTACAACTACATCCATAATTACATCTGTCGGGCCTCTGCACGTACGAACTAACTGCATCCATCTGGTCAATACTATCTTTTATCGTCCAAGGGAAACCATCTCAACTGCCCAGACTCCGCCTTTACGGACACTATTGATAAATCGGACTTTAACAGCTTTAACGATTTCTTCTAATCGCCTGGACTTTCTTGGGACCTTCCCAAATACATAAGAAGGGACGAAGGCTACTCCCCCCTTCTATATATACTCTTTATAAGATCTACGCACGCTGCGCAAACTTTTAAATGGTATGGTGAGTGCATGTGATTGTATGTGTGACCTGGATGATCCCACTTTTATTACCCTATGACTCTTGTATTTTATGTGTTTTAATCATTACGTGGGGACTGCTTGAGTGTATAAATGAGTGTGCTTGATTCGGAGGACCTGCCGGGAATTGCGGGGGCTATGGGGGTGGCTGAGGGGGCTAAAGATACGGGAGAGGGTCGGGGTATTGCGGTCGTGACAGGGAGGGGCAGATACGGCGGGGACTCTAGGGCAGGCCATTACCGGGGAAGGAGGGTTCGCTACATCACAGAGATCCCTCCTTCCGGCCCTAGGAGTCCCACTCCAAGACCAGATGGTGTAAGTAATCAGGACCCTGGTCTCAGGCTGTTGTCGCTAAATGCCAGGTCTGTTGTACATAAAGCACCTCTCGTCCGGGACTTAATTTTAGACGAGAGGGCAGACCTGGCATGTATTACTGAGACCTGGCTGGGCCCAGAGGGAGGAGTCCCCCTTGTAGAACTGTGCCCAGAAGGATTTCAGGTGCTGCATCAGCCGAGAGCCCAGGGAAGGGGTGGGGGTGTGGCCGTTGTTATCCGGGAGTCGTTAGTTCCTCGTAGGGTCCCTGCTCCGGAGATTGTCGGGTGTGAGTCTTTGCTGTTAAAGTTGGACCTCAAGGGTCAAGTGGGTTTGCTGCTAACGTACCTGCCTCCCAACAGCGTTGCAGCAGCCCTCCCCTCGCTCCTCGAGTCAGTAGCCGAGCTGGCAGTTGAGTTCCCTAGGTTGATGGTCCTGGGGGACTTTAATTTGCCGACGCTCGGTGAAAACTCTGATGGGGCGCAGGAGTTCATGGCTTCCATGACAGCCATGGGCTTGACTCAAGTAATCCGAGGCCCAACCCACTCGGCGGGACACATGCTTGACCTTGTATTTCTCTCGGAGCAGTGGATGTGTGATCTTGGTCTGAGGGGGAGTGACATCATACCCCTGTCGTGGTCAGACCATTGCCTACTGAGGCTCGACTTCCGGAGGCCAAACCCCCACTGTAGGGAGGAGGAACCGACCAGGTGGTTCCGCCCCAGGCGTCTTATGGAGCCAGTAAGGTTCCAGACAGAGCTTGGGGTTATTCCTGATACTTTCACCCACAGTCCGGCAGAGACTCTGGCTGCTGCGTGGCACTCGGCAGCGTCAGAGGCCCTCGACCGGATTGCGCCACTGCGGCCCCTCCGAGGCGGCGGATCCCGGAGACCACCTTGGTTCACCGAGGAGCTCCGGGAGATGAAGCGCCGGAGGAGATGCCTGGAGCACCGCTGGAGGTCCGATAAGTCCGCATCGAACCGAGCAATGGTAACCACCTGCACCAGGGAATATACTAGGGCACTTAGGGCAGCTAAAAGATCACATATAGCCTCCCTGGTTGCGTCCGCTGAGTCCCGCCCAGCTGCCCTGTTTAGGATAACCCGCTCCCTGCTGAACAAAAGGGAGGCGGGGGAACCCTTGCAGGGCAGAGCTGAAGAATATGCCCAATTCTTAGCGGACAAAATTGCTCGGTTTCGGACGGACTTGGACTCCACATCTGCAGTTCCAGCCGAGACTCAGGGGGACCAAGTACAACAGCTCTGGGTTGAGTTTCAGGAGGTTACCCCCGGGGATGTGGACAAGGCCATGAGAGCTGTGAGTTCCTCCACCTGTGCTTTGGATCCGTGTCCCTCATGGCTGGTTTCCAACTGTAGTGAGGTGACACGAGGCTGGATCCAGGCGGTTGTAACCGCCTCCCTTCGGGAGGGGAACTTCCCCGCCGCACTGAAGGCGGCGGTGGTGAGACCCCTCCTGAAGAAGCCATCTCTTGATCCAGCTGTCCTTAATAACTACCGCCCGGTCTCCAACCTCCCCTTCCTGGGGAAGGTTGTTGAGAAGGTGGTGGCCTTCCAGCTCCAACGGTCCTTGGAGGAAGCAGACTACCTAGACCCCTTCCAGTCAGGCTTCAGACCCGGTTACAGCACTGAAACCGCCTTGGTCGCATTGATGGATGATCTCTGGAGAGCCAGAGATGAAGGACATCCCTCCATCCTGGTCCTCCTTGACCTCTCAGCGGCTTTCGATACCATCGACCATGGTATCCTTCTGCGAAGACTGCGGGAGGTGGGAGTGGGAGGCACCGTGTTACGGTGGTTCTCCTCCTACCTCTCGGACAGGTCGCAGTCGGTGTTAGTGGGAGGGCAGAGATCGTCCCCAAGGCCCCTGAAATATGGGGTGCCGCAGGGTTCGGTCTTATCCCCCCTACTATTTAACATTTACATGAAACCGCTGGGAGAGATCATCCGTAGGCACGGGATTAGATACCATCAATATGCGGACGATACTCAATTGTATCTGTCCGCCCCGTGCCAAATCAATGAAGCGGTTGCCGTGATGGACCGGGGGCTCGAAGCCGTCATGGACTGGATGAGGATTAACAAGCTTGTGCTCAACCCAGAAAAGACCGAGTGGCTGTTGTGTTTTCCTCCCAAAAATTCGGCCACTAATCCAACACTCAGGCTGGGGGGTCAAATTCTACACCCCTCAGAGAGGGTTCGCAACTTGGGAGTCCTCCTGGATTCACAGCTGTCATTCGACCATCATATAGCGGCTGTGACCAGGGGGGCATTCGCCCAGGTACGCCTGGTGCGCCAGTTGCGACCCTACCTGAACCGGGAGGCCCTCACAACAGTCACTCGGGCCCTCGTGATTTCTAGGCTGGAATACTGCAATGTGCTCTACATGGGGCTGCCCTTGAAGAGCATCCGGCGACTTCAGCTAGTGCAGAACGCAGCCGCGCGAGTGATTGCGGGTGCACCCCGATTCACCCGCATTACACCTATCCTCCGCGAGCTGCGCTGGCTACCTGTCGATCTCCGGATGCGCTTCAAGGTGCTATTGACCACCCATAAAGCCCTACATGGCAGTGGATCTGGATACTTGAGAGACCGCCTTCTGCCAATTACCTCCCTACGGCCTATAAGATCTCATAGGTTAGGCCTCCTCCGCATCCCATCGGCCAGCCAATGTTGGCTGGCAACCACAAGGAGGAGGGCCTTCTCAGTAGCGGCCCCGACCCTTTGGAACGAGCTCCCCGTAGAGATTCGTACCCTCTCCACCGTCCAGGCCTTCCGCACAGCCTTGAAGAACTGGCTCGCCCGTCAGGCCTGGGGATAAGGACCATTACCCCGCCCGAATGTTGTATGCATGTTGTGTATCATTTTTATTATGTGTTGTTGTCTTAGTACTGTATTGTATTGTATTCCCCTCTCCCTGGTTTCTGTGAGCCGCCCTGAGTCCCCTCAGGGAAAAGGGCGGCCTACAAATAAAATCAATTCAATCAATTCAATTCAATGAAATAAGAGAAAGTGTTGCAGGCCAAAATTCTAAAAGGAATATAATTGCAGGCCTGACAGTTTAGCTGTATGTCACACAAATCTAATTGGTTTGCTCACTTGCATTGTGAGTCTACACATAGTTATACATTTTTCTTTTTTTATTAATATTTTTATTGCATGTTTTTCTTCCTTTTACCTCACAGTTTCAATTTTGCAACAATGATATACTGATTATATCAGCAATTTGTAAGCTATACATGATGTTATATATCCTAATTATGTCCATTTTTCTCTTATTCATACAATACAGTCAACATAAAAAAGAATAAAAAATATAGGAACTTGCATATGACAAACTTATATCTATTGTTTCCATGGTTCTAACATAGTTCTCTATACATTTATTATTCTATATATTAATATATAAAAATAATTAATAATTAATATATAAAATTTAATTTACACTTTTATACATTCTGGTAATAATATTGTTTACAATATGTATTCTTCTATATAACTTTATACCTGTATTTATTTCTGGTTTGTTAATTATCTTTCATCATTAGCTTTCTAGTCTTTGCATCTATCATCTAAACAATTGTACCATAAGTCCCGTATTCTTTTATTTTTAATTTCCATCATTAACGTGTCCATTTCGGAGCACTCTAATATTTTCTTTATTACCATTTCCTCTGTAGGTATGCTTCCATTTTTCCAATTTTGTGCATACATGATTCCAGCCGCAATTATTACATGTAGTATTAAATATTGATTTTTAAAATTATATTTCCCTGTTAGTATGCCTAATAGGAATAGTTCTGGTTTTAAGTCTATTTGTTGTTTCACCATTTCCTCTAACCACTTTTTTATCTCTGCCCAATATTTTTTCGTTTTTTTCTTTATCAAGCAAAACCCCCGAAAATGGTTGTGATGTAGAAAGAAAAGTAGACAAATTGTTATCTTTAATCAAATCAGCCATTTATGCTGTTTCAGCCAGTGCCATTCACTTCACAATCCATTCTTCCATTGTGGGAATTTGTATATCCTTCCACCTCTTTCTTTTTTAGCAGTTCTCATATATGAGAAGAAAATCCACATATTTCCTCTCAGTTTATTTAGCCATCAAACCTAAAAAGAAAAGCTTCTAGTTTCAACTGTACATCAACTTTCAGAATTTTCAGCTCAGCAAACTTTTTGATGGCAATATTTATTAGCAGTTTTATAAATCCAAAAAGTACCTCCATATTGGTTATGTTTCCAATATTGTTTAACATTCCCTCTTTGACAAATTATTAGGGATTAAATACCAACGATAATTCATTTCTTTTTTAAAAAAATCTTTCAAATTATAATTCCATGTAATTTTCACTCTGCTTCTTTGCAATTTTCCCATAGCCCAAGCATAATGTTATATCCTATTATTTTTGCCCATATAAACGTAAAATCTCTAGCAGGTTTATCTCACTGTTTGAAGTTCAGTAACAATTTTTATACCTTGCTAAGGTTTTTTTAAAAAAATATCTAGAAATAGCTAATTAGTTATTAAATTGCTTGATAGATGCCAGGAATTAAAAGGGAACCTGGTCATATCAGTGTTCGAAAATTTGTCAGCTAAATGTTGAAAGTGTAATCAGATACTAGGTTCGTATTATCATATGTGGTGGACATGCACAAAGGCAAAAAATACTGGACTAAAATACATATATGGTTAGAAAACCGATAAAGCAACATATAGATTTGAAACCAGAAATATTTTTGTTGGGTATCCTACCAGAACAATAAAATAAAGGGAATACATATTTAATTTTACATGTGTTAACGGCAGCAAGAAATGTGTTTGCATAGCAATGGAAAAATGAAGAAATCCCTGCAGAAGAAAGTGGTATTAAAACAAAATTAGAATGTGCTGAGATGGATAGATTAATGGATAGATTGATACTCAAAATAAAATAAAAGGAAGAAACAGAATACTTCTTAAAATGGGACTTGTTTTATCAGTGGCTAACCAACAGAAACAGAGGTTAGAAACTAAAAAGATTAAAAGGATAATTAATTATATACAGATTTTTTTAGGCTGGATAAGCTAATTGTACTATTACTCTATTACTATGAAATATACTATGCATGTTATGATTATAATAGTAATTGTTGCTGTATGTCTATTCAAAATGAATTGTACCCAGACAACACGTTCAGATAGATATGGAGTTTTTGATGTTGTGAGGCAACATTTTTTTTAAAAAACCTTGGAAGTACAAATCTATGGTGATTCTTGGTCATCCAGGTCATGGTTGTCCCAAAGGTGCTTTTTCAAGAGGGAACTGGACTTTCTGGGGTTTTTTTCTTTTCTTTTGAAGATATTTCGCTTCTCATCCAAGAAGTTTCTTCATCTCTGGATGGATGGTGGGGAACAGAAGGATTTATATTCCTTGCAGACAGCTGGTCATTTGCATCCTCTTAGAGAGTCCTTGAGGCCACCTGGAGGTTTATCTGGGTCCTCAAGGCTCAGCTGAGTAGTGCAAATGGATGTGGAGCCTTCTTGGCTGCCGGAAGTTTTTTATTTGGAAGTACAAATACTGAGACTCCATAACACTGGAAGAGTGATCCTGGGCTCCCCACAGGCTTTCTGTCCACTCAACTTTCTTCTCTTCAGAGTCTGATACTTTTGCTTCAAGCTGCGGCCTCATTAGACGTCTCCAATTGCTCTTTCAATTTCTGAACCGCTCTTGCTTTCTACTTGGACATGTTGACGCGTTGACTTTAGGAGACTTCTGGGACCTCCCCACACAACACAATGCCCCTTGCTGTAAAGAGAGAAAATGGAGAAGTCAAAACCCCAGGTAGGCAGAAGAGACAGCTGCCAAAGGGGAGAAAGACTTGCAACACCCCTCTGCTCAAAGAGCAATTCCCTGAGGACTGAATTCCCAGGGAAGGGTCTTCATGTTGCTCCCACTGTTTCCTTCCCCTTCTCTTTCTCATCCCTCCACCTCATTACTATCAAGGACTTTTTTTCCTGGATTTCCCAGCATATATTTCCAGTCCCCTCATTTCTTTCTCTCCCTCCCCTCTGGTCCTTCCTGAACAGAAATCCCCCTTTCACTGAGATATCCCCACCCCCTCTCTGCCTCCTTTCCTGTTTCCCTCTCCTCCCTTGGAGCTCTAGGGGGAAGGCGCTGAACTGTGCCAGATCTTCCCCACAGAGCAACCAATCAGAGGATCCCCAGCGAGAGGGGCTGAGCCCCAGGGGAACCCAGGCAGCCCATGATCCCTCCATGGCTGCCTTTGGAAGACTCTTGAGGATGAATCCCTCCACCCCAACCACTCTGAGGGTCTTGGTGTCAACGTTTAAAGCGTTTTCATGACTACTATCAACTTGAGAAGGGGGAAAAATGCCATGCATACTTTTGGCCAGAGTAAAAAGTCTCATTTCTGTAACTGGGATGTGAATGTGCATGTCCAGAACCCTGCCATAAGATCCTGTTGGAGAATGTGATTGATGACTTTAGGCAGAGGGAAAGGGACACAGGGGTAAAGTTCAGACACCATTAAGTGGGATTTAGTTTCGGCTCCACAGAAGTCCATGCCAAGATGTTAGTCCTAATAAATGAATGGGTTTTTTTAACTTTGTCTGGGGGCTCGTAAATTAATTAGGTCAACTCTTGGAAACTTCACACTTGGCTTATTGCAAGCCAAGAGTTTTGTCTAAATAGACTTCAGTCACAGTCAGACTTACCTCTGATGTTATTTCGGGTTGGTCGATCACCTGGCTCTCCTCTTCTGTACCATGAAGAAGGGAACAAGGAACTCCTAGAGAACCCTGATCAGGAGAAGTTGGCACTTTCTGGGAGACATTTTCCATGCGTCTCCACCAGCAATCTGTTTAGATGGCAAAAAGAGAAGTTGGTTAGTTAATTTCTGGGACAGAAACTCCTTTGTGGGGTGAAGAAGAATTAGTGCTGAACACTTCTTAAGGGCCTAGATGGGCATTCTAACCCAGCATCTTAGGAAAGAGGCATGTGTGCCCCAGAGGTGGTCTTCAGCAGGTTCTGACCAGTTCTGGAGAACGGGTAGCAGAAATTTTGAGTAGTTTGGAGAACTGGTAAATACCACCTCTGGTCCTGCCCCCATCTATTCTCTGCCTCCCAAGTCCCAGCTGATCAGGAGGAAATGGGATTTTGCTGTAACCTTCCCCTTGAATGGGGAGAGAATGGAGATTTTACAGTATCCATCCCCTGGAATGGGGTGGGAATGGAGCAGTGGTGGGTTCCTGCCAGTTCTAACTGGTTTGGTAGAAGAGGTTCCAGAAATCTACCGTACCAGTTAGAACCCGTTCCTCACACAGCGCCTGTCTCGCCCCCCTTGCTTGCTTTACCCACCCGTTCTTTTGCTGCTCACGGGTGATAGCTTGCTGGGCGTGACCAGCTTCCTAGGACCTCCCCGAACTTGCCTGGGAGGCGTGGCCACCAGTAAAGCACGGGAGCATTCCAGGGTGTTTCCCCCCCCTGGTTCCCCACCTCCCTTCCTGCCAAGGTGTGGTTTCAAAAGTAGTCTCCCATCCCTTGTGCCCGGCTCCCGCTGAGCTCTGGGAAGCAGGAGAAGAGCCTTTGGTGAGTCAGGAGGAGGAGGAGAAGGAGATGCGCACACAGGGCCATGCCAGCTGGGCAACTGGCGCTAAGAAAGCGCCCCACAGCTTTTGAAGGGAGGAGGGGCGAAGGAAAGGGAGATTGCAGAAACCAGCACCGCCGCCATAGTCTAAAGCTTTCAGCGGCTCCAGACGGGTGAGATGGGGAGCAGAGACCCAGGTGGTTTCCTTTGCTCCCCTTGCAAGGGAGTAGTAGGCGTCGTTTTTGCATTCCTGCCTCCGCTGGACTTCACGCTCTTCTCCGCGCTCTCCTTGGCTCCTCGCGACTGCAAAAGACATCCAGAAACAGTGGGGGCTGTTGGGCTGGAAGCCCAAGCCCCATTAGCCCCCAAAGCCGCTTCTGGACGTCTATTGCAGTCGTGAGGAGCTGAGGAGAGCGCGGAGAAGAGCGTGAAGTCCAATGGAGGCAGGAAGGTTCTCGGCGCTCCGGGAAGCCATGAAAGCGGCTGGGAGAGACGTGCGGCTCCAGGGAGCTAAACCAAGCCACGCACCTCTCCAAGCCGTTTTCACGGTTTCCCGGAGCGCCGAGAACCTTCACTTCCTGAGGGAAGAGGCTGGGAGGGAGCCGCTTAGGTAGGGCACTGAGGCCCTTTCGCCTCCCAGCCTCTTTGTCTTGATGACATCGCCGCAGCTGCTGGGCGCAGACAGACGGAGGTAACTAGAGCGGAGTCGAGGCGGTCCAGGCAGGTGAAAGAGCAGCTGTGGCGACGTCATCAAGACAAAGTGGGAGTGAAGGAAACCCAGACCTTCCAGTCTTTTCTGCACTCCGGGGGTTGGGATGAGGGAGGGAGGAAGAGACGAAGCAGCAACAGCTTCTTTTCCCCGCGAATTCAGTTCAAAGGAAGAGGGAGCCAAGGTGGCGCAGTGGTTAAATGCAGCACTGCAGGCTACTGCTAGATCAGCAGTTCAGCGGTTCAAATCTCACCGGCTCAGGGTGACTCAGCCTTCCATCCTTCCGAGGTGGGTAAAATGAGGACCCAGATTGTTGGGGGCAATATGCTGACTCTCTGTAAACCGCTTAGAGAGGGCTGAAAGCCCTATGAAGCGGTATATAAGTCTACTGCTATTGCTATTGCTATTGGAGGGGGAGGCAGGAAAGGGAAGCTCCCAGTGGGGAAATGCGCGGTCTAACCAAACTCTTGCAGAATCATTCTGCCATCATGGCTGGGCGGGATCTCCATCGGCCAATAAAGCAAGACGGTGCCATCGCGGGAGCCAGTAGGAAGGCGGCAGAGGGGGCAGGAGCGGCGGTGGCAGCTCCGTTCGGTTTAGCTGGGCAGAGAGGGCGCCTGAGGAGAAACCGAACGGGGCTGCTCTGAAAGGGTTGAAGCGCTTCCACTTCCTCCTTGCCACCTCATCTTTGCCAGCACTCCGGTGCCCTTTTCCCGCGATCGGTCTGCACCTGCCGTCCAGCTCCCACTCCGCAGGAAAAAAGGCCCCATGGCTCACGAAAAGTATGGCAGAGGAGGAGGAGGCAGCGGGGGTAACGCGGGGCCCACTCAGGTGCTCCGAGCAGAGGGGGTGGTGCCACTGCCATAGGCAGATGCGCCAGCGAGAGCTTCGGCGGCTTCACCTCAGCCACAGCGGTGGCGGTGCTGTTGGAGGAGGAGGAGGCAGTGGAGGAGAAGGAGGTGGCGGTGGCAGTTATTCTGGTGGCAGCGGGGGCTCGGTGGCATCTTCCGCAGTGGCCGGTTCGGCACCGGCCCTGCCACTAATGAAAAAACTGAAGATGAAGCAGATCTAGGCTGATGGCGTCACCGCAGCTGCCGGGTCCAGACGGAGGTAGCCAGAGCGGCACTGTGGCAGTTCGGGCGGGCGAAAGAGCAGCTGTGGCGAAAGAACAGCATGACTGGAGGAAGAAAACTCAGGAGTGTTCAAAGTTGGCAGCTTTAAGACTTGTGGACTTCAACTCCCAGAAGCTGCCAACTTTGAACACCCCTGGTTTTCTTTTCTTTCGCCTGGGATGGGGTGGGAATGGAAATTTTACAGTAACCTTCCCCTAGGATGGGGTGGGAATGGAAATTTTACAATATCCTTCCCCTGGATTGGGGAAGGAATGGGGATTTTACAGTATCCTTCCCCTGGATTGGAAAGGGAATGGAGATTTTACAGTATCCTTCCCCTGGAGTGGTGAGGGAATGTAAATTTTACAGTATCCATCCCCTGGATTGGGGAAAGAATGGGGATTTTACAGTATCCTTCTCCTAAAGTGGGGAGGGAATGGAAATTTCAGAGTAATCTTCCCCTGGGATGGGGTGGGAAGGGAGATTTTACAGTATCCTTATCCTGCCATACCCACCAAGCCACGCCACAGAACTGGTAATAAAATTTTTTGAATCCCACCACTGGTGTGCCTCCATTGGTGGCCATTTTCCCATATAGACAGGGCAAAAACTGTTGGCTTTCAAGAGGTGGTGACCATGGGGAAATGAAAATGAACATTTATTGGGGTTATTGAGGAATAATCAAGTAGTCCTTGTTCCTATCAAAGCTTCTAGAGATAGTAGATATACAGTCCTGTTTTTCCACCATCACCACCACTGAAGCCATTCAAAGCTGGCCAGCAGAGCTGTTCCCAACAGACTGGGGTACTAAATCATCATCATGAACTTTTAAGCAATGATGCTCAACCTCTAGGAATCATGTCATTGGTACAGGACAGATGGTATTATTCCCCATGGTAATCCAATTCTCAGGACATTTGTTTTGATGTTTACTCTAAAGCCCTCATCTCAGTCTAACTAGATCTAAGAACCAGCAAGCTTGGCTGTTCTTGAAATGCCAGCCTGGGGATCAGTGGGCTAGACAAGCGAGACTAGTCAACAAGTCAAAAGGTCCATCCTGGAAGAAGGAAATAGCAAGGCTCTTCCAAATTCTTGCTGAGAAAACTACATGGATGTGTTGAGTCGCACTTGGTGAAGCTCAACTGAGGAGACACGTCCTGCACCCTCCCTCCCTCTCACGTCTCTTACGCTGAATAGGAGCAGAGGAAACAGCAACACCTTCCACCATTGGATATTCTTTCCAGTTGTTGTCTGTCCCAAGGTGTGACAGCTAGCAGAGGGCAGGGGGACCCTCCCTCCACTGCCCCAGCCTTCCATCAGAGCTTCCCTGAGGGTCCCACCTGCCAAGTGAGATGGCACATGGGTCTTCTTTGGGGTGGGGTTATCGCTTTTCTAGCACTTCCTAGATCATTTATGAGACACTTGTTTGATTCTTGAGCACTTAATATTTGGTCCTCTGAAGAAAGTCTGTTAAGGCCAAACACGGTTCCTCCAAGACAAGAGGAAGGTGGAACATACTGAGATTTAAATGGAAATAAAAAAATAGCTGCATAGCTTCTTCTTCCTTTCTGACTCCTGTTCCAAATGCCCCTTTGTGGGGAAGAGGATTTGTCTGTGGGGCAGTGGTAAAATTCATTTTTTTTAATACTGGTTCTGTGGACGTGGCTTGGTGGGCATGGCAGGGGAAGGATACTGCAAAATCTCCATTCCCTCCCCACTCAGGGGGCAGCCAGAGGTAGCATTTGCTGGTTCTCCAAACTACTCAAAATTTCTGCTACTGGTTCTCCAGAACCTGCTGAATTTCACCCCTGGTATGATGTGTATGTTTTCCTGGCTCCAACTCTCAAGGAGACTCTGCCCTCCACACTTGGTCAGTGAACAGAGAAACACAGGATGGGGCTTAATGGATGACTTTCACTTACAGAGCAGGAACAGAGTCTCAAATCCCAAGAGTAAAGCAGTCACAATTTTCACAGGAATCCACCACTCTGTAGTTAAGGAAGGAGAAACATGGTTCTGATTAGAGAGATGCTGAGTTTCCTGAAGTGGAGACTCTAAGTAATGGAAGCTTTTCCCAACTTGCATTGGCCTCCAGGAAGTGCCCCCACCTGAAGGGAGCCATTCCCCCCCAAGGCTGAAGGAGGAAGTATGGATGGCTTTGAAGGGCAAAAGGAAAGGCCACAACAAGGCAGTGGTCAGATAATGGGGAATTCAGCCTGGGCCAAGAAATCAGGTTAAGCACACATGTGAAGTCCCTCCCTAGTTCACTTGAAGATAAATGGAAAGAGGGGGAAGCAGGTTTCAGATTGTAAGATTCTATCACTATAATTTTATAATAAAAGTATTATATGACATTGGTTCCTTATTCTGGTCTACCTGGTGGACTGACACAGTCTGCTGAAAAGGGCATTGAATGACAAAGTATAACTTGTTCTATCACAACATTCTACCAGATAGGAAAACATATTTTCCATCTCTGCATATATCCTATTGTATCCTATTGTATCCTATCCTATCCTACCCTACCCTACCCGGCTTTTCAGATCATCTCTCTATGGTGCTTATGCCAGCACATAAGCATTTGTTAATCAGATAAATACCAACTAAGAAACAGGTGATAGTGTGGCCGGCGGGAGCTATAGAAGCTCTACAAGACTGTTTTGGGTGCACAAATTGGAACATACTTAAAGAGGCTGCAACGAATGGATAACATTGATGTGAACGAATATGCTTCTACTGTGTCTGCTTGTATTCAAAAGTGTATGGAGGATGGCCATTACTATTTGCTTAGTGGGAGAACCGCTCTACAGATGATGGGCTTCATCTTAGCTTGGCACACATGGAGGAGAAAACTACACATCTGCGAATGCTATTTGTTTTTTTCAGTTCGGTGTTCTACACAATCATGCCTCAGCATTTGGAACAAACTGAGCGTATTAGGTTTTAGCAATAGCAATAGCAATAGCAGTTAGACTTATATACCGCTTCATAGGGCTTTCAGCCCTCTCTAAGCGGTTTACAGAGTCAGCATATCGCCCCCACAGTCTAGGTCCTCATTTCACCCACCTCGGAAGGATGGAAGGCTGGGTCAACCTTGAGCCGGTGAGATTAGAACCGCTGAACTGCAGATAACAGTCAGCTGAAGTGGCCTGCAGTACTGCACCCTAAACACTGCGCCACCTCGTTTTAATACTCCATTACCCAGTTTGTCTTGTATCTCCTTGAGTACAGGTTCCCCACAGGGCTGTGTCTTAAGTCCGCTACTGTTCACCTTGATAATCCACAACGGCTGTGTCCAATCTGCTATGAATCATATTATGAAGTATGCAGATGACACGGCAGTGGTGGGTCTTAACCAGGAGGACAATGAAGGTACTTCTAGGGAGGAGGTGGAAGCTTTGGTGGACTGGTGCAATAAAAGTAACCTGGTACTAAATGTAAATAAAACAAAGGAGATAATTTTTTATCTTAGGAAGAGCCAGCATATAGTCATATTCCATTTTGCATCAAGGCTGCAGCTGTGGAGGTAGTCAACAGTATTAAGTATCTGGGGGTGCAGATAACTAATAATCTGACTTGGTCTCATCGTACATTCTCTTTGGTGAAGTGTGCAAGCCAGTGTTTGCATTTCCTGTGTCAGATGAGGAGAGCACATCTTTCTGTCCTGGCCACTCTTTACAGAGGCACGACTGAGAGTGTTTTAAGAAACTGCATCACAGTTTGGTTTAGTGGCAGCAGAGCCTCAGATACAAAGTCCATTCAGAGAGTGATGAGGACAGTGGAGAAGATCATAGAAAGCTCGTTTCCTGTCATTCAGTATACTGCTTATAAGCGCTATGCACTTAGATCTCAAAGCATTGTTAGAGACCCCACACACCCACTTCATGGTCTGTTTCTGTTTCTCCCCTCTGGGAGGAGGTTTTGAAATATTTCTAGCAGGACTACCCAGTTCTGTAACAGCTTTGTTCCCTATGTCACATTTTTCTTGTAAAATTGTCTTGTGAGATTTTTGCCATGTATATGTATACATTTGAACTAGACTATGATGTTCCTTTGTGTTGTATGTGTGTGTATCTGGATATAAGCATTTGTTGGATCATGTTTATGTAGTATATATTGGAGGTGGCTATCCTTTGAGAGCTGAATGGAATGAAATTTGATTTCAGCGTATGCTGATTAGTGTACATTTAAAGTGACAATAAAGTTTTTCTCCCATGCTATCCTACCCTACACTACCCTACCCTACCCTACTGGATAACTTCTATCACATAGAAGTTGTGGGTTCTCCGTCACTGGAAGTTTCTAAGAAGAGATTAGATATCCATTTGTCTGGAATGTTATAGGGCAGTGATGGTGAACCTTTTCGGCACGGGGTGCCCAAACCGGAACACACATGCATGTGCACACACTGGAAACCTAAAAACTAGCTGAATGTGCCTATTTTTTTGGCTGTTTGGGGGCCCATTTTCAGGCCATTTTTGTAATGGTCTCTGCGGATGCAAGCTGGTCTTCACAGGCACTGAAGCGCCATAAAACGGCCTGAAAACAATCCAGAAATGTCCTGGAAAATGGCTTGGTTTTCGCCCATGAAGACCAGCTGGTGCATGTGCATGTTGGAAACCAGACAAGCAGCTGGCAATGACGGGCGTGCCCACAGAGAGGGCTCTGTGTGCTATCTCTAGCACGTGTGCCAGAGATTCACCATCATGGTTATAGGGTCTCCTGCTTGAGCAGGGAGTTAGACTAGAAGACCTCCAAAGTCTTCCAACTCTGTATTCCATTATTCTATATTATGTCAATCATCTTTATACCTTTATATCTTTGTCCTCAGGTTTCCACTCCCAGCTCCCCAAGAAATTGCTTCTCCCCCATTGCTAAATGCAGATCTATTTGCTGCTGTCCGCCAGAAAACTTGAGATGGGGCAGGAGAAAGCTTTCATCTCCCTGCATTTTTCAATATTGGTGAAAAAATATACTTCTACCTGTCTCTCACCTGCTTCCTCCTGGGAAGCCAAGACCATGGTCTCTTGCAAGCCCTCATGCTCCAGGTGACACTGATAATGATCCCTCTCCTTGGGGTCGATCTCAATGCTGAGCTGGACATAATAGGTCCCATCTGAGTTAGGCACAACGTTCCTTTGGAGGGTCTCATGCTGGCAGACTTCTCCATCCCTCCTCCAGGTGGCCTGGATCTCCTTGGGGTAGAATCCAAAGGCCTGGCAGATGAGGACCTCCAGACTGTCATCCACCACCTTGTGGGTCACCTTCCCCACCGGAGGCTCTGCAGAAGAAGCAACAACAGAGTTCCTGGGATTTTTAAAGTTTCTGTCAAGTGGTTTAATAAGTGGGAAGAAGACCTCCTTTGGCCATCCTCAACCCACTATTTCCTCTGATCTCCTGGACCAATGCATGGGACCTTCAAAGATGGGGCACTGAAGCTATATATTTATTTGGAGTAAAGTTCCTAGTCTGATCCAAATATTGCTAATGCTTGGTTTGGTTTGGTTAAATTTTGATTCAAACGTTCCATGCTATCCCTAATGCAAATAAGGGCCAGATTCATCTTTTTGTTCTGCCTCAAATGCAGTTAAAATTTCTACTGTTTTGCAAGATTTTCTCAGGCAACCAGAACTGGATCTTTCAGCTTTAATCTCCTGCTCAGTTAGCTTTGAAGAACTTGTTTTGGGGAGCATAGAGGATTGCCTGTTGCCTATTGTCCTTCTGTAATCTGATACAACCAAACATTTTTGTGCCCAGTGCTTGGAGGATGGCTTGGCTGTGTAAAAAAAGGTAAAGGAGTCCCTGCAGATTTTAATCTGATAGTCATTGTTGTCTAAAGGAGTAGTGCTCACCACCCTTTCAAGGCCATTTAGCCAGTGCTGTCCGAAGACATTTCCACAATCATGTGACCAGCATGATGTCATGGAGCACTGTTACCTTCCCATCAAAGTGGTACCTATTTATCTACTCGCGTGACTCAGCTGAGAATAGGTCAGTAAAGTGCAGGAGTGGGTGGGTGGCCCACTTGATCATGGGAGCGAACTGGTTCTCTCCCAGCTGATTGTCAGAGCTACCAGTTCACCCAAACCAGTCCAAGCTGGTAGAACCCCACCCCTGGAGCTCACCCTGTCTCATGATGCTCGAGTCTCAAACCAAGGCTGTCAGCTTTCCAGCTGAGAAACCCAGCATCTTTAACCACTAAGTCACTGTGCCATCCTGTGCCATTCGCTGTGTAGGACAGAAATAATATAGGGAGAGAAGAGGGAACCTACAGAAAAAAAAGGCTTTTGATACCATTGACCTTGGATGGTCTAGGGAGATTCTCAAACATCCAGGTCATGGTTGTTCCCAAAGGTGTTTTTCCAAGAGGCAACTGGACTTCCTGGTTTTTCTTTGAAGATGTTTGGCTTCTCATCCAAGATCCCTTGGATGAGAGGCGAAGCTGCTTCAGGGACTGGGAGTGGGGGCCACTGGTTTGCCTTCTTTCTTGAAGTCCATTTCCAAGCAGTGTTGATTGGCAATGAGAGGTCTGACCCTTGCCTTGTGTGGACCTTCAAAGGTCAATGCTTTCCCTGCTTCTGTTTGACATCTAAATGAAACCGCTGGGAGAGATGATCTTTGGGATGCGCCTGGAGCTTTTTGAGTTCTGGATGGGGAGTGATAGTAAAACTGTATCCTGACAAAATGGTGTGGATTTGTGTCCATGGCTTCTTGGTTTTTCGAGAAGTACCATCTTTGATCATGGATGGGCTTTCACTGTCCCAGACAGATCCAGTGCATAATCTGGGGATTCTCCTGGACTCATGACTCCTGCCTGAGAAACACGGAGTCATTGTTGCCAGGAGGATCCTTGCACAACTGTGTGTTGTGCACCATTTATGTCCTTTCCTGGACAAACAGGTTCTTCTCGCAGTCATCCATTCCCTTTGATTCTGTTGTTACCACCACAGGGTGGGATGGGATTAAACGTTTTTAACTGTGGATGTTTAATGTTCTACAACACCCAGAATCACTACTGTGTATGTGTTTGTTTGGTGGCTATATAAAGTTAATACATTATTCTAAATACATAACAAACAAACAAATAAATAATATTGCACAGTGGAAACCCTCCCTCACCACTACTTACCTATCGTCTCCAGAACCTTCTTTCTATACAACAGGTATGTCTGCAACCACTCAATGCAGGTTTTCTCCAGGAAGGCTTTCATTTTCTCCGACCACTCTGGATTCTCCTCCCACTTCTTCTTGACCTTCTGGGCCTGGGGCTGAGCTGTCACCCATCTGAGGGTCTCCTTATCGAAGCTGATGAAGTCCCTCCCATCATAGCCATAGTGGAAAAAGCCTCCTTTGCTCCTGTCTTCTCTGAACTCACAGCCCAAAACCACCTGCCAGGTGTGAAGCCCTGAAAGAGACCAGGAAGAGGTGAATTAGAATGGCCCAGAATTCCTCTCCCTACACACAAGTAATGTTTACCTATGTTCCAGAAACCTAAAGTCCTTTTACCTGGTGTGTGGGCTCAATGAACCACACCAGATAGGCGGCAAGAAAAAAAGGCTTTTATTTGTAAATAAAAGATTACCAGGAAGCAAGTTCCAAAATAGGTATAACCTGCTTAGAGTAAACCCCTTTTTATACCATTTGAAAAGCATCCATTTGCATGAAGCAATTATAGACCAATCATTAAGTGTCAATCATCTGACTAACAGACTCAATAAAAAGAGATCTTCAAGAACTTTAAAATCCCCAAAGCAAAACTTTATTGAGTACAGAAGAAAGCAAAACCAACTCTAAATTTTCCTGCACAAATATGCATAATTAAAATGAGTTTCATCCCCTCCTCCCATGGAATAGGTCACATGGTCCAATTAGGAATCAGCCAGTTGTTTTGATAATAGTCTATGTCTTGGGCAACACCTGCAGAAGTGTCCTTGGCTCTCACGGTTGAAGATTGTATCCCCATCTACAATCTTACATCTACAATTGGCATCTCACCCTTCTCTTCCCCTTCAGTTCTTTGGCAACTTGAAAAGCAATCATAGTCACAAGTAGCTTAAGCATTTTTCAGTCTTAACTTTAAGAAAAACATTGGACATACCTCTTCAATAGTCATAACAACACAGTTCAGTTAAAGGTTACAAGGTATGGAAAGATTTTCTATTATCAATAACATTCCTCATCACTAAAAACATCCCTAAGCAATTTGGTACCTGGAGTTCAAGGTTACGATGGATGAACCCAACCCAGCAAGCACCGTTGAGATGATTTGATCTCTTAATGCAAAACTTCATTGAGTACATCATTTCAGCACAGAATGAAAGTAGAACCAACTCTGGCTAATTCCCAGGTAATTCAATATAATTGAAGTTTGGAATCCTGCCTCCCTCCTATTAATGCCTGTGTCAGCGTTCCAAGTATCATGCAGAATTAAATCAGAGTCCAAGGCAAAACTATCCTTAAAGTTCCAATTTAATAAATCAGACATCTTGGTACATCTGTGAAATCCCAAATCTGAAACTTCCTGGGATTCCACCCAGTTGAAAGTTCATGATCTGTTCCCCACACCCATAAACCCATCACATGGTCCAATCTTCTTCGCCCACACTGGCATCTCCACCCAGCTGGTTCCGGTCAGGTGCAGAGGTGCAGAGACAAAAGATGACCTTGGGCTTCTAGAAAAGAATGACAACAACACATTCCACAATTCTACTCCTTTCTATCCCCCCCTCCCAACCACTACACTAATGAAACAGCATAATGAAATAAGAGAGAGTGTGGCAGGCCAAAGATCCTAAAAGGGATATAACTGCAGGCCTGATAGCCGGTCTCATTGTCCAATTGAGTGTCACAATATTGTTATGAGAAGATGTCTTGAAAGTCTGGCCAACACCTGCTGCAGTGACCTTGGTTCTTATGGGCTGATGTTTAAAACTCACATTCCATTTCCCTCTTCCCTTCCTCCCCTCCCAGATTGTTGGCAAGCTGAGAAGCAGTAAAAAAGAAAGCAGCATGAGTACACTTGACACCAGGTTCTTGTCCATCACCTTAATAGTCTGGTATTCCTGAGCAGGAAGACAGAAGATCTGTTGCTGTCATCCCTGCCTAGCAAAACAATTTAATTCCATACCAATAGATACAAGATGTTATGACCATTTCTATGTGCCAAATAATAATACGTCAATGCACAAATAACAAATTATCAATACATACATAAAGCTGAGTTAAGGTTAAATGGACTATCTTTTCTCCTTGGTAGCAAAACCTGATTTCTCTTTCTCCTTTTCATTCCACAAGGAGCAAAGTCTAGTCAGGTGATCCAATTAAACTTTGGGGTGGAGCAAGGCGTATAAAGCGTAAGGAAGGAGGAGAAAGAGGGAGAAAAATGTGCGTGGTGTATTTGGTGTGTGTATTTTTCTTTTTAAGGAAACAAAATACACTTTTGGAAGCCAAAGATGTCACTGGCTCTGCTCACCTCCACCATGATGGTCCCGTTGTGATAACTGCTCCAGGTCAGCACCAAAGACCCACTCAGGGGCCAAAAACATCTCCTTCTCGGCCTCCTCCATCCAGGGCACCAGAGGCTCCATCTTCCTGGTGAGGCTGTCAAAGCGAGCGATGGGCTGGTCATCCAAGTAGCCCCTAAGGAAGAACTGGGGCAGCCCCTGGCTGGGCTCTGGCAGTTGCCAGTAGAAGTAGCCCAGGGAGTGCGAGGGAGAGCCTGGAGAAGGTAGGAGGAGAGGAGGAGAATTTGAGGGTCTGCACTGCAGCTCTATCCCCACCAACATCTTAATGTTATCTAGCTACCTCCATCCCAAAAGTGGTCTACCACCTCTTTTTTCAGCTCTGCTTGGGAAGGTCCAGCAGCCCTCGGCTGACCTGGGAAACAGCTGGACAGGCCCACAACTGCCTAGTTGGCTGGCACAGCTCCTGTGGGCCTTGGAGATCCCAGCTGGCTTTTTGTGGGGCTCATCCTGATCACAACCCCTTTTGCCAAAGGCAGGGAGAATCAATGGGACCCTATTTGTAAGGAGGTTAACAAGTGAGTTGGAAACATGGCTGCTCCCCAGAGAGGCAACATTTGGAGGCCAGCGTGAGGTCTGCTGGCAGGGAGCTGGGCAGGACCACATGAGAGTGAGGAGGAGGGGGGGAAGAGGAGCTGGAGGAGGAGCAGGAAAGGGAGGAGGAGGAAGGGATAAGAGGAGGAGCAATAGCAATAGCAGTTAGACTTATATACTGCTTCATAGGGCTTTCAGCCCTCTCTAAGCGGTTTACAGAGTCAGCATATCGCCCCCACAGTCTGGGTCCTCATTTTACCCACCTCGGAAGGATGGAAGGCTGAGTCAACCCTGAGCCAGTGAGATTTGAACCTCCGAACTGCAGATAACAGTCAGCTGAAGTGGCTGCAGTACAGCACTCTAACCACTGCACCACCTCGGCTCTTTACCCGGAGCAGGAAAAGCAAGAGGAGAAAGAGTAGGAAGGGGGAGGGAGGAGCAGGAGGAGAAAGAGGGGGAAGGAGAAGAGGAGCAGGAGGAGGGGAAGAGGAGGAGGAAGGGGGAGGAGCAGGAGCAGAAAGAGGAGGAGGGGGAAGAAGGAAAAGAGCAGGAGGAGAAGCAGGAGCAGGGAAAGATGAAGCGGAGCAGGAGCAGGGAGGGGAGGAAGAGGACGAGGAAGAGGAGCAGGAAGGGGAGGGGGAGGGGGAGGGGAAAGGAGGGGAAGAAGGAGAAGAGGAGCAGGTGGAGGATGAAGAGGAGCAGGAAGGGGGAGGAGCAGGAGGAAGAGGAGGGGAAGAGGAGCAGGGGGAGGGGGGATGAAGAGGAGGAGCAGGAAGACCATGAAGGAGGGGGGAGAAGGAGGAAGAGGAAGGCAACCTATCTGAACTCTGAATGGCTTCCCCCCCCCTCTTTCACGCTCTATTTTCTCATTAATGCGAATGGAAATTGATTACAAATCGAACACCAAAGTGTTTAAAGAAGGTTCCGCGTAGCGCGAAGGAAGGAAGCCGTTTCCTTCTGGGAAAGGAGCTGGGGAAGGAGGGGGAGAAAGACCCAACCCAGGATAATGGCTCTCCCCCCCCCCTCATTCTTCGCTCCCAGAAACTCACCGCAAAAGCCCCCCGGCAGGAAAGTCACCAGCGCCGCCACGAGGGACAGGAGGGGCCCTGGGTGCAGCGGCATCGCCCCTCCGCCCCCCCAACAGGGAGGCCTTTTGCACCTGCGGCCGGAGCCACCAGTTTGCATCCAGCGACTGAAAGGATCGCCAAAGACGTTCGCCGTCAGGTGAGGTCCAAAGTTTGCGGAAGAGAAAACAGCGCCGCCCTTTTCTCGTCTTCCGGAGCCCTGGAGGAGTGGCGCCCGGGTGAGGCCAAGATCCTCCGAGGAGGAAAAAAAGTCTTGCCACCTCCCCAATCTTTTCCGAGGGGAGTAAGTAAGTAAGTGTGTGTGTGTGTGTGCGTGTGTTTCACCCTCTTTTGTAGCTTCAGTTTTCAGCTCCGTTGGGTCATGGATTTATAACCAGAGAAAGGACTGAAGAAAGGCAGGGAAAGTGAGAGGATGCTGCGGGCATCCCTCCCGCCCGACGCCGCCAAAGGCTGAAGATTCCATAGGGACCCAAACTCCCAGCAGTCCACTTTCACTCGCTGTCTTCGGGATCGAGGCTCGCTTTCTTGGTGCCCCAACAGCCAGCCCGCTGCCTCTCCCTTCTAGACCGCGCTACGGACTTCCCAACGCCACAGAGGAAGGAGCGGGAGCCTTGGAGCCTTGGCGTCCTTGCCGCCCTTCACTTACACCCACTCCGCCCTTCACGTCCCACCTCGATTCTCGGGCCGCAGCCTCGGTTTGTGCGAGCGGATCCTGGCCACAGCGTTCTCCGGACGGGAACAGAGGAAAGGCCCCCTTTCTCTCGGACGGGAACAGGGGAAAGGCCTCCTTCCACCCCAGGGGAGATAAACGAGGCTGACCCGCCTCTGCTGAATAGAGGCCAAACCTAAGCATAGTACACAAAATTGTCTGCTACAATGTCCTACCTGTCAATGGCTACTTCAGCTTCAACCTCAATAACACTCGGGCAAATAATAGATACAAACTGAAGGTAAACTGCTCCAGGGCAGCCATGCATGCATGTGATTTCTCTTCATCCATTTTCCCACCCTTTTAGTGGTTTGGGTATTTCTCTTTGTGGTTGCAGTCTCTGAGGTTGGCGCAGCAACAACAGATGTGAAATTGTGCTGGTGTGTAAATCAGGGGGAAAGAAATATGGTGCCCCAGACAACGTATGAAACAATGGACACCAGGATGCCCCTCCCCCAATCCTGCAAAAAATAAATCCACCAAAGAAAGAGTTTGTCTAGATTTGATTCTTCCTGCCATAAGGACCTTTCCGTTCCTTGGGGCTCTTCCAACTTCCAGGCGCAGGGATTTCCGGGTGGTGAGGTGGGCGTGGGGGACAGAGAGACCCTTGAAGAAGGTGGCAAAATATCTACATAAAGAATCTAGACCAGGGGATCAAATTTGCAGATGACACCAAGCTGGCAAGAATACTCAAACACTGCAGAAGATAGGAGTGTCTGCAAGATTCACAAGACCTTACAGACCTGAACACTGGGCCCTATCTAAGAAAATGAAATTCAATGTGGAGAAAAGTAAAGCCTTGCATGCTTCAAATGCCAGCGTTCCTGAGCCAACATTTTGATTGCTAAGCAAGAGCGTTGTTAAATGAGTTTCACCACATTTTACAAGTTGGCCATGCCCACCCAGTCACATGGCTGGAAAGCCACTCCCACAAAGGCCACACCTACCGAAGAGATTCTAAATTTTTTTGAAACCCACTACTGCAGTGGGCTCTGGCACTTAGAGCTTTAGAAATGAGTACTTCAAGGTCCTGGATATAGTGCAGGTCATCTACAAGTTCATGTCCCTCTAGCTTGTATTTTATGTTCTGATTTTTTTTTTGGCCAATGTACAAGACAGAGCATTTGCTGGTTGAGATTTGAAGTTGCCACCTGTTTGACCAATCTGACAGGCAGTCAAGGTCTTTTTGAAGGGTGGTAGCATTGTTGTTGGTGTTGAATAGTTTTACATCATCAGCAAAGAGAACTCAGTTGCTTTTGGTATGATCGCAAAGGTCATTTAAGTAAAGTGTTAGGTAAGCTCCCCGTTGGGAGAGCGAGTGCATTCAGAGAAGCGTTGTGAGAGTTGTGTTGGAGAACACACACCAGCATACAGAGACACTGCAGTTTAAATAGGCTTTTACTTTCGTGGAAATAGAGGTACCAGAGTCCATCAAACAGTCTAAGTCATACACGGATAAGACAGTCAGTCATCAATGTCTTTCAGTTAAGGGATAATCCAAATAATATAGTCCATAATCATACAAACAGTCCGGTACACAAAGTTTGCTAGCAATTGCAAAACTTACAATAGCTCACGGCACTTCTAACAGCCAGCTTCCCAACACTCAGATCAGATCAGCATCTAACAGTGATTCTGGCTCCATCTTATGGGCGATTGAGGAAACAGCAGCCAATCACATTTACAGCATGATTTCAAGAAACAGGTACAGCATTGTTATATGATTTATATATTGCCAACCCAACTGTTAGCTTATATTCCTAACATAAAGTATAAAGAAAGTTGGTCCTAAAACGCTGCCTTGGGGAACACCACTATTAACAGGGGTAGGATTTAATAGAGCGCTTCCTATTTTGACCACTTGTTCCCTCTTCGACAGGAAGACAGCTATCCATTTATGTAGGAGCCCATAAATGCCATAAGAGTTTAGTTTCAGAAGCAGTTTGCCGTGTACCACTGAATCAAAGGCTTTACAGAAGTCTATGTAAATTGCATCTATTGCTTCTTGTACGCAGGCTGGGATAAGATGATATAGTAAGGGAGCCCCTACAATGGGGGTGGTGGTGGTTAGGGAAGGGTTTGCATGGCCTCCAATGGGACTCTGAATACAATTCGAAGTGCTTCTTGGAACTTACAAAGCCTTGGAGAGGCTGGATCAAGATGGCCCACAGGGCCACCCCTCCATGGGCTCCAGTTGGCTTTTCTGCTTATGAGTACAGGAGGGGAGGGATGGGGGCAGAGGCCCAGAAGTGGTGGTTTTCCTCAACCCTCTGACAAAATCCCCCCAAGACTTGGTTAGCCCCTCCAGACATTTTCCAAGAAGCTGTTCAAACCTTCAGTTGCTATTCTCAGAAGCTCTGGAGATGAACATCTGCAGTTTCTCTTCATCCGTTGCGCCTTTCATGGCTGTTCAGGAGCCTCACTTGGTGATTTCACCGTCTGTGGTTGCTGAACCCCCCCCCCCTGAGAGCTGCTGGGAAAAAGAGAGAAGGCGACCCAAGACAAGGAGTGCTTGAAGCGAAGGACTCGAGGACATTTTCCATTTGTTCTCCAGCATTGAAAGAATCTTTCTCCTCCCACTCCAATTTTAGTTTAAGTTGCATCTGCCGACAGCCATCCTGTAGCCCTATTTAGTCCCTACTGGCTAGGGAGGATCCCTTAGAACAGGGGCCTCCAACCTTGGCAACTTTAAACCTGGCGGACTTCAACTCCCAGAATTCCCCAGCCAGCTTTAGAAGATCTGTTAGGCTGCTATGAGGATTACTGGTACTCAGCCTCATTGTTGCTGAGGTCGTTGGTGGTTCACGAGAAAAGTTTGGTGGTCCACAGAAAAAATCTGGACATTATTTGCATTTTAAATGTTTTTTTAGTAATAAAATAATATTCTAAGAAATTCCTATATTCTGTAAAAGATCATTATTTTACAAATGTACTTAACTTTTTTTAAAAAATTCATATTAAAGGTTGGCGACCGCTGGTCTGGATGGATTTGAGCTGGTGACATTTGAGGAAGTGGTTCGGGCCCTCTGTGCTATCACCTCAGCCATCTGTTTATTGGATCCAATACCCTCCTGGGTTGTAAAAGCAGCCAGGGAGGTGAATCTGTGGATGGGTCTGTGTCAAAATGTTGGCCTCTCTGACAGAGTGGATGTTGCCCCCATCTCCGACCAGTTTACAATAAGTCCCGACCAATCTCTAACCTTCCCTTTTGGGGAAGGAGGTTGAGAAGATAGTTTGATGAAAATCCGAGAGGGAATGACTTAGCTAGAACTATTTAAGCCTGGTTTCATGACAGACTCTTAGTATTGAGACAGGCTTGGTCACATCTGTGGAAGAGCTGAGATGGGCAGCAGTGAGGCACCCATCCTGTTCTCTGAGACCTCTTAGCAGCTTTCGGGATACTTTTTTTCCTTACCCAGTTTGTCCTGTTTCAAGATAAGAAGCAGCTCAGGAACTACGTTCTTTATTCTTCACCCAAGAGGGATGACAGCAAGCTGTTAGGTGGGTGGCAGTAAAGTCCCCTCTATCCAGTATAGGTTATACATTACAATCAGGCTGTTGGCCTCTATATTGCTTGCTTGCTATCGGCTGCTATAGTAATGGGGAGGGAGGGGGGTCATGGTATTTGGGAGGGGAATCTTGCTGGTGGAGACATCTTGAAAGAGGGAGTTATGTTCTCACCATCTTCTGTGCATGCTGAAGGCTCGTGTTTGGGTTTGGTCAAGGCCAACCGTCTCTGCATACTACCTGGATGAGGCCACCTGGAGATGCACCCCACATGACACCCTTGGGGGTTGGAGACTGGACATTAGGCCGGAGTAACTGGGAGGAGGGATTTGGGTAAATGTTTGATATGTACAAGTTTGCACCTTTTTGCCTCAGATCTTGCTCCACTTTTGCTGCTTTCACTTCATATCCAGTAAACGTACTTTTTCTCTAAATCAATGGAGTTGCGGGTTTACTTTCTTGGATTTTGAAGGAGGCACACCTGACACAGGCCCTCCTATGGAACTTCCTTCCTTGCCGGGACCTTTAAGTTTTCTCAGAATTATCCAAGAAGACTTCTTGGAATATATGCCTGAACTGACTTCCCTGGGTAAATTATTTTGAAGACTGGACAATGAAGTGTGAGAAAGTTCATAACTCTTAAAGAAGACCAAAGGAGACAGGGTGAGGCTTTTCAGTCCAATTAGGAAGTTTAAAACACAATAAAACCTTAACAATAAAAAACATAGTTAAAACACCACTCTCCCTAATAAAACCTATGACATCAGGCAACCGAGACCATCAGTTGTTCCAAATCAACAAGATTCCTGTATAAAAAGACAAATAAACAAAAAAACCCTGAATGTTTTTTCTGTTGTTATGTTTAACTGATGAAAAACAATCTTCCATTAGGCACCTTGTTATATGGCCTTTAAAAGCCCAGAATAAACCATTTTGTTTACTAAAACTGTATATTTTCCCCCTGAATCTATCACCACTCAGAGTCAATTGTAAACATTTTCTTGCAATAGAGCTTTAAGCAGCTTATGTGTATGGCAAGGGTGGGTTCCGGCAGTTACTACTGCTGGTTTTCTTGTGGACACGCCGTGCGTACTTGATGCACGCAGTGCAGGGCAATAAAAATTGTTCTGTGCATGCGCAGAAGCAAAAAACAACCAGAGAACTGGTTCAGGGGTGTGGCAGGCCTGGATCACTGCAGGTTTCAGCGACCCAGGCCGCCAAACCATTACCGGTTCAGTCGAACCGGCAGTAACCCATCACTGGTGTATGGGGGAGGGTAGTGAGGTTGGTAGTGAATGCAACTTACAATAGCTATAGCATTCCCACTTAGACTTATATACCACTTCACAGTACTTTTTACAGCCCTCTCTAGGTGGTTTACAGAGTCAGCCTATTTGAGTCCCCATTTTACCAATCTCAGATGGATGGAAGGCTGAGTCAACCGTGAGATGTTCAGGATCAAACTGCTGGCAGTCGGCAGAATCAGCCTGCATTCTAACCATGGTGCCACCATGGCTCTTGAAATACAAACCAGAATGATTGAATAAAGAACTCTCTGTTAAAGACAAAAAAATAAGTATAAAAAATAGAGAGAGGGGCTTATAGCTAAGGCAGAATAGCAACAGAAATGCAAATATGAAATCAGGAAAGCTAAGACTCAGAATGAAGTAAGACTTGCAACAAATGTCAAAAATAATAATAATAATAACATGTAAAAAAATAAGAAAACAGAAAAATCAAGCAACTGATCTGCAAACACCTAGAAACAAGCAAACATAACACCAGAAGTCAACATGGGTGTGTCAAAAAGAAATGATGCCAAACAAATCTTATTTCATTCTTTGACAAAGTGACTACATTAGTAGACCAGTGAAATGCTGTGGAAATAGTATACTTAGATGTCAGTAAGACGGTTGACAAAGTAGACTGGAGTCTATTTCTTAGTAAATTAGAAAAATGTGGGATAGGTAGCATCAACGCCAGATGTATTTGTAACATCTGGTGTTGAAGAACATTTGTTTGAAGAAAATATGAACTGAGCCAGGATGTCCTCTACATGAAGTCCCAGCATGGTGGGGAGGGGCTTCCTCTGCTCAGCACCTTCTATATCAGGGGACTCAGCATTTGTGCAGGAAGTCCTGGAGAGCAGCCTCCAATCTAATCAGAAGCATGTTTCTCTCTCCTCTTTTGGCTGGAGAATGGCTAGTTGCAGCAGGGACCATCCTCCTCATTCTGCTGCTGCTTCTGTTGATGCTCTTCCCAAGATGCAAGTGAAGGGGAAATGCCTTGCGCTGATGGCAGGGCCTCCCTGATGGTGGCAGCCAGGACTCCTGAGGTTGCTTGAAGTTAGTTGCCTTCTTCTCGGAGGATTCGTCCAGGAGTTGAGTTGCTTCCTCTATAATATCCGTCTGCCATAAAATATCCCACAGTCACTTTCTCTGCTTTGGAACCCTCTTTTGACTCTGTTGCTTCTGCTTTGTCCAGGGTCTCCAATTCACCAGCCCAGGACATTGACCTTCCGAGCGGCTGCTGCTTCCCTTCTCGCCTGCGCAAAGTTGACCCAGATTCTTCAAGAAACCTCTGGGGGCTCCACTCTCCATAGGATACCCTGTCCTGCGAAGAGAGAAAATGGAAGACATCAGAACTATACTTTGTACTAGCAATTTTTCTCCCCTTCTCCACTTAGAACCATAGAATCATAGGCTGGAAGGGACCTTGAAGGTTTTCTAGTCCAACCCCCTGCTCAAGGCAAGAGTCCTTATGAGCTCTGTTATTCCCACCACAACCCTGGCAGGTATGAGGGCAAGCAGCCAAAGCAGCCTGGTGTACGTGGGTATGTGCTGGTCCTCGTTTCTCTCTCAAAATCCCTTTCTTCCTTCCTCTGTATCTACTGTATCTACAATCCCTACCTACCTATTTATCTACAGACCTGCCTGCCTGCCTCTCTCTCCTCTGTCTGTCTGTCTATTATCTATCTATCTATCTATCTATCTATCTATCTATCTATCTATCTATCTATCTATCTATCTATCTATCTATCTATCTATCTATCATCTATCTATCATCTATCTCCTATCTATCTATCTATCTATCTATCTATCTATCTATCTATCTATCTATCTATCTATCTATCTATCTATCAGTATATCTGTCTGTATTAATTAATCCATCCATCCATTATCTACCTACCTACCTTCTGCTATATGATTTATATCTATATATCTGTATCTCTCTGTCTGTCTACCTATCATCTATCCATCTAATCTATCTACTTGTATGGTGCCCAACTCACAGTTTATCCCTGCAGCTCATCATCTCCAGGGAACTTTTTCCTGGACAGCCCTCCCCCTCCACCGCCCTTTGTTTTTTCCATTCTTCCATTCCTTCTCTCATTCCTTTCCAGTTCTTCTCTGACAGAAATCCCACATTTCCCCAAGGTAACCCAAGCTCCAGCTTCTGTTCCTGGCTCCTTCCTCGTCTCATTCTCCTCCCTCAGAGCTGATGGGTACAAGAGGATCGCAGAGCCCCGGAGGAGCCCCAAGCAGCCCCCAATCCCTTCTTACAAAGTCTTTGGGGATGAATGTTGCCCACCCAACCCTTCAATGGCCTTGGCTCTTGGGTATTTCCCAAGCCCAGAGTTTTGCATCTTACATAGACTTCAGCAACAATCAGACTCACCTCCGAGGTTACTTCAGATTGGAGCAGCGGTTCAGATTGAATCTTATTATCTGTGCCACAATTAAGGGGAGAAGAAAGTATTTCTAATGGCAAATCATCAACTGAAGACTTTGCTTTCTGATAGGGACTCATTCTACGTCTCCAGCACCTGCCTGTTAGATGGGAAAAGAGAGGACAGCTGCCTAATTTTGGGGTCAGCAGCTCCTGCCTCAGATGGAGACAGACTCATGCTGAAGACCTCTAGAAGACCTCTAAATCTGGATTATAACCCAGCACCTTGAGAAAGTGGAATTAGTGCTGTCATCTGTTCGTTATGGACAAAAGGCAAAACTGTTGGCTGTCAAACGTTGCTGGCCACAGGGAAATGAAAAGGAACATTCCTGGGTGTTATTGAGAAATAATCAATTTGAAACCATTCTTGCTCCTCTTAAAGCTTTCATGGGAAATCACAATCTACCACCACTAAAACCAGTGGTGGGATTCAAATTTTTTTACCACTGGTTTTGTGGGCATGGCTTGGTGGGCATGGCAGGGGAAGGGTACTGTAAAATCCCCATTCCCTCCTGATCAGCTGGGACTCGGGAGGCAGAGAATAGGTGAGGGCGGGGCCAGCCAGAGGTGGTATTTACCAGTTTTCTGAATGACTCAAAATTTCTACTACCGGTTCTCCAGAACTGGTCAGAATCGGCTGAATACCACCTCTGACTAAAACCATTGAAAGTTGGCTCAATCATTGGGATGCCCCCAATAAAACCTATTAAATCACCACCAATTACTCTTAAGCAATGGTGCTAAATCTCTGGGAATCCTGTTATTTGGTACAACACTGATGGTCCTCCCCATAGATTCCACACTCGGTAATTCTCATTTGTTTTGATTTATATTCCAAAGCCTCTGTTTCCAACCCGACCAGCTCCAATAACCAGCAATCTTGCTTAATCTTGCAAAGCTAAGATGGCTCTGGTTGACTTAGAACTTGCACTGACAAATGAGCAACATAAATTGCAAACAAGTCAAGAGGCCCATCCTGGAAGAAGGAAATGGCAAAGCACTTCTTCACTGTTGCTGAGAGAATTGCTTGGATGTGTTGAACCGCATTTGGATGAGCTCAACTGAGGAGACACTTCCCACATCCATCCTCCCTCTCATTACTTTTGCTCTGAGTAGGGACAGGACAAGCAGCAGCTCCTTCTACTTCCCCCGTTGTTGTCTGTCCCCAGGTGTGATTGGAAGCAGGGGCAGAGGACATGGAGCTCCTCCACACATCCCCCCACCCCCCACCCCCAGTGCCACCAGAGCTTCCCTGAAGGTCTCTCTTGCCAGGTGAGATGGCACATGGATCTTATTCAGGAACAGGATTATGGATTGTCTGGGACTGGGATGGCGAACCTATGGCACGAGTGTGACAGGTAGCATGTGGAGCCATTTGTTAGGGCACGCGAGGCATTGTCCTGACAACACCAGCATGCATGCACACACTGGCCAGCTGACTTCGCCTTTAATTTTCGGCCATTTTTCGAGGCTTCTCTGAAGCCTCTTGAGGACAAAAAACAACCCAACACGCAGTTCGGGAAGCCTCCTGAAGCTTCCGGAGGGCCTCTGGGGGGGAGGGGAGAGGAGGCCGTTTTTGCCCTTGCCAGGCTCCTAGGAAGCCTCTGGAGCAGGGGAGGGTGAAAAACGGGTCCATGTGCCAAAAGCGGGGCAAGGGCTGGGGTCCTTCATGCATGTGCAGGGGGTCACATACGCATACGCAGGGGTTCGTGTGCATAGAATTATGGGTGTGGCCATGCCCATGCATGACCTCCCTGCACTCCCCAGCTTTTGGCATGCAATGGCAAAAAGTTTAGCCATCACTGGTCTAGGGCTTCCCAGGTCATTTATGGGACTTTCCTTTGATTCTTCAGCCCCAGATATTTGCCCCTCTGAAATCAATCTATTAAGGCCAAAGTGACTTCCTCGTTCTGAGATTTACAGTCAATTGAAAAAAAATGGCTGCATAGCTTCTTCTTCCTTTCTGACTCTTGGTCCAAATGCTGTTTGTAGGGAAGAGCCTCGTGGGGAGTCATGACTGAAACTCTCAGAGAGATTCTCTCACATTCACACCAACTCAGTCAACACAGAAAGACCCAGGGTGGGGGTGAGTGGAAGTGTTTGTTTCACTTACCCATCAGGAAGAAAATCACAGCTCCAGAAATTACACATGCTACAGTTCCCACAGGAATCCGCCACTCTGTAGTTAAAGAAAGAGACACAGAATTACGATTAGAGTAGACAGATCCTGAGTTCCCAGAAGTGGAGATGCTGAGCAATGGAAGCATTTCCCAACTTCTGCTGGTCTCCAGGAAGTGTCTCTACCTGAAGGAAGCTCTTCTTCTTCAAAGATATTCCCTCTTCAGCATTGGAGGGGAGGGGCTTCCTTTGGGGGGGGCACTGCCTAAAACCCACCAAGATCAGATGGAATAGCCTTGGAGGACAGAAAGAAGAACCACAACCGAAGCAGCAGTCAGATAAGGGAGGAAGGGGCTAAAGCCTGGGTCAAGTAATTAAATTGCCGTATTTTTGGAGTATAAAACGTACCTTCCCCCCCAAAAAGAGGGTGAAAATTTGGATGCATCTTATACACAGAATATAGCTCCCCCACCTCGAGGTGAAAAACCCAGGGCATGGAGGCAGTGATGGTCTGTGGCAATCCCTGCAGCCTGGAATAGCTGATTGGGAGTATTCTGCAGTCCCATTCACCCGCCAATCAGCTGTGCTGAATCAGACTGCAATAAGTGCTGAAGCTAACCCGGCTGGTCAGCATTTGCAGCAGCAATCACATTCAGAAAGCACACACAGGTAACTGATTCAGCAGGATTCAAAATAATAATAATATACAATACCAAAAGCAGGTTTTCCAAGGTAGCAGTAAATACAAGCAAAACACAAGCAGTTTCACTTTCCGTTCTCAGCTAAGCCAGGCTCCTTCCTGTCTCCTTGTTGCTCACACAGCAAATACTGTTTCAGAGTCCAAATAGCCCTCATTGGCTGACAGTTGCTCTGCTTATTCATTGGCTGACCTTGTTACTATGTGCTCCAAGTCATGAACTCTCACACAAGGACAGGAAGCTAGCCAGCTGAATACTATGGATGCTGGTAGGCAGAGGCAGAATCTTTTTTCTTCTTATTTTCTTCCCCCAAAACTAAGGTGCGTCTTATACTCTGAAAAATACGGTAAGTAAATATGTCCAGCTTCTCCTTAGTTCACGTGAAGATAAATGGTGGGAAGATGAGGCATGTTCAGATTGCAAGATTTTGTCACTATCATTTTATAATGAAGGTAGTACTTGATGTAAATGACATTGGTTTCTTACTCTGGTCTACCCTGTTGATCTGAGAAATGCCCAGCCTCCCTTACTGAAAAGGATATTGAATGACATGGGTTAACTTGTCCCATCAAATAATTTCCCACAGAAAGGAAAACATTGTTTCCACTCCCTATCATTTCTATTGTATACCTCCATATACAATAGTCCAGCGGTTCTCAACCTGTGGGTTGCGACCCCTTTGGGGGTCAAATGACCTTTTCACAGGGGTCACCGAGGAGCCTCCATGGAGAGGCCAGCGAGAAGCTGGCTGGAAGGGAAGGAGCAGCTCGGGTTCCCCACGCGGTGGAAGGAGAGGTGGCAGAAGACTGAGGGGCTTCCCAGCAGGACAGTCCAGCTGGCCTTCCATGCGGGCATTTTTCAGCCACTGTTCCTGCCCAAGAACTCCTACAGGGCGAACGCCTTCGCCGGGGCTGAGCTGCATTGAAGGGGGAGTCTTGGGCAGCATGAAGAGCAACGGCTGAGGAGAGGCTTCCTGTGTCAGTAAGAGCTCCAGCCCCTTTCTTGTGCTCATCTCTTGTGCATGTGCGCGCAAGCAAAATACCCTCCTGGGCTAGGATCAAGGCGGAGGGGACAATGACTCTCCTCTCACTGTCGCCACTGCAAAATGAGGTGAGTAACTGGGTATGCAGCCACTGTTCCCTCTAAGGTGCGCGGCTGCGTGGCCGCGCACATGGCAAGAAACCCCCGCGCAGAGGTTTCTAACTGCCGCGCAGATTTCTTTCAAAGTAAATGTAGGGAAGTCCTTTGCAGGCGGCTAGAACTGGCCGCCCGCAAAGGACCTCCCCAAACTTGTTTCAGCGGCAGCTCTCAGCCTGGGCGGCAGCGTCATGCAGGCTGTGGAAGGAGGGGGAGGAGGAGGGAACCAAAGAGAGGCTTTTACCGAGTCTGCGCCCCACAGCCAGGACCGTCCTTGCGCCTCAAGCCGCGTTTCTTCCTACAAAGCCCTTCTGGCGTCAAACGGAACTCTCGGGTTGCCCGAAGGGCTTTGCAGGAATAAACGCGGCTTGAGGCGCAAGGACGGTCCTGGCTGTGGGGCGCAGACCCGGTAAAAGCCTCTCTTTGGTTCCCTTCTCCTCCTCCTCCTCCTCCTTCTTTCTGGAGCCCCTTCCTCAAAGATTTGGTACCAAAGCAATGGCGGGAGGAAGTTGTGTCTTTTGGATTTTGCACTGTTGTCTTTTCAATGGTTCTCAGACTGGTTGAACCTTTAGCAGCTGGGGTGATATTCTTTACTGTTAAGGTTACAATTGGATGTGTTGGACGAATCTTAAAAGATGAAACTTTTATTAAAACGTTTGACTTAACTAAAAACGTCTTCCTTTTTCTTCTTCTTCTTAAATATGATTTATTTATTTATTTTTACTTCAGAAGTTTGATGACCGTTGTACAAACTAATCCAACCTAAATGTAGAGGAGGAGGAGAAGGGGGTGGGATTTAAAAAGAGCAGAGGAAAAAGAAAAGAAAGCATGAAGAAAACATAAAGAAAGGGATGGGAGGGAGGGAAGGAAGGAAGGCACTTTATGTTGAAACAGAAAATATTATATAAGGAATAAAATGGAAATAACTTAGGAAGGAAGGAAGGAAGGAAGGAAGGAATTGCACTTAATATTGAAAGAAAAGAGAATGAAGGAAAAAGTATTGGAAGGATTGAAAGAAGGAAGGAGGAACAAAGAATTACACTTAATATTGAAATGGAAAAGAAAATATAATGAATGAAAGAAGAAGTATAGGAAGGAAGGGAAGGGAAGGAAGGAAGGAAGGAAGGAAGGAAGGAAGAAACGAAGACTGTTGAAACAGAAAAGATAATATAAGGAAGAAAATGGAAAGACGTATAGGAAGGAAGGAAGGAAAAAAGGAAGACAATGTTGAAATGGAAAAGAATATAAGGAAGAAAATGGAAAAAAGTATAGGAAGAAAGGAAGAAATGTACTTAATATTGAAACACAAGGGAATGAAGGAAAAAATATTGGAAGGATTGAAAGAAGGAAGGAAGAATGGAAGGAACAAAGACAATGTTGAAATGGAAAAGAATATAAGGAAAAAAATGGAAAAATGTTAGGAAGGAAGAATTACACTTAATATTGAAACAATTGAATATAATGAAGGAAAAGGAAACAGGAATAAGGGAGGGACGGAGGACTTCAGCTCCCAGAATTTCCCTGGCTGAAGAATTCTGGGAACTGAAGTCCACCCCTCGTAAAGTGACCAAGGCTGGGAAAAGAATCCGCACTAGGGACAATGCAAGCTATGCTTCACCCCGTCAGTCCATCTTAGCGTGCAAGAAAGACATCAGACAACGCCATAGTTGCTATGGTAGCATTTGGCTATGCGCAGCGATGCTCTCCTGGTCTTTATGGGTGGGAGGGGGGCAGTTGAGCTGTGATGCTAATCCCCTCGTGGGAACACAGAGGGTGGGAGAAGAGAACCAAAGAACTTCAAACTCCAAGGTTCTGGAGTGGAGAATAAGAGGATCAACTTTGTCTAAATGATATTGACATATAAAGAACGGTTGTAGGAACTGGGTATGTCCAGTTTGATGAAAAGAAGGACTAGGGGAGACATGATAGCAGTCTTCCAATATCTCAGGGGTTGCTCCAAAGAAGAGGGAGTCAAACTATTCTCCAAGGCACCTGAAGGCACCTGAAGACAAGAAGCAATGGATGGAAACTAATCAAGGAGAGAAGCAACCTAGAACTAAGGATAAATTTCCTGACAGTGAGAATAATTAACCAATGGACCAACTTGCCTCCAGAAGTTGGGAATGCTCCAACACTGGAAGTTTTAAAGAAGATTTTGGATAACCGTTTGTCTTAAGTAGTGTAGGGTTTCCTGCCTAGGCAGGGGGTTGGACTAGAAGACCTCCAAGGTCCCTTCTGTCCTTCTATTCTACGATTAGGGGACTGGAGGCCAAAACATATGAAGAATGGTTGCAAGAACTGGGTATAATGAAAAGAAGAAATTGGGGAGACATGATAGCAGTCTTCCAATATCTCAGGGGTTGCCACAAAAAAAGAGGGAGTCAAGCTGTTCTCCAAAGCACCTGAGGGCAGGACAAGAAGCAATGGGTGGAAACTAATCAAGGAGAGAAGCAACTTAGAACTGAGGAGAAATTTCCTGACAGTGAGGACAATTAATCAGTGGAACAGCTTCCCTCCAGAAGTTGTGAATGCCCCAACACTGGAAGTCTTTAAAAAGATGTTGGTTAGCCATTTGTCTGAAATGGTATAGGGTTTCCTGCCTAGGCAGAGCGCCTTCCAAGGTCCCTTCCAACTCTGCTATTGTATTGTATTATGAAAAGATTACAGAGAAGCAATTTCCTACAATTAATAACTTTATTTTGTATTTGCTCTTGTATTCAATGAGAAAGAAAGAAAAAGAAAGAGGGAAGGAATGAAAGGAAGGAAGGAAGAAAGAGAGAGGAAAAATAGAGAAAAACAGAAATGAGAGGGAGAGGGAGAGAAGAGAGACCCTATTCCCACAGAAAACACTGAGCCATGTAACCTGGGTAGGCATGCCTGGGGGGGGGGGGTGTCATGTGATTAGGTGGGAATGATGTTGAGTTGGCCACACCCATCCAGGTTTTGTGGCTCCTGGTGTTTTCTGTGGAAAATAGATCCAAATGGCTCTTTGAGTGTTTAAGATT